>NC_083589.1:53270666-53582452 GCF_027579695.1 Neoarius graeffei
TCCAGACAAGACATGAGTTATCAGTCAGATACAAATGCAGTGACACTGTCATAGTCTTGCTATCACAAGGTCCCCACTTTGGCACGAGTACCCAAGGAGACCAGACATGTCTAGACAGTTGCCACAGCAACGGGTTAATTAGTCCACAGAATATTCATAAATCAGCTTGTCTACTAAAAGTGATGGGTTTTGCAGTTCTGCATAAGCCAAATAAGGAAAATCCCGGAAAGTGGAGGCAGTCGGTGACGTCAGGGCCAGGCTAATTTGCATTAGTTTTGGTCGAATGGGTGCTACCAACCTACAGTACAAAGGGATGCCACCAGGGTGCCAGGATGAAGGAGAATTTAATAAGGGAAAACGGGCATGCAGCGGGCTGTTTATTCACACTACTCTCTCCTTTTCTTACTTGTAAATAGTCAAAGGACTCCCATTGTAATTTGGAGGGGTGCAGCCCCCCCCCACACACACATAATTTTTTTTGGGGGGGGGATTGCCCCCCTGCTGCCGCCACTATAAAAACTCAATACATATCTGTTAAATTAGCAATCAGTCTGTCATGAATATTTCATTGAATCCAAATGCCAGGAATATTCCAGCTGAGGACAAACTTTGTTTCATTAAAAATGTGAAATACAATAAGACATTTATAATGGTCTGCATTTGATTTGCATGTTACATAAACACTAATCTACATACATGGACTGTAATGTGCAGGCAGAGGCAGGAAGCAAGGGCATAAACTCATGTTTTTTATTGAAGGCAATCTAAGTACCTTTGTGTTAATTTCTAGTATTGATCAAAACACAGGTGGGCAAAAAGATACACCTATAACCATCACACCTATATGTGGTTTTTGAACATCCCATTCCAGATTTATTCCCTTTCCAATAATAATAATAATAATAATAATAATAATAATAATAATAAATGTTGCCAGGCAAAACAAATCTCACCCAGCAGCACTTATTTTATACCTATATGTTGATAATGGTAATATTTCTCAATCATCAGCTGTCAGGTTATAGTCCTATGAAAATCCATGACCTTGAGTTTGACATTTCAAGGTCAAAGGTGCCAAATGAAAGCCCATATGGCAGTTCCTATAAGTTGATAAGGGTAAATATCTGTCTACCATCAACTGTTTTCAAGTTACAACCCTTTGAAAATCTGTGATCTTGAGTTTGACCTTTCAAGGTCACTCAAGGTCAAAGATCATGGTGCCAAATGAAAGGCCATATGGGAGTTCTTATATGCTCATAATAATAAACATTTGTCTATTGGCAACCTTTTTTGAGTTATAATGAAAAATATGTTATTTAGACCAAAAGGTTGACCTTTCTGGTGACCTTGACCTTCATCTTGACCCGATTACCCCCAAAATTTAATCAGGTAGTCTACGGACGATTGCCCACCTACCCTGAAAATTTGAAGTCAATCGGTGCAACAATCTAGACGCTTGATTGTTAACAGACAAATGCACACACACACACACACACAACTGCACTGATTGCAATACCTAACCCCGCTTACAAGGTAACTAAATAGAGATTTGTGACTAAAGTCACAGTAATTTGCGCTAGCTGTTACAAACCAGAACGTCTGGTCACCATACTCTATAGATCTGGGATGGTAAAAGATAAGGAATGATGGTTAGTGAGGAAAAGTTGCACCCTGCCACCCTGAACAAAAGAAAAAAAAAACTGATTGAAAAAAATCATGAAAATTGACAGCTATGAGTGATTGAAAAAAAGCCCATTTTTCATGGATCATTCCAGATCAGTGATCCAGATCACCACCAAAAGTCATAGCAACGTAAGTCAGCCCAGAGATATTCTTCATGTGAAATTTGGTGATGATTGGTTGAAAACTGAGGAAGAAATAGTGTCCTAAAAACATTAGGAGAATAATAATAATAAGAAAGATCCTGAGATTAACAATTTGCGCCAGTGCTGCTAGTGCTAATTAATAACCTCCACTCTTCTGGGAAAGAGTTCCACTAGAACATTGAACATGGCTGTGGGAATTTGTGCTTGTTCAGCCACAAGAGCATTATTGAGGTCCGCCACTGATGATGGGTGAGGAGGCCTGGGGTGCAGTTAGTGTTCCGATTCTTTCCAAAGGCGTTCAGTGGGGTTGAGGTCAGGGATCTGTACAGAACACTCAGGTTCTTCCACACCAACTTTGGCAAACCATGTCTTCATAGACCTCACTTTTTGCACAGGGTCATTATCATTGTGAAACATGGTTGGGTTTCATAGTAGTAGTGAAGGGAAATGTAAATGCTACAGCATATGAAGACATGCTAGACAAATATATGCTTCCAACTTTTTGGTAACAGTTTGGGTAAGGCCCACACATGGATGTGATGGTCAGGTTTTGGCTAAATAGTGTACAAGGAAAAGAGAATCCTCAATATAAGAAACAATGCTCAGAAATGCACAATATGCTCAGCAAGACTTTGCCCTAAGGAATGGAGGCATTCATTATCTTCAATACCGTTCAAAAGTTTGGGGTCACCCAGACAATTTTGTGTTTTCCATGAAAAATCACACTTTTATTTACCACCATAAGTTGTAAAATGAATAGAAACTATAGTCAAGACATTTTTCTGGCCATTTTGAGCATTTAATCGACCCCACAAATGTGATGCTCCAGAAACTCAATCTGCTCAAAGGAAGGTCAGTTTTATAGCTTCTCTAAAGAGCTCAACTGTTTTCAGCTGTGCTAACATGACTGTACAAGGGTTTTCTAATCATCCATTAGTCTTCTGAGGCAATGAGCAAACATTACCATTGTACCATTAGAGCACTGGAGTTGCTGGAAATGAGCCTCTATACACCTATGGAGATATTGCACCAAAAACCAGACATTTAGTAGAATTTAGCTAGAATAGTCATTTACCACATTAGCAATGTATAGAGTGTATTTCTGATTAGTTTAAAGTGATCTTCATTGAAAAGAACAGTGCTTTTCTTTCAAAAATAAGGAAATTTCAAAGTGACCCCAAACTTTTGAACGGTAGTGTATACCACTTATCTGTTGGGGTCAACTGGAGCCAATCCCAGTTGACTTCAGGTGAGAGACAGGGTACACTCTGGGCAGGTCACCAATCTATCACAGGGCTAACACAGAGAGATAAACAACTATTCACGTTCACTCTTCTGGGCAATTTAGAGTCGCCAGTGACCTCATCTGCATACCATATCTGCATATGTGGAAGGAAACATGCAAACTCCACACAGAAACTCCACACAAGTTTCAAACCCAGAACCTTTTTGCTGTGAGGTGGCAGTGCTAACCACTGCATTACCATGTCACCATGGAGACTCCAGAGAATAAACAATTGAATAATACATGTCTGGAACAAAACAAAGGTACATGGCTCTTAGCTACAGGATGCTGAAATGTTGTTTTAATGCAAGTGTATCAATGGACATAATGGATGTTGGAATAAAAGCCATTTATATACATAAACTTCCCATTTTAGTGGATTAACATTATTCTGCTCATGTGTTTCTTGACCAGGTTTGTGTTTTTGCATTATCAATCCAAGAATAAAAATGTAGATGTTATTTACACCTGACTTCTGCTATTATTAACTCTCATCAAGGACAAAAGGCAAATCCAGTAAAGAATTCAACCATAAAGTTATTTGATATATTGTCAAGAAGCAATAATGTATTGGTAATAGTTAATGAACAGGGGGACCACAGCAGTGAATTAGTGAGAAATGCTTTCAATTATGATGATCCCCTTTTGGAATGATGAATGTTTTGATCTATCAAAGAGTACTACAAAGAGAGAAATAACCAAACACTGTCCCACAGGGTCCCTTATATGATAGAAACCACTAGTAAGCTTCAATATAATAAATTTAGCTTTACATTGCATTACAAAGATCACAAGTGTTGGTGTATAAGAGAAAAACAACAATTTAGGACATGCTCAACCTGATCTGGGCTTGACGCAAACCATGTTTGGTTGACTTGGCCAGAATTGTAGCAGTAGGGTGGCTGGTTCCTTTCCACACACTCACTCTGGGCAACTTAGAGTAGCCAGTTAACCTAACTGCATGTCTTTGGATTGTGGGGGAAACCGTAACAAACCCACACAGACACAGGGAGAACATGCAAACTCCACAAAGAAAGGCCCCCGTTGGCCACTGGGCTTGAACCCAGGACCTTCTTGCTGTGAGGTGACAGTGCGAACCACTGCACCACCATGCTGCCCTTTAGGGCATGCTACTATAGGAAAATAACAACAATGGCACCCAATGTAAAATGCATGGTTATTTACATTTGTGTCAGTTGTCATTAAGGCCAAAAACCAGTGCCCTTAAACACAGGATCCACTGGTGGCTCCTGACTAATGCAATATACAGTGTCACAGATTAGAGACGGTTGGTGATGGATACAAGTGCATAGTAATTTATTTAAGCTGAAAACATCCAGAACTACATAAACACAAACAAGCAAGACATACACAAGAGATAAATGGCATGGCTCTAACAACATATAGGTGCTACTCACAACAGGTCCTAAACAAAGAGTGTTATACAAATATGGTTTATGTACTCCTGTCTCATTAAAACAAAATGTGAATCAGGTGCAAACAGTCATGCGACATGTGTGTCATTATCAGGTGAGATGCAGTGGCTGATGGGAATCGTAGTCCTGAAAGAACCCACCTTTAAGGCATGGCTCCTGACACATCCTCTCTGGCTTAGAGGGGTGCTGGACTGCCAGGCAAGGTATCCATGATCTGATGGGCTCTCTATGGCCACTGTGGACTAAACACAGCGTAGCCACGATTGGCAATGGGCCAAAGTCACTTTCTTGGGGCAGTGTGGGCAGGCAATGATGTCCTAACCAGAGTTACAGGATAAAGCAAACTTGATACAAGGTCATGCCTTGTCATCATCTAGATTGGGTGTCTCTTGGGATGCCGCCTAGTCAGCCTCTGACATGAACTTGTCTGTAGAGGCCTCATGGTCAGCCTCTGACATGAACTTGTCTGTCGAGCCCCCCCCCCCATCAGCCTCAGGTGTTGGCTGAATTAGTGAGGCCACCCCATCAGCCTCTGGTGTTGGCTGAACTGGTGAGGCCTCTCCAACAGCCTCCAGCATTGGCTGAACTGGCAAGGCCACTTCCTAACCCTGTAGTATGAACCCTGCAGTCATCCTGCTATCTGTTCTGTGGAGTAGGCTTGACCAATGCACATGTTGTAGTCCGCCCCCAAAAAATTCTTTGAGGGAGCCCAGCCTGGAGCTGGTCCAGGATAATCTTGATCTGGTCAAGCTGCCACTGGTTCTCCTGGATCTGCTTGTCTGGTCAGACATTATGTGAATTAAATCCATTGCATTTGTGCTTAGATCTAGGTTTCTATCACAGATTGGCGGAAGATGGATGCAAAGTGCGAGCTATTTTATTTAAAGTGAAACACTCATGAACAAGGACTCGGACTGTGTAACATAAACACAAACATAATCTAGACAAGCATGAAATGCACAAGTGCATGCCACTGATATAACAACATATAAGGATGCTACTCACAATAGGCACGAGACAAAAAGTGCTATACAAACATGAATTAAATATCTGTGCTCATTAAACCAAAATGTGAATTAGGTGCAGTCATGTGACATGAGTGTCATAATCAGGTGAGATTCAATGGCTGATTATAGTCCTACACTGTATTCAGCACAACCTGTGCATACCGTAAGTCTTGCCCTGTGTCCGAAAACACTCACTACTACAGTGGTGCTTGAAAGTTTGTGAACCCTTTAGAATTTTCTATATTTCTGCAAAAATATGACCTAAAACATCATCAGATTTTCACACAAGTCCTAAAAGTAGATAAAGAGAACCCAGTTAAACAAATGAGACAAAAATATTATACTTGGCCATTTATTTATTGAGGAAAATGATCCAATATTACATATCTGTGAGTGGCAAAAGTATGTGAACCTTTGCTTTCAGTATCTGGTGTGACCCCCTTGTGCAGCAATAACTGCAACTAAACATTTCCAGTAACTGTTGATCAGTCCTGCACACTGGCTTGGAGGAATTTTAGCCCATTCCTCCGTACAGAACAGCTTCAACTCTGGGATGTTGGTGGGTTTCCTCACATGAACTGCTCGCTTCAGGTCCTTCCACAACATTTCGATTGGATTAAGGTCAGGACTTTGACTTGGCCATTCCAAAACATTAACTTTATTCTTCTTTAACCATTCCTTGGTAGAATGACTTGTGTGCTTAGGATCGTTGTCTTGCTGCATGACCCACCTTCTCTTGCGATTCAGTTCATGGACAGATGTCCTGACATTTTCCTTTAGAATTTGCTGGTATAATTCAGAATTCATTGTTCCATCAATGATGGCAAGCCGTCCTGGCCCAGATGCAGCAAAACAGGTCCAAACCATGATCCTCCCACTACCATGTTTCACAGATGGGATAAGGTTCTTATGCTGGAATGCAGTGTTTTCCTTTCTCCAAACATAACGCTTCTCATTTAAACCAAAAAATTCTATTTTGGTCTCATCTGTCCACAAAACATTTTTCCAGTAGCCTTCTGGCTTGTCCACATGATCTTTAGCAAACTGCAGATGAGCAGCAATGTTCTTTTTGGAGAGTAGTGGTTTTCTCCTTGTGACCCTGCCATGCACACCATTGTTGTTCAGTGTTCTCCTGATGGTGGACTCATGAACATTAACATTAGCCAATATGAGAGAGGCCTTCAGTTGCTTAGAAGTTACCCTGGGGTCCTTCGTGACCTCACCGACTATTACACATCTTGCTCTTGGAGTGATCTTTGTTGGTCGACAACTCCTGGGGAGGGTAACAATGGTCTTGAATTTCCTCCATTGGTACACAGTCTGTCTGACTGTGGATTGGTAGAGTCCAAACTCTTTAGAGATGGTTTTGTAACCATTTCCAGCCTGATGAGCATCAACAACGCTTTTTCTGAGGTCCTCAGAAATCTCCTTTGTTCATGCCATGATACACTTCCACAAACATGTGTTGTGAAGATCAGACTTTGATAGATCCCTGTTCTTTAAATAAAACAGGGTGCCCACTCACACCTGATTGTCATCCCACTGATTGAAAACACTTGACTCTAATTTCACCTTCAAATTAACTGTTAATCCTAGAGGTTCACATACTTTTGCCACTCACAGATATGTAATATTGAATCATTTTCCTCAATAAATAAATGACCAAGTATAATATTTTTGTCTCATTTGTTTAACTGGGTTCTCTTTATCTACTTTTAGGACTTGTGTGAAAATCTGATGATGTTTTAGGTCATATTTATACAGTAATATAGAAAATTCTAAAGGGTTCACAAACTTTCAAGCACCACTGTATATAGTGGACAATGTAGTGAGTTCGCCATTTTGTAGTGCTGTCCGAATGTATAGTGAGAATTATTACACCCTATATAGTGGACTCATACTCATGTAGTATCCCACAATGCATTGTAAAAAGTAGTGTACAACCAATGGTCACTAACCAAGCATTGCGGTCGCGCTGAAAGAAAAGATCTGTCATGCATTTTCACAGAGCTGTAAAAGCTGTTTCATAAGGAGCATTAAGTATTTTAGATTGAGTAGAGCAGTAGTTTGTTTTTCCTTATGACAACGGGCACGAAACAAATTTATAAAAGTTGTGGCATCAAAGTTCCTCTCACACCAGAATCTGGTTTTCCCAGGCAGTCTCTTGTCCCAGTACTAACCAACACTTTAAGGCATATGGGTGCAGCGCCGAACTCACCTAAGGTTACAGTGGGGGGCTAGTTCTCTGGTAACTGCGAGAGTTTGACTCCCTACTCGCATCTGTATTGCAGCGTGCCTTGCCAGATGGTAGTAGGTATTATTTTTATGATGGTCTTTCGTATGACCCAACCACAAGTAGAACTCGCAATCTCCCGGTCAAGAGGTGGACACACTAACCACTAGGCCAACTCGTGGTCTGTGGCACAACAATGGCAATAATATTGTTAGGTGTTGGGGTGAATGGACGGAGGAAGAAACACATTATAAACGGACATTCAAGTACAATTAAATAGTAAGAGAATAGAAAATAAGCTAAAATAGAATAAGACAGATAAAATGCAAGAACAAAAGTCACAGTACAGAGTGAGGAATTAATCAAAAGCTTCAGATTTGATTTAACAAAAGGCAGCGGCAAAGAAGAAAGAAAGTATTCAGCCTTGATTTAAAAAAAATGAAAGATGTAGCATACACAAAGTACTTTGTATTTATTAATGTGGGAAATACACTCAGTATAATATGGATTTATCACAAAAAAACAGTACATGCATGTATTTATTATTTTGAAAACCCACCAGCTGACTGATCTGGCACGTTTTAATTGTGCAACAGTAGTGACGTAAATAATGACACAGCGGAGTAGTGTCGGAAAGTGTTTTTTTTTTTTCATTTTACCAATGACCTCACTATATAGTCCTTTAAATAGAATTCCCTAGATAGTGAGTAAGGAGTAGTGAATGAGTGAGTGATTTCGGACACAGGGCTAGACACCCTTTTATTTTTAGTACAAACTTTGTTATCGATTTTTAATTTATGACTTCTACATTATCAAGTCAGTACAAAAACATTTTAGATCGCAAACATTATTTTTCAAGCACAAAATTAAATGTACCAGAAAAACGTTTGTATGCCAGTAAAGAAAGCAACATACAGTGCCTTGAAAAAGTATTCATACCACTTGAACTTTTTCACATTTTTCCACCTTACAACCACAAAATTAAAAAGTTTTTTTATTGAGATATTATGTGATAGACCAACACAGAGTAGCACATAATTGTGAAGTGAAATGAAAATGATAAATGATCTTCAAAATTTTAGGGTGTATTCAGACCAGGATAGTTCGATAGTTCACTTGCTTTGGTCGGAACCAAATGGTTTTTTTTTTTTTTTCATTTTGGTGCGGTTTGCTTTCACACTGTACATTTTAGTAAGCGGACCAAAATCTGTCAACAAAGCCACGCGCCTTGAGGTCGTTCAGCTATTGGTCAGAGACGACACGCGCACAAAGCGCTGTTCTGGGGAGCGCGTGAACCCCTTCTCCTTCATTTTCTCACTGCATACAGCAAACACGTCGGCATTTTTGTGTGTTCTCTCCAAAAGCTCAGATATGTGGAGATCTGCCCATATATCCACAAGGGTACACGTTTCTTCCTCGGCCCACGTTTGCCCCCTACTCATTTTTTGTACTCTGGAGTCTAGCCTACCACTGGTCTGAATGACTGAACGACTGTTGTAAGGTTCCCTTGACAACCGAAACAGTGTTTGCACTTTGCGGTGGAGTGTCAAGACTCTGTTTCCCATAATGCTCGACAAACGATGGAAGCTCCCGAGGTACAAAAAAGCAAAACTGTCGGATTAGGTCCGGTCTGCTTTCACACCTCCAAAAGGTCTGCACCAGGGTTCCTTTGGTCCGGACCGAGTCCGACCTTGCAGCTTGGTCTTGGTCCACTTGTTTGGTCCAGACCAGAGTTCGGTGGTTTGTATTCAGACCAACCCAAAAGGTCCGGATCAAGGGAAATTTGGTTCGTTTGGTCGTTTGGTCTGGACCAAACAACGTAGGTGTGAATACGCCCTTAAACAAATAAAAATCTGAAAAATGTGGTGTGCATTAGTATTCAGCCCCCTGTCCTCTGATACATCTAAATACAATCCAGTGCAATCAATTGCCTTCAGAAGTCATCTAATTAGTTAATAGAGTCCCATTGTGTGTAATTTACTCTCAGCATAAATACACTTGTTCTGTGAAGGCCTCAGTGGTTTATTAGAGAACAATGAAGAACAAACAGCATCATGAAGACCAAAGAACTCACCAGACAGGTCAGGGATAAAGTTCTGGAGAAGTTTAAAGCAGGGTTAGGTTATAAAAAAATATCTCAAGCTCTGAACATCTCAAGAAGCACTGTACAATCCATCATTCAAAAATGGAAAAAGTATGGCACAACTGCAAACCTACCAAGACATGGCCATCCACCTAAACTGACAGAGCGAGCAAGGAGAGCACTGGTCAGAGAAGCAGCCACGAGGCCCATGATCACTCTGGAGGAGCTGCAGAAATCCACAGCTCAGGTGGGAGAATCTGTGCACAGGACAACTATAAGTCGTACACTCCACAAATCTGGCCTTTTTGGAAGAGTGGCAAGAAGAAAGCCATTGTTGAAAGACAGGCATAAGAAGTCCCATTTGCAGTTTGCCAGAAGCCATGTAGGGGACACAGCAAACATGTGGAAGAAGGTGCTTTGGTCAGATGAGACCAAAGTTGAACTTTTTGGCGTAAATGCAAAGCGCTATGTGTGGCAGAAAACTAACACTGCTCATCACCCTGCACACACCATCCCCACTGTGAAACATGGTGGTTGCAGCATCATGCTATGGGGATGCTTTTCTTCAGCAGGGACAGGGAAGCTGGTCAGAGTTGATGGGAAGATGGATGGAGCTAAATACAGGGCAATCCTGGAAGAAAACCTGTTGGAGGCTGCAAAAGACTTGAGACTGGGAAGGAGATTTATCTTCCAGCAAGACAATGGCCCTAAACATACAGCCAGAGCTACAATGGAATGGTTTAGATCAAAGAATATTCATGTGTTAGAATGGCCCAGTCAAAGTCCAGACCTAAATCCCATTGAGCATCTGTGGCAAGACTTGAAAATTGCTGTTCACAGACGCTCTCCATCCAGTCTGGCTGAGCTTGAGCTATTTTGCAAAGAAGAATGGGCAAAAATTTCAGTGTGTAGATGTGCAAAGCTGGTAGAGACATACCACAAAAGACTTGCAGCTGTAATTGCAGCAAAAGGTGGCTCTACAAAGTATTGACACAGGGGGGCTGAATACTAATGCACATCACATTTTTCAGATTTTTATTTGTTTAAAATTTTGAAGACCATTTATCATTTTCATTTCACTTCACAATTATGTGTCAAGTCAAGTCAACTTTATTGTCAAATATGCTATACATGCTCGACATACAGCACAGATGAAGTTTCAGTCCTCTATGACCCACGGTGCAAACAGGCAATGCAATAAATAAAAAAATAGAATAATTGAAATAAGAATAATTGAAATAAACAATACAAACAGTATAAACACTCTAGATAAGAACTAGACATAGACTAAATAAACAAGACATAGACTAAATAAACAATAAGACATAGGGGCGGAGAGTGCAAACAGGCAATGCAATGAATAAAAAATAGAATAATTGAAATAAACAATACAAACAGTATAAACACTCTAGATAAGAACAAGACATAGACTAAACACTCATATATATATATATATATATATATATATATATATATATATATATATATATATATACAACCCCGATTCCAAAAAAGTTGGGACAAAGTACAAATTGTAAATAAAAACAGAATGCAATAATTTACAAATCTCAAAAACTGATATTGTATTCACAATAGAACATAGACAACATATCAAATGTCAAAAGTGAGACATTTTGAAATTTCATGCCAAATATTGGCTCATTTGAAATTTCATGACAGCAACACATATCAAAAAAGTTGGGACAGGGGCAATAAGAGGCTGGAAAAGTTAAAGGTACAAAAAAGGAACAACTGGAGGACCAAATTGCAACTCATTAGGTCAATTGGCAATAGGTCATTAACATGACTGGGTATAAAAAGAGCATCTTGGAGTGGCAGCGGCTCTCAGAAGTAAAGATGGGAAGAGGATCACCAATCCCCCTAATTATGCGCCGAAAAATAGTGAAGCAATATCAGAAAGGAGTTCGACAATGTAAAATTGCAAAGAGTTTGAACATATCATCACCTACAGTGCATAATATCATCAAAAGATTCAGAGAATCTGGAAGAATCTCTGTGCATAAGGGTCGAGGCCGGAAAACCATACTGGGTGCCCGTGATCTTCGGGCCCTTAGACGGCACCGCATCACATACAGGCATGCTTCTGTATTGGAAATCACAAAATGAGCTCAGGAATATTTCCAGAGAACATTATCTGTGAACAAAATTCACCGTGCCATACGCCGTTGCCAGCTAAAACTCTATAGTTCAAAGAAGAAGCCGTATCTAAACATGATCCAGAAGCGCAGACGTCTTCTCTGGGCCAAGGCTCATTTAAAATGGACTGTGGCAAAGTGGAAAACTGTTCTGTGGTCAGACGAATCAAAATTTGAAGTTCTTTATGGAAATCAGGGACGCCGTGTCATTCTGATTAAAGAGGAGAAGGACGACCCAAGTTGTTATCAGCGCTCAGTTCAGAAGCCTGCATCTCTGATGGTATGGGGTTGCATTAGTGCATGTGGCACAGGCAGCTTACACATCTGGAAAGACACCATCAATGCTGAAAGGTATATCCAGGTTCTAGAGCAACATATGCTCCCATCCAGACAACGTCTCTTTCAGGGAAGACCTTGCATTTTCCAACATGACAATGCCAAACCACATACTGCATCAATTACAGCATCATGGCTGCATAGAAGAAGGGTCCGGGTACTGAACTGGCCAGCCTGCAGTCCAGATCTTTCACCCATAGAAAACATTTGGCGCATCATAAAATGGAAGATACGACAAAAAAGACCTAAGACAATTGAGCAACTAGAATCCTGCATTAGACAAGAATGGGTTAACATTCCTATCCCTAAACTTGAGCAACTTGTCTCCTCAGTCCCCAGACGTTTACAGACTGTTGTAAAGAGAAAAGGGGATGTCTCACAGTGGTAAACATGGCCTTGTCCTGAAATGGTTGTTGTCATGAAATTTAAAATCACCCATTTTTTCTCCTTAAATGATACATTTTCTCAGTTTAAACATTTGAAATGTCATCTATGTTCTATTCTGAATAAAATATGGAATTTTGAAACTTCCACATCATTGCATTCTGTTTTTATTTACAATTTGTACTTTGTCCCAACTTTTTTGGAATCAGGGTTGTGTATATATATATATATATATATATATATATATATATATATATATATATATATATACACACACACACACACACACACACACACACATATAAATGTGCTACTCTGTGTTGGTCTATCATATAAAATCTCAATAAAAAACTTTTAAGTTCATGGTTGTAAGGTGGAAAAATGTGAAAAAGTTCAAGGGGTATGAATACTTTTTCAAGGCACTGTATTACAGTATGTAACAGACCGCTGCTGGGGTTTACTGCAAGAATAAGAAGCAAGTGCGGCAGTCAAAGTCTCCAGTAGAACTGTGACTGGTTCTGCAAGATGCTCAGTAAAATTTACCACTTACCTGAGACTTCTATTTTTTTAAGCAAGGGGTTGTCACTTTGTTTAATTCATTACGGTTTACTACTCTTTACAGTATTTTTATCTAGAAATAATTTCGTTATTTTTGAAGGCATCTTTGCTGTCTGGCATTTCTTTACATGCACCTAAGACTTTTGGACAGTACTGTGTGTGTATATATATATATATATATATATATATATAATGCTGATGTGTGCTGAGGCTCTTGAGTCCACAGACATGTGGTATGTAAACATAACTAATTAAATGTCAACTCAGTTTATTGGGATTTGAAGTTCTTCAGCATTACTGACCAAGTCAACAGCACACTTGCCTTTGATAAGATACATGAATAAGTATCTAATGGTGTATTTGAAGATGTCTCAAATGCACCCTCAACAATTCAGTGACAGCAGTGGAAAATTAAATGTCTTTTCTTTTTTAGTATTTATGCTTAACAGCCAGAAAATACAACCTATACTGGAACCAGTGGGCAATGGTACCATTTTAGTGACCCTGTCACGAGATTTGGCAGATTTTTAGAACCAGTTAACAAAATGATTTACAAAAAGAGCTTCATAACAAATCCAGTGACTTTCAACAAACGTTAGCCGACTGTCCTGCTCTAGATATGGATCTACAGTTCACATTAAAGCTGCTGGTTATATGAATTGGTTGACACACAACCAGTGTGTAAAGTCTGACTGCATAGTGCTTGAACAAGCCAATATTCCCAACAACCAATCACTGATCATCAATAACTCAATCGCCATTGTTCCCAACTCACCATTTTCCCAACTACCAATCAATGGTCATCAATCTCTGATCACTATTGTTTCCAAAGTCCAATAACTGAGGACAATTCTTTTACCTCACCTGCATGCTTTTTCTGCCTACATTTTAAACTCTCTTCTTGGCAATATTTACAAGTAATTAAACCAAGCTTTTCCTTACATTACCATTTCCTTCACATCTATTATCTGACTGCTCACTATCTTCTTTATAGAAACTATAACATTAGGCTTAAATCCCACCACTGAGGTGCACAAGCCAGTGCATTATTAGTGCCGGTCCCGAGCCTGGATAAATAGGGAGGGTTACATCAGGAAGGGCATCCGATGTAAAACTCATCCCAAATCAACTATGTGGATCATGAAGAAGAGGACTTTCATACCAGATCGGTCGAAGCCCAGGTTAACAACAACCGCCACTGGAAGAAGAACGTGAAGCTATAAAGTGTTATTTTCTATTCTGGTAAAATGCTATTATATTATATTATATTATATTATATTATATTATATTATATTATATTATATTATATTATATTATATTATATTATATTATATTATATTACAACCCCAATTCCAAAAAAGTTGGGACAAAGTACAAATTGTAAATAAAAACGGAATGCAATGATGTGGAAGTTTCAAAATTCCATATTTTATTCAGAATAGAACATAGATGACATATCAAATGTTTAAACTGAGAAAATGTATCATTTAAAGAGAAAAATTAGGTGATTTTAAATTTCATGACAACAACACATCTCAAAAAAGTTGGGACAAGGCCATGTTTACCACTGTGAGACATCCCCTTTTCTCTTTACAACAGTCTGTAAACGTCTGGGGACTGAGGAGACAAGTTGCTCAAGTTTAGGGATAGGAATGTTAACCCATTCTTGTCTAATGTAGGATTCCAGTTGCTCAACTGTCTTAGGTCTTTTTTGTCATATCTTCCTTTTTATGACGTGCCAAATGTTTTCTATGGGTGAAAGATCTGGACTGCAGGCTGGCCAGTTCAGTACCCGGACCCTTCTTCTATGCAGCCATGATGCTGTAATTGATGCAGTATGTGGTTTGGCATTGTCATGCTGGAAAATGCAAGAACCTGGATATAACTTTCAGCATTGATGGTGTCTTTCCAGATGTGTAAGCTGCCCATGCCACACGCACTAATGCAACCCCATACCATCAGAGATGCAGACTTCTGAACTGAGTGCTGATAACAACTTGGGTCGTCCTTCTCCTCTTTAGTCCGAATGACACGGCGTCCCTGATTTCCATAAAGAACTTCAAATTTTGATTCGTCTGACCACAGAACAGTTTTCCGCTTTGCCACAGTCCATTTTAAATGAGCCTTGGCCCAGAGAAGACGTCTGTGCTTCTGGATCATGTTTAGATATGGTTTCTTCTTTGAACTATAGACGTTTAGCTGGCAACGGCGGATGGCACGGTGAATTGTGTTCACAGATAATGTTCTCTGGAAATATTCCTGAGCCCATTTTGTGATTTCCAATACAGAAGCATGCCTGTATGTGATGCAGTGCCATCTAAGGGCCCGAAGATCACGGGCACCCAGTATGGTTTTCCAGCCTTGACCCTTACGCACAGAGATTCTTCCAGATTCTCTGAATCTTTTGATGATATTATGCACTGTAGATGATATGTTCACACTCTTTGCAATTTTACACTGTCGAACTCCTTTCTGATATTGCTTCACTATTTATCGGCTCAGAATTAGGGGGATTGGTGATCCTCTTCCCATCTTTACTTCTGAGAGCCACTGCCACTCCAAGATGCTCTTTTTATACCCAGTCATGTTAATGACCTATTGCCAATTGACCTAATGAGTTGCAATTTGGTCCTCCAGCTGTTTCTTTTTTGTAGCTTTAACTTTTCCAGCCTCTTATTGCCCCTGTCCCAACTTTTTTGAGATGTGTTGCTGTCATGAAATTTCAAAATGTCTCACTTTCGACATTTGATATGTTGTCTAGGTTTTATTGTGAATACAATATCAGTTTTTGACATTTGTAAATTATTGCATTCCGTTTTTATTTACAATTTGTACTTTGTCCCAACTTTTTTGGAATCGGGGTTGTATATTGTATTGTATTGTATTGGCTGGCTTTGAGTGGTATATCAGATATATTCCAGTCAGCTAGCATGATATTGAACAAGTCGAAGACGAGTAACTGAATGGAATATAGTTGATCGACTACAAAAAAAAGCCATTATTATTATTATTATTATTATAATACATATATGCACACACTCTTCATATCAGCATTCTCGAAGGCCAATGCGAGCTTACCCGTGACTCGGTGTTGTTAGCGCAGTAGTGCAGTTACCTTCCAGCCAGTGTAGTATTAGCGAAAGCCAACACTAGTGCAGTCAAGCCTACAGTAATATTAATATTATTTTCCCTGTGTAATTTCCTTAGTTATTTTTAAAATCAGCATTGACAACCGCACACAACGGAATGACCTGGCAGCCAAAATTCTCTCAAAATCTTCTGCTTTTAATGAAACAAACCTTGCAGCCATGTTCGTTTACAAATTGTCACAGGCACTTGTGAACGCGGAAGTTTTACATTTTCGATGTCTCTTTTCCAGTTTTTCAATGTCTGTTGGTATGTTTTTCTCTTGTAAATATGTATGAAGGATATCTAATGAAGTTTTGGTAGCCTTTTGGGTGTTCAGCGCATCTTTCTCTTTCAAGATTTCAGTTTATTTATTGAGTGCTTAATTATAGCGTAGCTAATCCTAGCAGTAGCACTGGATTAGCCTCGTTTTCTCTCTTTCCTGGCAGACAAAGAAATGATTCTGTGCATGCATGTATTCAAAGGGAATAGAATACATATTTTTATTCCATGGAAAAATTGGCCTGTTTATCTCATCTCATCTCATTATCTCTAGCCGCTTTATCCTTCTACAGGGTCGCAGGCAAGCTGGAGCCTATCCCAGTTGACTACGGGCGAAAGGCGGGGTACACCCTGGACAAGTCGCCAGGTCATCACAGGGCTGACACATAGACACAGACAACCATTCACACTCACATTCACACCTACGCTCAATTTAGAGTCACCAGTTAACCTAACCTGCATGTCTTTGGACTGTGGGGGAAACCGGAGCACCCGGAGGAAACCCATGCGGACACGGGGAGAACATGCAAGCTCCGCACAGAAAGGCCCTCGTCGGCCACGGGGCTTGAACCCGGACCTTCTTGCTGTGAGGCGACAGCGCTAACCACTACACCACCGTGCTGCCATATTATATTATATGATATTATATATGTCTTCAGGAAATCTTTATCATGTAGCATATTTTAATATGCTGATTCAAGGAATATGTAGAATATGACATCATCTACAACTTCTAGTGACTTTTTGAGCATGCATACGTCAGCTCTTTTCCCTTGAAAAGAATTGGCGACACTATCAGTGAAATACCAAAGACAGTAGTCGAGCTCCATTTGTAAAGAAGGGCAGTCCTGATGGGAAATTTTCACCATTTTATGAAAATGAAATTGGACTTTCAAATTGAATTCAAGGAAATACATGTGACACCATGTGAATAATTTTTAATTACAACATTGTAAACATAAGAAATAAAAACACGCCCTACGTGGAAAAAATTAACTTGTGAAAAGAAATTAATTGTGTGAAGACTAATAAAAATGTACAGCATTTACGAAACATAGTTATGATGTGTTTAAAAACCAGGTGTCAAATTCATGTATGGGTCATGTGATTATTCACGTGACGTTTGTGCGACTTCTCTGGAAGGGAGTTGTCATGTAGAATAAGCAGGTAATAAGTGAGTGTTTACACCTGTTTTCATGAAAGGTTATATGCTCTGTGTGTTGCAGTAAGAGAGAAAAGAAAAAAATATTATTCTTGGAGCTGTGTTGATTTTTGTCGAGTTTTGAAGGTTTTTTTTGTTTTGATGTTGAAACAAATAATGCTAAAATGCAATATCATACCAGCATCACTCTCTTGGACAAACCTTGCCTCCAGTACCCTCACTCCCCCTCCCACCTACCAATCACAACAGAATCATTCATGTTCACACTTGAACCCTCCTAGTCCATCAGTCAGTGAAAGCAAGATGGCACTGCAGGGACACTCAAAGTATTTATGACCATGATCAGCTCCTTCTTCACTACCGCCATACACCTTCTACTAATATCTTCCTGTCATTTTGGTAATGCGGCTGACAGTTCTGATTAAGTCATTTACCATCCATGACATTTTTCACACATATCGCTCGCTGTGTGTTTGATTAACAATACAATTTGAATGTGTTAATATTTTGAACGGCCTGAAGCTTATCACTAGCAACATATTTTATAAAGAAATGAAGACACCAGCCACTATGACTTGCCATATCTTAATTTTCAGAACCTGACTCTTTGTCAAGACTTCACTTAATCATTTTACCCCAAATAATCTTCACATTTGGCTAAGCTAAGCACCCATGAAGTCAGAATGAATAAACTGGATAAAAAGTACTATTTAAAGGAAACTCCCTTCCTGAAACACAATAAATACATTTATACACAAACATGTGTGATGTGGTTGGTGATTCTGGTGCTATTTGGTTCCATTGGTGCAGTATTTTATTTATTCTTGTGAGAAAATATTCTCCAATGTGAACATCACAGTGGGATATGACTAACACTACAATGGGTGTTTCAAAGGAGAAAATAACATTGCAGCAATCCCAAACATAAGGGATAATGGTCAGAGTTTGCAGCTTGTCTGAAAAAAAAAAACCTTCAGCCGTTTCCATACCCAAGTGTAAACATTAGTGCGTGGTGTTTTTCCAGCTCATTCTCCTTCACAGGCATGAGGCAGCAGGCAATACAGCAAGTGATTCAAGTACCGAGGGGTTATTCTAGTTCCACAGGGTACTATCTCATCTCATCTCATCTCATTATCTCTAGCCGCTTTATCCTGTTCTACAGGGTCGCAGGCAAGCTGGAGCCTATCCCAGCTGACTACGGGCGAAAGGCGGGGTACACCCTGGACAAGTCGCCAGGTCATCACAGGGCTGACACATAGACACAGACAACCATTCACACTCACATTCACACCTACGGTCAATTTAGAGTCACCAGTTAACCTAACCTGCATGTCTTTGGACTGTGGGGGAAACCGGAGCACCCGGAGGAAACCCACACGGACACGGGGAGAACATGCAAACTCCGCACAGAAAGGCCCTCGCCGGCCACGGGGCTCGAACCCGGACCTTCTTGCTGTGAGGCAACAGTGCTAACCACTACACCACCATGCCGCCCAGGGTACTATTCATCTTTTTAATACATCGACTTGCCTCTGTCACTTTAATTTACCTGAGTTACGGCTAGTTGGTGATCTAAGAGATGCAAGACTAGTGTGATGGTGTTGACGGCGGTACTTGCATGAAATTGAACTTTTGAAAGCTGTTTTGTTTGAGTAGAGTATACAGATGAGAAGCTATGATAACTGGACAGACTAAAGAACTAAAGCTCTGCTGCATTTGTCTTTTGTGAACTAAAGACATTTTATTAGTCTTTAGTTCACACTGCATCCCACTGGTATGACTATTGGTGAGTCGTCAAACAGCATTATGGGTAACATGAAAATAGCCCAAGACATCATTGAAAGAAGTATAATCTTAAACAGTAAACTCAGAATTTTATAAGTAAGTAAATCTGGGATATAGCCAGGATACCACATGTTAATCATAAACATTAATATGCAAGTTATTCAGGGTGAATATTTGCTTTAATTATGTTTCAGTAGACACACTGCTTAAGAAACAGCCAATCTGATTAAAGAATGTCTGCATGCACAAGGAGACATGCTAAAAGTGGAACATAAACACTTTTTTTCTGTTGATAAGCAATAAGGTTACCTGCCAACATGGCTTTTATGTTCACTGAGTTCCCAGAGCCAATTTTCCCGCCCGCATTTGGTGGGTAGGCGGGTGTTAGTTTCAATTTCTGCTCATATTGATAAAACAGACTTACTAAATAACATTTCAGGACTTATTTGTAGCTGTAAGTTTCACAGAGTAGATATGGAGTTAAATGTATGACATTTTACAATGCGTTATGAACCAATATATCATTAATAATTCTTTTTTTTTTAATGGAAATAAAGTGCACTACTGCACGGGAATACTGTACTAGATAAAGTGCATCAAAGAGAAAAAAGGGTTTTCATAAACAACAAAAGAATTGAATGTAATATGAATTAATTTCTTGGCTTTATAGTAGACATGTGGATGTCTCCTGTACAATTATACTGTTCCTGTTTAATTGAAGAAGAATGTTAAAAATCCATTATATATCGGATTAACAGAAAGTTCATCATAATGACTTTCACTGTGAAGGAATGTTGTCTTAGCTGGAGGAGCTGGATAGTGTTAAAAAACAAAACATCATGATAATATTTTTTTAATTAGCTGTGAGGGTTTCTACTTTTTTCAGTCATATCTTTACGAAGTAAATTTGTGGATGTAAATTTTATTTAACACATAAACACTCATTTTATTATTCCGTTATTAATCTAAAACATTATTCAGTAACTGTTATGAATTCTTGAATAACTATTGTGAAACCATTAGGGAATATCCATGATGGGTCCCGAGGATTTAATCAATTAAAATCCTTTTCATATCTTTTGGTCATCACGTATTTGATCAGCCATCATCACGCATATTTCTAACTTGAATCATAACAAAGACATAACTATATTCTAAAGATGTCTCTCACTGCAAAAAGCTGTTATAGCAGTGTGTATTTAAATGTTTACCAGTATCGTATTAACATTACCTGTAACTGTGATGATGCCTGCCAAAATGATCGATCTTGTAATGGTCTAGTACATAATAAATATACGAAGTGTGTCAGAAAAGAAACATGACTGGGGTCACAAAAAATTTATATCAAATCCAAACTACAAACTACAAATTTTCCCCTTCGAAATAATCCCCCTCGAGTCTAATGCACTTTCCCATCCTTCTCCGTCATGCCTCCGTGCACTCCTGGAACAATTCTCCCGGGATTCTCCACAGCTCCGTCATCACAGGCCTCTTGATGGCTTCCAAGTTCGGAAAACGGGTCCCCTTGATGACCCCGTTGAGCTTGGGGAAAAGGAAAAAAATCACATGGAGCCAGGTCAGGTGAGTAGGGAGGTTGCTCCAGCACAGCGATGTTCTTCTCGGCAAGAAATTGCCGGATGCTCAGGGCGTTGTGAGCCATCGTGTTGTCGTGGTGAAGCACCCACGAGTTGCCCTGCTACAACTCTCGCCTCTTCTCGTGCACTGAACGAAGCAAATGCCACAGGATCTCTTTGTAGACATGCTGGTTGATCGTCTGGCCCTGTGGCAAGAACTCTACATGGACGATACCACTCACATCAAAGAAGCACACTAAGTCCTGTTACTTTTCTGACAGTAAGCTGAAGGGCTTTAGATGCCTGAAGATGGCTTCTCAGCTATTTCCAGGCACATTTTTGTGATCTTCAAAGGCCAAATTACACTAAACATTATTTGCTAATTACACGACAAATTGAATGTAATTTACAAGAAAACATCAAAAGATTCAAGAAGAACATGCTTAAAGTTCATCTCATTTCATCTTATTATCTCTAGCCGCTTTATCCTGTTCTACAGGGTCGCAGGCAAGCTGGAGCCTATCCCAGCTGACTACGGGTGAAAGGCGGGGTACACCCTGGACAAGTCGCCAGGTCATCACAGGGCTGACACATAGACACAGACAACCATTCACACTCACATTCACACCTATGGTCAATTTAGAGTCACCAGTTAACCTAACCTGCATGTCTTTGGACTGTGGAGGAAACCGGAGCACCCGGAGGAAACCCACGCGGACACGGGGAGAACATGCAAACTCCGCACAGAAAGGCCCTCGCCGGCCCCGGGGCTCGAACCCGGACCTTCTTGCTGTGAGGCGACAGCGCTAACCACTACACCACCGTGCCGCCATGCTTAAAGTTATACCCAAGAAAACAGTCATACACACAGGTCGGTTCCATGTCTAGAAAAAAGTGTGTGTGTGGGGGGGGGTGTTCCAGTTTGTTCGAACTTACGTACTGGTACTCATATATAGGTACTATAATAACACTCATGAAACTATGTCAACAATGACTTATTTTATAGTATGTTCATCATAAGTAATTTAGTAATAAACAATACAGCTCTTCTTACATAATAGAGTTAAAATTTTGAGTCCGAGATTCCGAGTAACTTTGTAACAAAATGACTTTTAAAACGACTCAAAACTAGACATGGTCATATCATTTGGCATTCAGAGTAAAATCTTCTGGACTAGAACTTTGAAAATAGAGGAAAATAAAAACTATTAACATATAAATCTACATCCTACAAAGCTTATGACTATGACTGTCTTCTTATTATGAATGAAAAAAAAATGCACATAATTGTATAATAACAACATAACCACTGATTGGCAGTTTGGCACTTAACATAATACCGTACTGTAAAGTTTCATGTAAACTGAACTCTTAAAACTGACTGGATCAATCAGATACTGTCAACCCTAAAACACTAATTCAGCTGCATCATGCAATAAAAACAACAGTTAATACTGAGTGTATTATTATTATTGTCTTATTTAGTGTGCCACTCAGGGAGAGGGATGTGCGTGTACATTTTGGCAGGGCTAGGACCTTCAGTAGCTGAGTTATAAATTTTTAAATCCCTGTGCATGCAAGTGGTTGCAGCCAGGGCTCGTGCTAGAGCGATCCATGCTCACTCCTGATGTCGGATCAGGCCAAGCCCGAGCTGGTTTGAAAGCTTTCAGGGAGAGGATTGCGCCTGTAAATTTTGGCAGGGCTAGGACTATCGGTGGCCGAGTTATGAATTTTTAAACACTGACTCAAGCCAGGGCTCGTATTAAAGATTTCAGCAAGCAGCGCTCGCGCAGAGGTTTCAGAGGTGAATAACAGGCCGAGGCGGGGTCATAGCAGGCCATGCCTGTGCTGGTTCAAAAGGGCTTGGGGAGATGCCTGTAAATTTGTCGTGGCTAGGACCATTGGTGGCCGAGTTATGAATTTTTAAAGTTGGGTCCACAGGGGCCCCATTTCACAGGCCATGTTATGACATAATGTATTTGCCCAGTGTAACATTTGGAAGAAAAATAGAAGTAGATTAGACCCATATATTTACAATTTTTCATGGACCATCCGGTTTGATGCTTTTGAAATACAGATGGACACATTTGAATTATTTTTTTATCAGCCATCCGGTCCAATTCTTTTGAAATACAGACGGACAAATGTGAAAATTACTGGCTAATGTCTGCTGGTCCGGCCTTATTTCCCACACTGCAGTAATATCAAACGTACATTTTTAGTACTTTTTTTTTTATTTTATGACATTGTATGTCATTTTTATTATTCATCATGACGTACTTCACAGCTTTAATACTGTTGAATGAAATAAATGTTATAGTTGCTCTGATGTCAAATAAATGGAACTTTCACAAACTGTTTTTTTTTTCTGAAAGTGTTCTGGGTTATATTATTACAGTACATTACATTACAGGCATTTAGCAGACATTCTTATCCAGAGCAATGTACAACATACCCAGAGCAGCCTGGGGAACAGTTGGGGTTGAGGTGCCTTGCTCAAGGGCACTTCAGCCATTCCTGCTGGTCCAGGGAATTGAACCAGCAACCTTTTGGTCCCAAAGCTGCTTCTCTTTAGGCCATTAGGCTATGGCTTCCTCATTATGATGTTAGAGTTAAGTCTATAACTGAATAATGAAAGAGATTATATCGCATTACACACACAGTGCTACTGAGTTCTCAAATTAGATTGGTCAGAAGGTGTTGATCAATTTTCTATAGCAGTTATGTTAGTGTGCTTGTTTGAATACACAATGTTTTCCATAGTAACAGCTAACACATGGTGAATGGTGGATGCTTGATACAGTCTAAGACTACAATCCCGATTCCAAAAAAGTTGGGACAAAGTACAAATTGTAAATAAAAACGGAATGCAATGATGTGGAAGTTTCAAAATTCCATATTTTATTCAGAATAGAACATAGATGACATATCAAATGTTTAAACTGAGAAAATGTATCATTTAAAGAGAAAAATGGGTGATTTTAAATTTCATGACAACAACACATCTCAAAAAAGTTGGGACAAGGCCATGTTTACCACTGTGAGACATCCCCTTTTCTCTTTACAACAGTCTGTAAACGTCTGGGGACTGAGGAGACAAGTTGCTCAAGTTTAGGGATAGGAATGTTAACCCATTCTTGTCTAATGTAGGATTCTAGTTGCTCAACTGTCTTAGGTCTTTTTTGTCGTATCTTCCGTTTTATGATGCGCCAAATGTTTTCTATGGGTGAAAGCTCTGGACTGCAGGCTGGCCAGTTCAGTACCCGGACCCTTCTTCTACGCAGCCATGATGCTGTAATTGATGCAGTATGTGGTTTGGCATTGTCATGTTGGAAAATGCAAGGTCTTCCCTGAAAGAGACGTCGTCTGGATGGGAGCATATTTTGCTCTAGAGCCTGGATATACCTTTCAGCATTGATGGTGTCTTTCCAGATGTGTAAGCTGCCCATGCCACACACACTAATGCAACCCCATACCATCAGAGATGCAGGCTTCTGAACTGAGCGCTTATAACAACTTGGGTCGTCCTTCTCCTCTTTAATCAGAATGACACGGCGTCCCTGATTTCCATAAAGAACTTCAAATTTTGATTCGTCTGACCACAGAACAGTTTTCCACTTTGCCACAGTCCATTTTAAATGAGCCTTGGCCCAGAGAAGACGTCTGCACTTCTGGATCATGTTTAGATACGGCTTCTTCTTTGAACTATAGAGTTTCAGCTGGCAACGGTGGATGGCACAGTGAATTGTGTTCACAGATAATGTTCTCTGGAAATATTCCTGAGCCCATTTTGTGATTTCCAATACAGAAGCATGCCTGTATGTGATGCAGTGCCATCTAAGGGCCCGAAGATCATGGGCACCCAGTATGGTTTTCCAGCCTTGACCCTTACGCACAGAGATTCTTCCAGATTCTCTGAATCTTTTGATGATATTATGCACTGTAGATGATGATATGCTCAAACTCTTTACAATTTTACACTGTCGAACTCCTTTCTGATATTGCTCCACTATTTGTCGGCGCATAATTAGGGGGATTGGTGATCCTCTTCCCATCTTTACTTCTGAGAGCCGCTGCCACTCCAAGATGCTCTTTTTATACCCAGTCATGTTAATGACCTATTGCCAGTTGACCTAATGAGTTGCAATTTGGTCCTCCAGCTGTTCCTTTTTTGTACCTTTAACTTTTCCAGCCTCTTATTGCCCCTGTCCCAACTTTTTTGAGATGTGTTGCTGTCATGAAATTTCAAATGAGCCAAAATTTGCATGAAATTTCAAAATGTCTCACTTTCAACATTTGATATGTTGTCTATGTTCTATTGTGAATACAATATCAGTTTTTGAGATTTGTAAATTATTGCATTCCGTTTTTATTTACAATTTGTACTTTGTCCCAACTTTTTTGGAATTGGGGTTGTAATAATATATGCATTAAGACGTTATTTAAGAAAGAAAATGCATAAATCATTGATATGATAAAGTTTTCTGTAAGGAGATGTTGATTTAGGATTTATGGATGGAGTCTCCAGTGTCAGAGCATTGTAACAGTCAGTATGTTTTCTGAAACAGGATGGAAAAGGCCTGTGTGCTTTCTTGGTAACATGAAAGCTGTTTTTTTTTTGTGTGTGTGTGTTATAAACTTGTTATAAAGGGACAGAAAAAAAAAGAAAACCTGGTGAAAGAATGACTGACTGTTTATAGCTACTTTTACAAAACTAATAACAGGAACTAACTTGTCTCACATACTGTAAATGAGAATGGCTGTGAATGGTTGTTTGTCTCTCTGTGTTCGCGCAGTGATTGTTGGCGACCTGTCCAAGGCGAACCCTGCCTCTCACTCAGCATCATCAGGGATTGGTTCCAGCCCACCCATGACCCGCAATGGATAAGCATATATAGAGAATGAATGAATTAATGAATCAATCAATCAATCAATTTGTCTCATAGACATTTCACAACATTAAATATATAAAAATTTGACGTATTTTTTTTTTTAATCAAATACAAATTGTACATTTTTGCAAATTGCTGTGGTATAAAAATCCTTATTTTTGGAAAATAATCAACTTTGGGGTGGTAAAAAAAACAAACAAAAAAAACCCCTCTGCTTCACATCAGGGCTCATCACACTTTTTCATTGTTGGTTATTCGCTCATCCAGGTGATGAGTTTATGCCATCATGTGTTGTCTGTCGTCCATCATCCGTCCAGCGTCATCCAAATTTCACGAAAATCACTTCTTCTCTCTCAATTCTTCACCAATTTTTATTCTTTTTGGCAAGAAGCTAGGTCTGCCTGGGGTGCATAGAGCTTCTACCCAAATTTGCATAATTGCAATTAATAATGAAGATATGGAGTAATTAATCAGTCCCTAACGAGCAGTTTCCACACAAATCACTTCTTCTCCCTCAATTCTTCACCAATTTTGATTCTTTCTGGCACGAAGGTAGGGGTACCTAGGGTGGATATTACTTCTACCCAGATTTACTTAATTACAATTATTAATGAAGTTATGGACTAATTAAGCCTTAATGAACAGTTCAACAAAAATCACGTCTTTTCCTCGGTGTTTTGGATTCTTTCTGGCAAATAGGTCGGTATTCCTAGGGTGTATATCACTTCTATATATAGCTTGTATATAGTGTATATAGCGTGCAACATTTATTTTGCAAGGTGGCCCATTTTAGATCATTCCTTCTGAACTAGACGGGGCCGGAGTGAGCTACGCCGTCATTGACAGTCTTGTTTTCCTATCACAGCATGCTATGGCATGTTTTATTCCTCATTCCTTATGCTTAAAATTATTGCATTAAATTAGACAAAATCATTCCCTTTGGCCTTTATCTATGTATTTCATATATATATATATATATATATATATATATATATATATATATATATATATATATATATATATATATATTTTTTTTTTTTTTAAATTAGGAATGTCTGAGCTACAATAATTAATTAAAAATTAATAATAATACAGTGCCTTGAAAAAGTATTCATACCCCTTGAACTTTTTCACATTTTTCCACCTTACAACCACGAACTTAAAAGTTTTTTATTGAGATTTTCTGTGATAGACCAACACAGAGTAACACATAATTGTGAAGTGAAACGAAAATGATAAATGGTCTTCAAAATTTTAAACAAATAAAAATCTGAAAAATGTGGTGTGCATTAGTATTCAGCCCCCTGTACTCTGATACCTCTAAATACAATCCAGTGCAATCAATTGCCTTCAGAAGTCATCTAATTAGTTAATAGAGTCCTACTGTGTGTAATTTACTCTCAGCATAAATACACTTGTTCTGTGAAGGCCTCAGTGGTTTGTTAGAGAACACTGAAGAACAAACAGCATCATGAAGACCAAAGAACTCACCAGACAGGTCAGGGATAAAGTTCTGGAGAAGTTTAAAGCAGGGTTAGGTTATAAAAAAATATCCCAAGCTCTGAACATCTCAAGAAACACTGTTCAATCCATCATTCAAAAATGGAAAAAGTATGGCACAACTGCAAACCTACCAAGACATGGCCGTCCACCTCAACTGACAGAGCGAGCAAGGAGAGCACTGGTCAGAGAAGCAGCCAAGAGGCCCATGATCACTCTGGAGGAGCTGCAGAAATCCACAGCTCAGGTGGGAGAATCTGTGCACAGGATAACTATAAGTCGTACACTCCACAAATCTGGCCTTTTTGGAAGAATGGCAAGAAGAAAGCCATTGTTGAAAGACAGGCATAAGAAGTCCCATTTGCAGTTTGCCAGAAGCCATATAGGGGACACAGCAAACATGTGGAAGAATGTGCTTTGGTCAGAGGAGACCAAAGTTGAACTTTTTGGCCTAAATGCAAAGTGCTATGTGTGGCGGAAAACTAACACTGCTCATCACCCTGCACACACCATCCCCACTGTGAAACATGGTGGTGGCAGCATCATGCTATGGGGATGCTTTTCTTCAGCAGGGACAGGGAAGCTGGTCAGAGTTGATGGGAAGATGGATGGAGCTAAATACAGGGCAATCCTGGAAGAAAACCTGTTGGAGGCTGCAAAAGACTTGAGACTAGGAAGGAGATTCACCTTATGGCAAGACAGTGACCCTAAACATACAGCCAGAGATACAATGGAATGGTTTAGATCAAAGAATATTCATGTGTTAGAATGGCCCAGTCAGAGTCCAGACCTAAATCCCATTGAGCATCTGTGGCAAGACTTGAAAATTGCTGTTCACAGACGCTCTCCATCCAATCTGGCTGAGCTTGAGCTATTTTGCAAAGAAGAATGGGCAAAAATTTCAGTGTCTAGATGTGCAAAGCTGGTAGAGACATACCACAAAAGACTTGCAGCTGTAATTGGAGCAAAAGGTGGCTCTACAAAGTATTGACGCAGTGGGGCTGAATACTAATGCACATCACATTTTTCAGATTTTTATTTGTTTAAAATTTTGAAGACCATTTATCATTTTCGTTTCACTTCACAATTATGTGCTACTCTGTATTGGTCTATCACAGAAAATCTCAATAAAAAACTTTTAAGTTCGTGGTTGTAAGGTGGAAAAATGTGAAAAAGTTCAAGGGGTATGAATACTTTTTCAAGGCACTGTATCTGCTCGTCTATCTGAAACAAGAATTTCCATTGTGTATTACAAATTAAAATAAATATACATAAAAAAATCATAATACACACATTAACCAGAGTGTACATAAATATAATTAGAATGTGACACATGCGGTCATGCTATCAAACACTGTAACAACTCGAAGAAAGTTTACAAATAATGACAGTCATATCACTGGATGTAAACTGGAATGACAACTCAGCACAGTGGGATATTTCCATGGCAAGTCTACGACTTCAGGCAGTCTTTCAACAGAGAGTTCAAATAAAGTGTTATTGAAGATACAGACACTGCTCCTGTAGCGTAAACTCCTATAGACATTTATTCTGGGTTCAAATACAGAGTATCTCAGATGTCAGAACAACCACATGCCAGCGTCGGGTTACACAGCATGAACGTTCTGCAGGTAATCACATCTTTCACACATGTGGATTTTCAAACAAATACATTCATCTCAGGATAAACACCTTTTCTAATCATGCAGGCAAGCCAGTAAGTTGTGGATAAGCAAATGGGATAAAGGATGATGCCAATTCCCTGATGAGGCAGTGCTTCAATATATTACTGTCAGATGCTTACATTGGCTTTGCATGCAATTGAAATGCAATTCAGTTGACAAAAGCAACAGAAACTGTTGTAAGGTTTTATTGATTTCCTTTAAGTGTGTGTGTGTGTGTGTGTGTGTGTGTGTGTGTGTGTGTGAGAGAGAGAGAGAGAGAGAGAGAGAGAGAGAGTGTGAGTGAGGGAGAGGAAAAGAGAGCGAGAGAATACCCGCAGTCTGACCAATTCATCACACCTTTGATGTTTACTGCTGAATGCGGATAAATCGGCTTTCCATAAGTTTGTGATCCTCGCTGTGAATCCACAGCTGACTCAATTTAAAAATAGATTAGGTGAGGTGTGCTGATATAGGAAAATAATCAACTAGATAGATACTGTGACTAAAGTCACAGTGATTTGCGTTAGCTGACCTGAACAAAATTAAAAAAAAAAACTGATTGAAAAAAAATCATGAAAATTGACAGAGTTAAAAGTGATTGAAAAAAAGCCCGTTTTTCATGGATCATTATGGTTCAGTGATCCGGATCAGCACCAAAAGTCATAGCAACGTAATTCAGTCCAGAGGTATTCTTCATATGAAATTTGGTGAAGACTGGTTGAAAACTGAAGGAGAAATAGCGTCCTAAAAAAAGTTAGAAGAATAATTATAATAACAACAAGATAGATATTGGGACTAAAGTAATGGTGATTTGCGCTAGCTGACCTGAACAAAATAATAATAAAAAAAGATTGAAAAAAATTGTGAAAATTGACAATTATAAGTGACTGAAAAAAAAAAAGCCAGGTTTTCACGGATCATTCCAGTTCAGTGATCCAGATCAGCAGCAAAAGTCATAGCAATGTAATTCAGCCCAGAGGTATTCTTCTTTGGTGATGATTGGTTGAAAAGTGAGGGAGAAATAGCATCCCAAAAAACACTAGGAGAGTAATAATAAGAAGAATAAAGTAGAAATATCCTGAGTGAGAGTAAGAATTTGTGCTGTAGCTGCTAGTGCAAATTAATGACATGGTGGTGTGATATGTCCAAATGTGACCAAATCAATTATTTTCTGATTACAAAGCATCCCAAAGTGTTTTATTCCTCTGACACAACAGCAATTTTGTTAATTTTTATTATTCAGGTACAAGCTGTAATTTTTATTAGTTTATAGTTACATTTAATAACATTTACCTGCATTCCCACCATAGAAGCAGTCAAATTGGTTAGGAAACAACTTCTTTTTTAGTCTATAGTATCAAAAAAAGTTCAGAAAAACACTAGATAGTAAAGGTGAAAGTAATCCGATAGTGTCCTAGGAGTTCCCCAATCGAAAACCATTGTGAAAAACACCGGAGAGTAGCGGCAGCCAGATGCGCACAGCGTTCACTCAACTGGAAAATGTCAATTAGTCTCCCATGAGTACTTAATGCAGATAAAACAGAAATCATGCTTATCGGCCCCAAATCTTCATTATCCAAATCCTCCAGTTTCAGTCTTAACATCGACAGTGCACTTGTTAAATCTTCACCTGTTGTTAGAAATCTTGGAATACTGCTTGACCCCTCACTCAACTTTGATCCCCACATTAAATCCCTCACCAAGACTGCTTTCATCCACCTCCAGAATATCGCCCACCTTCATCCCTTTCTTTCCACTAGTGATGCCCAAACTTTGGTCTACTTCTTCATTATATCCCGCTTAGATTACTGTAACTCCCTTTTCATTGGCCTCCCTATTAAATCCCTTCAAAGATTACAATACATTCAGAACTCTGCAGCGAAACTCCTCACCCATACTAAATGATCTGCTCATATCACCCCCATTCTTTCTCAGCTTCACTGGCTACCTGTTCTGTCCTGTATTAAGTATAAAATCTTATTATTCACCTTCAAAGCCACCCATAAACTCACTCCTTCTTACATCCGTGATCTTCTGACCCCTTACACTCCATCCTGCTCACTCAGATCCTCTAGCCATAATCTCCTTGCTGTTCCTCCCACTAGACTCTCTACCTTGGGTGGCAGGTCCTTCAGTGCCATGGCCCCCAAACTCTGGAATTCCCTTCCTCAATGACTGCTCTTCTCTTCCTTTCTTCAAATCTCATCTCAAAATCTTTCTGTTTCATGAACACTTCTCCACCCGTGCAAACTCACCATTCTTTAGCAACTTTTTTTTCCTTTGACCTATACAAAGCGACCTTGAGTTTGAGAAAGGCACTATATAAATGTATTATTATTATTATTATTATTATTATTATTATTATTATTGGGGCGGCACGGTGGTGTAGTGGTTAGCGCTGTCGCCTCACAGCAAGAAGGTCCGGGTTCGAGCCCCGTGGCCGGCGAGGGCCTTTCTGTGTGGTTCTCCCCGTGACCGCGTGGGTTTCCTCTGGGTGCTCCGGTTTCCCCCACAGTCCAAAGACATGCAGGTTAGGTTAACTGGTGACTCTAAATTGACCGTAGGTGTGAATGTGAGTGTGAATGGTTGTCTGTGTCTATGTGTCAGCCCTGTAATGACCTGGCGACTTGTCCAGGGTGTACCCCGCCTTTCGCCCGTAGTCAGCTGGGATAGGCTCCAGCTTGCCTGCAACCCTGTAGAAGGATAAAGCGGCTAGAGATAATGAGATGAGATGAGATTATTATTATTCAAGACAGCGCCTTACTGGACAGAACGAACCTCACCATGGACCACATTTGCACCCTGCTTGACCTCTGCCTGACCACCACCTATTTCCAGTTCAATGAATGTTTCTACAGACGGAAGCACAGATGCGCCATGGGCTCACCGGTGTCCCCTATAGTGGCCAATCTATACATGGAGGAAGTGGAAAGCAAAGCCTTGACTATTTTTTTTCAGGAGTTGCTCCCAGCCACTGGTTTAGGTATGTGGATGGGATGACACCTGGGTAAAAATCAAAACCCATAACGTGGAAGCCTTCACAAAGCATATCAATGCAGTGGATATCAAGTTCACTCAGGAGGACATCAGTGGAGACAACCTAGCCTTTTTGGACTGCAATGTGCACATCGAACAAGACAGAAGCCTTAGCATTGAGGTCTACCAGAAACCCACACACACAGACCAGTACCAGCTGTTTTACTCACCTCCCACTGGAACACAAATTGGGGGTCATTAGGACCTTACATCACAGGGCTCAGAACATTTCTACAATGATAGAAGGAAAAGAGAAGGAGCAAAAACACATCAACGAAGCACTTCAGAAGTGCGAGTATCCCAACTGGGCTTTTGTCAAGACCAGAAAAAGAAATACAATGGACAGGAAAGAAAACAGCAACAAATGCAAGAACAATGTCATTCTCTCCATGTTTGGACTATCCGAGAAACTCAGGAAGATCTTCTATAAACACAACCTTCCTGTACACTTCAGACCAAGTAACACTCTTTGAGGCAGAAATTGGTCCACCCTAAGGACGTAATACCCAGACACAAACAGGACAACATAATGTACACAATTCAATGCAGTGAGGAATGCACAGACCTGTACATTGGGGAAACAAAACAACCACTTCACAAGCACATGACTCAACACAGGAGAGCCAGTTCCTCAGGCCAGGATGCTGCAGTCTATCTTCGTCTCAATAACAAAGGACAACTCTTGTTTCAGGACTGCAATGTACACATTTTAGCCAGAGAAGACCAGTGGTCAGAAAGAGGAGTAAAAGAAGCCATCTTTATCAACCTGGAATGACCATCGCTGAACAGAGGAGGTGGTCTGAGACACCACTTATCAACCACCTACAATGCAGTCCTTGGCACACTTCCCAGAAAACTGAATACACATCCACACCAAGATTCAGCTGACTTCAATGACTCACATGATGGCAGAGAGAGCCAACGGCCCACAGATCACCCTAACGACCCTCTAGGCTGCTGCAAAAAACAATGTTGCAAAAAACAAATGCTAACACCATTCACACCTGGCCTCCAGTGACCCTAACACCTACAGGATGACTGAGAGGTTCAACAACCCATATGACCTCAACGACTCTCCTTAGGGTTGTTTTGGTCCACTAGAGGATAAATACCTGGAACTCCGCACTAGTTAGACAGAACTGAAGAAGCCTTACGGATGAGAGGTGAAACATCTTCAAGAATTTCAAGCAAGTCCAGTTGCCTTCTTTAGCACCTACAGTTTACGATGACCTAGATGACTGAGAACATTTACAGACATTTAATAACATTGAGCATCTCCAAAACAAGTCATCAAAAATACAATAAATAAACAAACAAACAAAACACACAAACAAACTTGGAGACCTCTGATGACTTTCTCATGTCAGAAAACTTAAAGTTCCAGCTTTACTTCTAACAACGCATTAACACTGAAGACTCTTCCCATAAATGTAAATGACAATCTCCTTAAAGAATACATCATTGTATCAACACTTATACACTTTTTTGTTGAACATCCTTCATAAAATTCCATAACATTTGTTACTATAGAAACAATAATGTATTGTCAATATTTTACAGCTGAACTACTCTGAGTCATATGATTACAGAAAATTATTATACAGCAGAAGCTCAGTTCAGTTCAGTTATCACTTGACTGCTCTGGTCGTAGGGGTGCCATGCTAGACTGGGTGGTCAACACCTTCCACTGGTAATGGTCCTATGTGAGGTGAAGGAGAGTATCAAGGCTGCTGTCGGTCCAACTCTTGATGTTGTCCAACCAAGCCTTTCTTGGTCTGCCTCGTTGGTGCTTGCCTTCTATGTAGGTAGTGGGGGTTGGTTTCCCAGTCTAAGGAACAGTAAAGCGACTCCTCCCCACCACGGGTGCAGATAGAGGGGGGGACGGGGGGGATTCGTCCCACCCAGATTTAAATTCACCTCGTTCAGTCCCCCCCACTTATAGGGAGGAAAAAACATCTATGCTGTCTTTCTTTGCATAAGGCAAACCTCACGGAAAAATCAAAAGACTAATTACCATTCGGTTTATTGAGGTGCACAGCAGTACATACATAGTTGCAACTGCGCAGACTGCACAGGTTGCGAGCTCGAGCTTGGTTGCTATGGTTACCCACAACAAGTTTGACAGGCATATCGGGGACAGCTCCTCCTAGTTCAGGACCCCAACACGGCATGATGAAGGGTGCCAAAAGGCAGAAAACGATTGCATCGTTTTTTCAAAAAAAAAAAAAAAACGACTGTAAGTAAACTGTGCCTTACTTTATCATATCACCTTGCAATTTTTTGATAGTCTGTTCAAAGTAATGTCGTAGTGAAAGTAAAATCGTACGGAGTAGAGAAGCCTTTCTGGTAGCCTCCTTCTTTCGGTGGTAGCCTGTAGATTCAGTGCTCAGAAGGCAGTTTTAATGTTTAATCTGGTGTTCCCTGCCATAATTTCAGCGAGCATATTGTTTCATAAGGAAACTTTGCGAAGAGTTGTTGACTGACTGCCGCTCACGCAACACACAGGCATAGTTAGAAAGTCAGGATGCACTGGTTTACACTTTACACACACACACGTAGCCCAGCCTCTCGCTATGTTTAACAGTTGGAACTTAGCGGTTTTAAAACTACTTTTGCAGTTTTGCAATTTCTGTGCGTGATGATAATGATAACTTTGGATTTCCATAGGCTATGTTAAAATGTTATCATTGTCCTGGCCTGCAGGTAGTTCCTGGTGATAGCAGTGAGGGAGGTGAAATAACATGTATACACACTACCGTTCAAAAGTTTGGGGTCACCCAGACAATTTTGTGTTTTCCATGAAAAGTCACACTTTTATTTACCACCATAAGTTGTAAAATGAATAGAAAATATAGTCAAGACATTTTTCTGGCCATTTTGAGCATTTAATCGACCCCACAAATGTGATGCTCCAGAAACTCAATCTGCTCAAAGGAAGGTCAGTTTTATAGCTTCTCTAAAGAGCTAAACTGTTTTCAGCTGTGCTAACATGATTGTACAAGGGTTTTCTAATCATCCATTAGCCTTCTGAGGCAATGAGCAAACACATTGTACCATTAGAACACTGGAGTGAGAGTTGCTGGAAATGGGCCTCTATACACCTATGGAGATATTGCACCAAAAACCAGACATTTGCAGCTAGAATAGTCATTTACCACATTAGCAATGTATAGAGTGTATTTCTGATTAGTTTAAAGTGATCTTCATTGAAAAGAACAGTGCTTTTCTTTCAAAAATAAGGACATTTCAAAGTGACCCCAAACTTTTGAACGGTAGTGTGTGTATATATATATATATATATATATATATATATATATATATATATATATATATATATATATACGCGCACACATACATATATACACAAAATGGAATCATTTGCTGACAGCTCAGTCCCCTCAAGTTCAAAAATCCTATCTGCGCCCCTGCTCCCCACCACAGCCTGGGGGTGGTGCCATGGGAAGCTGGTACCTAGCACCCTCTTAGTCTCCCAAATCTAGGTATGCGTCTGTTCTGAAATCCAGCGGCTGCCCAGTCGGCAGTACCTCTGCGTCTGCCAATATTTGGTGGCAGACACTGTCATTGCTGAGTCTTGGAGAGGAGATGGGCAGCACCAAGTGACTTCCATTCTGACACCCACTGAACTGCCATGATAGACTCACACTGTCATGGCATGAGTTACTTCCAGTACAATAGTGCATTTTGATTGGTTCCTTGGCGGGCAGAATTTTCCCATAATGCCTGTGGGTGATTACGGACTTTCTTTCTCAGGCGCTGGCTTTCAATGTTGCAAAAAACAAACAAAAACAAAATGACAAAAAAAAAGATTAATTGGAAATCAAAATGGAATCAAAAATGTAACCACCAAGCCTGGGTGTGAGCGTGGTGCTGTAGCATTAAGATCACTCTGTGATGGGAATCAAGACGGAACACATCAGATTTCTTGGCAAACGGCTTCTATGCGGTTTTATTCTGTTTTACATAAACCATAAGAAAAATAATTTCTCAATAAAAGATGAATTCTCAAACTTCACTATGTTCCAGATATGACAATTCTTTTAAACTAGTCTGCAAAATCATTTACTTGACATTACAACTCATTCACTTAACATGAAACCGTGCGTCACCTAGTGATAACTTCAGTAGTGTAGCAAAAGGAAAGTAAATACATTCTTGGCCATAGTTACTGTCACATAAACTCAAAAGTAGAACCATTTCATTCCCTTAAAATCACTTAAACCCATATTCAGTATAATTGCACAGCTTACTCAAGTTAACCTTATCATTCAGAAAGTGCATTCACTATATTACATGTGACACACGTCAGGCTTATCCTTACCAAATCATGTTACAAATAGTTTCAGCCAACATCATTCAATTAACCTCATGACATATTAAGCTCTTAAATAAATAGTAGTCTATTAAAACTACTGCTACTTTAACTGCTTCATAGTTCAATAGTTGAGTGTACCACTCAAAGTTAAGTTCTTGGCTATGACATGCCTGTGCATTTCCCAAAGTTTACATGATGTTCGCTCAACGTTACTCTCAATGACCGGAGCTAATCTTCTTGCCGCTAGCATACGTGACTTTGCAACTTCGCTTGAAAACTCGGTATTAACATAAATTACATCATTCCTTTCACAATACAAACATGGTAAATCTCTTTCGCAAGTCTTTGACATCCACAGCAACCATACATGTCAACCTTTGGTCAATCAAACCTGTATAACCAACCTCCAAAATCCGTATTTCCCTTATAAAATCCGTATAAGATGCAAATTAAAATAATGTACCTAAAATTTGAATGATAATCAACAATGATATATCCCAGTTACTTTTTATTCAATATTAATAACAATAAACCTTCAGAATGAATACAAAGCTCCAATGTTTGACAAAAACACAAAGTGTTATCAGCGTAGTTACGAAGGAAATACTTAGTTGTTTGGAGACAGGTTTCACCGAGCGGCTATTATGCGCGAGACTTCATATTAGCCACAAAGTCAGGAAAATCTGTTCGTAAAATTACGTTATAATGACCAAATACAATGAAAAGTATTTTTCCAGTCTCACCTGTGAAAGGTAATCCCATGTGATCTTGTTTGGATGGTAAACCTGTTGGTACAGTTAAACGCAGCACATGAATGAGGCATCTTTATTCTCGGGCGAGGATGACGTATGATTCTATGCAGAAGCCGACAGTTGGCGGGATTCTCGCAATGTGGTGTACGCATGATCAAAAGTGGAACGAAGTCTCGCTACCACAAGATAACGTGCGATTTCATAAGACTCTTTACTGGCTGACTGTGGTGTACAGTACGTTTGTAAATGTTATGCGTTCTTTTATCATCGTGGGAATTGATTATAGCTCTAAATAAATATTTAAGTTTTTTTTTTTAAAGAATCCGTATAACTTTATTTATACGCCCGTATACTACGTTTATTGAATCAAATCCGTATAAAATACGGACATTCCGTATAGGTTGACATGTATGAGCAACAAGTTATTCCACCAAAAAAACACTTACTGTATATACTAACCTGTGATGGGAATCAAGACAGAACACATCAGATTTTGTGGCAAACGGCTTCTATGCAGTTTTATTCTGTTAATGTGCAATTCACCACGTCCTGATCCCACCACTCTAGGAGCGCCGTCTACAGGCTTGGACCTTCATGTCACAAGACTATTCCAATGTAATACAATGAGAAATCAAATAGTAAGGCAGATTAATGTATCGCTAGTTAAGTTTCCTTTCTTAAACTCATCTCATCTCATTAACTCTAGACGCTTTATCCTTCTACAGGGTTGCAGGCAAGCTGGAGCCTATCCCAGCTGACTACGGGCGAAAGGCGGGGTACACCCTGGACAAGCCGCCAGGTCATCACAGGGCTGACACATAGACACAGACAACCATTCACACTCACATTCACACCTACGGTCAATTTAGAGTCACCAGTTAACCTAACCTGCATGTCTTTGGACTGTGGGGGAAACCGGAGCACCCGGAGGAAACCCACGCGGACACGGGGAGAACATGCAAACTCCGCACAGAAAGGCCCTCGCCAGCCATGGGGCTCGAACCTGGACCTTCTTGCTGTGAGGCGACAGCGCTAACCACTACACCACCGTGCCGCCTCTTTCTTAAACTGTTTTGGAAAAAGTAAATAATTTTAATATATAAACAGAATTAAATGAATACAATTGTGTGAGTCTTTTCTTGTGTGAGTGCTGTGTTGTGGGTGGTGCGTGAATGTGTGTGATAAGTGTAGTGTGGTAGAGTAACCTGCTACAAAAACAGTCGAAACACAAAGGACAAACAAGTGTTGCCAGGCAAAACAAACCTGCCCGGTAGCATTTATGATGAATATGAAGGAAGATATCATGAAAAAAAAATAGGTACCCTATGATACATGTGGCTACTGCTTATAAATAAAATTGTTTTCTGATACCATGTCCATAAAGTAAATATAGCATATATACAGTGGTGATTGAAAGTTTGTGAACCCTTTAGAATTTTCTATATTTCTGCATCAATATGACCTAAAACATCATCAGATTTTCACACAAGTCCTAAAAGTAGATATAGAGAGACCAGTTAAACAAATGAGAGAAAAATATTGTACTTGATCATTTATTTATTGAGGAAAATGATCCAATATTACATATCTGTGAGTGGCAAAAGTATGTGAACCTCAAGGATTAGCAGTTAATTTGAAGGTGAAATCAAAGTCAGGTGTTTTCAATCAATGGGATGGCAATCAGGTGTGAGTGGGCACCCTGTTTTATTTAAAGAACAGGGATCTATCAAAGTCTGATCTTCACAACACATGTTTATGGGAAGTGTATCATGGCATGAATAAAGAAGATTTCTGAGGACCTCAGAAAAAGTGTTAGTGATGCTCATCAGGCTGGAAAAGGTTACAAAACCATCTCTAAAGAGTTTGGACTCCATCAATCCACAGTCAGATAGACTGTGTACAAATGAAGGAAATTCAAGACCATTGTTACCCTCCCCAGGAGTGGTCAACCAACAAAGATCACTCCAAGAGCAAGGCGTGTAACAGTCGACGAGGTCACAAAGGACCCCAGGGTAACTTCTAAGCAATTGAAGGCCTCTCTCACATTGGCTAATGTTAATGTTCATGAGTCCACCATCAGGAGAACACTGAACAACAATGGTGTGCATGGCAGGGTTGCAAGGAGAAAGCCACTGCTCTCCAAAAAGAACATTGCTGCTCGTCTGCAGTTTGCTAAAGATTGTGTGGACAAGCCAGAAGGCTATTGGAAAAACATTTTGTGGACGGATGAGACCAAAATAGAACTTTTTGGTTTCAATGAGAAGTGTTATGTTTGGGGAAAGGAAAACACTGCATTCCAGCATAAGAACCTTATTCCATCTGTGAAACATGGTGGTGGTAGTATCATGGTTTGGGCCTGTTTTGCTGCATCTGGGCCAGGACGGCTTACCATCATTGATGGAACAATGAATTCTGAATTATACCAGCAAATTCTAAAGGAAAATGTCAGGACATCTGTCCATGAACTGAATCTCAAGAGAAGGTGGGTCATGCAGCAAGACAACAACCCTAAGCACACAAGTCATTCTACCAAGGAATGCTTAAAGAAGAATAAAGTTAATGTTTTGGAATGGCCAAGTCAAAGTCCTGACCTTAATCCAATCAAAATTTTGTGGAAGGACCTGAAGCAAGCAGTTCATGTGAGGAAACCCACCAACATCCCAGAGTTGAAGCTGTTCTGTATGGAGGAACGGGCTAAAATTCCTCCAAGCCGGTGTGCAGGACTGATCAACAGTTACCGCAAACGTTTAGGTGCAGTTATTGCTGCACAAGGGGGTCACACCAGATACTGAAAGCAAAGGTTCACATACTTTTGCCACTCACAGATATGTAATATTGGATCATTTTCCTCAATAAATAAATGACCAAGTATAATATTTTTGTCTCATTTGTTTAATTGGGTTCTCTTTATCTACTTTTAGGACTTGTGTGAAAATCTGATGATGTTTTAGGTCATATTTAGGCAGAAATATAGAAAATTTTAAAGGGTTCACAAACTTTCAAGCACCACTGTAGCTCTTATGGTTTTTGAAACTGAAACCTCCGAACCGAGGCTGACACACTATCGCCATGACCCAAACTCTTATTTCCCGGAAATGGCCTGGCGCTAGAGCTCAGTGGAACGTGCTTTCTCTCTGTAATAAGCATAAACATGTCTGAAAGTGATTTCTTTAGTCTAGTCCATTTATTTCGAATGCTGAAACAAATTGCATACACTCACCGGCCATTTTAACTGGAACACGTGTATGCGCATGCGCAGTGCGCGATCGTTACACTCTTACATTCTTATAGCACAATGACATAGTGGCTAGCGCCTCTATATGAAGCAGTAGCCACGACAAAAACGATTTTGACCTTTATGGTGACCTTGACCAGATGAGCTTCAAAATGTTGGAAGTTCTATTTGAGACCAATGCCCATCTATCCTGAAAGTTTCATGAAGCTTGATCTAGCCATTTTCCCGTAATATCTCATCTCATTATCTCTAGCCGCTTTATCCTGTTCTACAGGGTCACAGGCAAGCTGGAGCCTATCCCAGCTGACTACGGGCGAAAGGCGGGGTACACCCTGGACAAGTCGCCAGGTCATCACAGGGCTGACACATAGACACAGACAACCATTCACACTCACATTCACACCTACGGTCAATTTAGAGTCACCAGTTAACCTAACCTGCGTGTCTTTGGACTGTGGGGGAAACCGGAGCACCCGGAGGAAACCCACGTGGACACGGGGAGAACATGCAAACTCCACACAGAGAGGCCATGGGGCTCGAACCCGGACCTTCTTGCTGTGAGGCGACAGCGCTAACCACTACACCACCGTGCCGCCCTCCCGTAATATCATTAACAAAAAAACAAAGAAACCCGACTGAAAACAATACCTCACCCCTTGGTGGATTCCGTCCCAAGCGAGCTAACAAGAGTCAACGAGTTATTGAAGAAATGAGTGACGAAGAGCGTTCAGAAAGCAAATTTTATTACCCCAAAGAGGCTGCACAGGGAAGCAGACAAGAAAGCCATGACGAAGACTACAACTTTATTGACAATGAAAATGGTGCCAGTGAAGACTGACCGTCTATTTTAAGCTTAGGGAAAAAAAAGCCATAAAATAAACTCTTTATTAACCTCGCTTGCTCGGTCTTTACTGTCAAGACCGAGGTCTGATATTTTCCTGTAAAGACTGAGCAAGCGAGGTTAATAAGTAGTTATTAATCAATGCCTTCTGATCAGAGTATTTTGTACAGTATAGAGCTGCTATATTTAAAAAAAAAAGCCTGAGGTATTACTCAAATAAATTTAACAAGACTTCCAACAATGCTGCTCTTTGTTCTGGGACATTTTTATTGACCTCCCTTAAGGCTGCAGTGTAAACACACACACACACACACACACACACACACACACACACACATACACACACACACACACACAGACCACAGCCATCCGCTGTTGTCATATCTCTAACCAGGGTGACAAGCTTGCAAAGATTCTATTTAGATGCTGAACACCATCTCATCATCTTCATGACAGAACACCAGATAAAACTGTGTGTACGGGTAACTGTACTTAATAACAACCCCACATCATTTGACAGCTACATCCACTACAAGTGTTTTCACCAAAAAGGCCAAAGTACATATACGTAAATATTTCTCTTTGGTGAACCTTTAAACGCTCCATTACAGGAGTAGCATGACATTTCATTTTGCAATGTTCGTATTAACTTGAGCAATACTGTACCTCTGGTGGTCATTGAAGATGGATTTTGCCTATTAAAAATAACCACATCAGTCTTCAAAATGGAAACACTATCATTGCTGTGTTTGCCAAAAAAAAAAACAAGGAGCCTTTCCTTTTGTGCTGGTATTTTCTCTGTCTCATTTATCATTCACTGTAGATGGTGTAAAACCAAGCAAGAAAAGCAGTATGCACCATAGGATAAAGGCAAAAAATGTGTATTTCAAGCTCTCCTAAGCATAAAACATAATGCATCAAGCTCTTAGAAGAATAGTGTGATTTATTCAATTTATCTCTCCCATTGCTCTAATGTTGTGTTATCTGTTTGGAGGGTCATATGAGTGTTAAATGTTGGAAGTAATACTGTAATTGTAAAAAAAAAAAAACATGGCTGGCATGGCTGCATGCCCTTTCATTGGACAGAAATGAAGCAAAGGTCCCTGCCACCATGCCATGTTGGCAAATTTGAAGACAGGGTTTGTTCTGCTGCTATCTGGAATCTGTGAAGTATAGACAAGAGTCGTGTTCAGGTACACCTACATTTCCGTCTCCCAATAACAAGGTCCAGGACATTGCCAAGGCTGTCAATCACATCATTCCCAAGCGCATCCATATCCAAAGAAAACTAATGGTTTTAATTAAGCACGGTAGATAGAAAGGCAATCTAGATGAAAAAGGGGAGATGGAAAATAGGCTGTCATTCAAACATATGAGGATGGGTGGTTCTACGTATTATACTGCAGCCAGCCAGTAGGGGTGCTCGATCTGTGGTTGCTCCACTTTTTAGAGACAAGCTGTGATTTTTTTTTAAAAAATAAATATAACAATAGTGCTGGGGTGGCATGGTGGTGTAGTGGTTAGTACTGTTGCCTCACAGCAAGAAGGTTCTGGGTTTGAGCCCAATGGCTGACAGGGGCCTTTCTGTGTGGAGTTTGCATGTTCTCCAGGTTTCCTACGGGTGCTCCAGTTTCCCCCACAGTCCAAAGACATGCAGGTTAGGCTAATTAGGGGTTCTAAATTGACCATAGGTGTGAGTGTGAATGGTTGTTTGTCTCTAAGTGTCAGCCCTGCAATGATTTGGCAACTTGTCCAGTGTGTACCCCGCCTCTTGCCCATTGTCAGCTGGGATAGGTTCCAACTTGCCCATAACCCTGGACAAGATAAATGGTTACAGATAATGGATGGATGGAACAACAGTGCTTGGTAGGGTAGCATGGTGGTGCAGTGGTTAGCACTGTCTCCTCACAGCAAGAGGGTTCTGGGTTTGAACCTCATGGCCTATGAGGGGCCTTTCTGTGTGGTGCTTGCATGTTCTCCTGGTGTCTGCGTGGGTTTCCTCTGGGTGCTCTAGTTTCCCCCACAGTCCAAAGACATGCAGTTAAGCTAGTTGGCTACGAACAAAAGCCGTGCAGGAGAGGAGTGGCTAGCTGGCTGTACTTAGCCAAGAAACCCGAGGAAAGGAACTCAACCCAGAACACACTGGACGGGCAAAGAAGAAGAAAACAGTGACTGGTTGGATGTAAGGAAAAACATTGCTTGTAAAATTCAAGTGAATTAACTTCCATTAGTTCCATCATGTTTTCAATGAGAGTTCTTTAGGAGCTATTCAAGATTTCATAAACAACAACTTGACCGTAATCATGCATTTAATCCAAATTGCATTATAAATGGATAAAATTTAGAGAACTACATCATTATATACTATGCATGCGACTAAGCATAACTTACGGTACAGCATGAGTATGATAAATTATGAAAATACCCTCAATGTAAATAAATATAGCTATTAATTCTCATTATAAGATTGTGGTAAAATATATTTTTGGTTAGTTCAAGCATTTGTTTCTACATAACAAGCAATATTGTCTTTTAATGAAGCAAAAACAATTTCACACTTGAAGACAGAAAAAATGTGTGAAACTAGGTTCAACAATCTTCTATTTCTTTTACAATAATCTCAGAATGAGGAATATTAGTTACATCTGGCTATATTCAATATGTTAGATAGAGGGACTCAAAAGCTATAAGTAAATGCAGAGAATGTTTTCATGTAGAAATGCAGAAGGGTTTTTTTTTAGACAAAGTCATTATCTCAAACCTGCCAAATTGAAGTTAAAAGCACAGATCACTAAAACACTACCAGTATAACTGGAATTAGGAAAATGGTGAACTTGGACACACTAGGGGCCATACTCAGACCTCAGACACTACCCATTTCTGCATTAACTTGTACACATGATTAATAGTTGGCTCAGTACACTCTCAGCAGTATGTACAGATTTCAACATCTGCCAAACTTAATGCTTTCTGTTACTGTACTTTCAGTTATTATGTAAAATAATACGATGTACTGAATCAAGTGCTATTTTTATAACCTGCAAAATAATGAGTGAAGACAGTGAATTACAGTGGCATGCAAAAGTTTGGGCACCCTTAGTGAAAATATCTGTTACTGTGAATAGTTAAGTGAGCAGAAGATGAACTGATCACCAAAAGGCATAAGGGTAAAGATGGCAAACTTCTTTAATATCTTTCACAAGATTGCATTTTTATTTCCATCATTTACAGGCATAAAATACCAAAAAATGAAAAGAACCTGAAGCAAAAATTTGGGCACCTGACATGGTCAATACTTTGTAACACCCCCTTTGGCAAGTATCACAGCTTGTAAACACTTTTTGTAGCCAGCTAATAATCTTTCAGTTCTTACCTGGGGGATTTTCACACATTTGTCCTTGCAAAAGGCTTCCAGCTCTACAAGTTTCTTGGGCTGTCTTGCATGCACTGCTCTTTTGAGATCTATCCACAGATTTTCAATGATGTTTAGGTCAGGGGACTGAGGGCCAGGGCAAAACCTTCAGCTTGGGCCTCTTGAGGTATTCCATTGTAGATTTTGAGGTGTGTTTTGGATCATATTGTAGGACCCGTCCTCTTTTTAACTTTAACTTTTTTACAGATGGCGTGATGTTCGGTTACAGAGTTTGCTGGTATTTATTTGAATCCATTCTTCCCTTGACCAATGAAATGTGCCCTGTGCCACTGGCTGCAACACAACCCCAAAGCATGATCGATCCACACCCATGCTTCAGAGTTGGAGAGGTGTTCTTTTCCTGAAATTTGGCACCCTTTTTTCTCCAAACATACCTTTGCACATTGTGGTCAAAAAGTTCTATTTTGATTTCATCAGTCCACAGGACTTGTTTTCAAAATGCATCAGGCTTGCTTAGATGTTCATTTGCAAACTTCAGATGCTGAATTTTGTGGCTAGGACGCAGGAAAGGTTTTCTTCTGATGACTCTCCTATGAAGGTCATATTTGTTCAGGTGTCACTGCATAGTAGAACAGTGCACCACCACTCCAGGGTCTGCTAAATCTTTCTGAAGGTCTTTTGCAGTCAAGCAGGGGTTTTTATTTGCCTTTCTAGCAATCCAACGAGCAGTTCTTCCAGAAAGTTTTATTCATCTTCCAGACCTCACCTTGATCTCCACTGTTTCTGTTAACTGCCATTTCTTAATAACATTACAATCTGAGCAAACAGCTACCTGAAAACACTTTGCTACATTCTTGTAGCCTTCTCCTGCTTTGTGAGCATCAATTATTTTATTTTTCAGAATGCGAGGGAGTTGCTTAGAGGAGCCCATGGCTGTTGATTTTAGGGACAAGTTTGAGGAGTCAGAGAATTTATACAGCTTTGAAATCTGCATCACCTGACCTTCTCTAACGAAGAATCTGAACAAGCCACAGCTCAATAAGCTAATTCAAGGTCAACTAAGTTAAAAAAATTAACTTTCATAATATGTTTATTCTTACCTAAAAACACAAAACCCGACTTGGAAGTAAAGCAAGAAAGCTGTTCTTCTCAAAATCGTATATTTTTAGTGAAGTTACAAAATATCCCTTTCTGATTGGACAACAGGTGATGACATATGTTTCAGAATACAATGCAGAAAGTACCTGAAGAACTCCCTGCAGTTTTTGTGGAAATGATCGATAAGGATCGAAATAAAAGGGACACATTGTGTTGTGCATTGTTTTCCATAGTGTTTCACAACAGGTAATACGCCCCGAATGTGTCCTGCATCATGCTTTTTCATTTTTTTTTTTAATCAGGTAGGGTAGGGTACATAAGTGACGCGCATGCGAGTAGAACATTTGTGAGGTGGTGAGTGATTGAGCTGAACGACATGGCATCCGGTTCCAGCGATATATCCGACCAAGATGAGCCGAGGAGAGGTGTCATCACTACTGTAGTAAAATAATAATAAAACCACACAAAGTAAATTCACAAAGTACATTGAATAATGGTTGGAATTCCAAATTACCTATTATTAATGAAGGCACATTCTTGACATTTCTTTGCTCTACAGGAAATTCAGACATACTGCATATCGGCAGCTGGCTAGATGGTGCTGGGAGTACCTAGGCCGTCATGTTCACGTTCCACTGCCATCCTGTGCAGTCACAAAGATCCGGGAGACATTCTCATCCACTGAATATACAGGTTTCCAGGACGTGGTGTAATGTGGCAAATAAAGACGCTTGAATGTATACTTGAATCAGATTTATTTGTTCTAATGCGTTTGTTAACCCTATAACAAAGACAAACCAGAGGTCCAAAGACCTGGGAAAAGGATTCACACAGCAATCCTTCCCAATCCAGTGTGGATACATTATATATCCATAATCAACACTAACACTTGCCTGAAATAACCTCAGCAATGATAACAAAAAAATATATAATAATAATAATAATAATAATAATAATAAAAGTGCATGTTGGACTCCGGCAGGGCTGCCCTTTGTCACCGGTTCTGTTCATAATTTTTATGGACAGAATTTCTAGGCGCAGCCAGGGGCCGGAAGGAATCCTGTTTGGGAACCACAGGATTTCATCTCTGCTTTTTGCGGATGATGTTGTCCTGTTGGCTTCTTCAAACCAGGACCTTCAGCATGCACTGGGGCGGTTTGCAGTCGAGTGTGAAGCGGCTGGGATGAGAATCAGCACCTCCAAGTCCGAGGCCATGGTTCTCGACCGGAAAAGGGTGGCTTGCCCTCTCCAGGTTGGTGGAGAAGTCCTGCCTCAAGTGGAGGAGTTTAAGTATCTCGGGATCTTGTTCACGAGTGAGGGAAGGATGGAGCGTGAGATCGACAGGCGGATCGGTGCAGCCTCCGCAGTGATGCGGTCGCTTTACCGGTCCGTCGTGGTGAAGAAGGAGCTGAGCCAAAAGGCGAAGCTCTCAATTTACCGGTCGATCTACGTTCCGACTCTCACCTATGGTCATGAGCTTTGGGTAATGACAGAAAGAACAAGATCGCGGATACAAGCGGCTGAAATGAGTTTCCTTCGCAGGGTGGCTGGGCGCTCCCTTAGAGATAGGGTGAGAAGCACAGTCACTCGGGAGGAGCTCGGAGTAGAGCCGCTGCTCCTCCACATCGAGAGGAACCAGCTGAGGTGGCTCGGGCATCTTTTTCGGATGCCTCCTGGACGCCTCCCTGGGGAGGTGTTCCAGGCATGTCCCCCCGGGAGGAGGCCCCGGGGAAGACCCAGGACACGCTGGAGGGACTATGTCTCTCGGCTGGCCTGGGAATGCCTCGGTGTTCTTCCCGAGGAGCTGGCCGAGGTGTCTGGGGAAAGGGAAGTTTGGGCTTCCATGCTTAGACTGCTGCCTCCGCGACCCGGTCCCGGATAAGCGGAAGAAGACGAGACGAGACGAGATAATAATAATAATAATAATAATAATAATAATAAATATGTATGGTGTTGAAACAGAACTGAAAAAAGTTTTCAAAGACCCAAAAAGGCACAAGATCATACATGACACACATTTGCCCATCAAAAGTTTCTCTGATGTGTACATAAAGCACAATACAATCATTTTTTGGAAAATCGGCTGTGATGGCATCGGATTATCTCCTCTTTGGGGGGGTACACATGGCCGCTGCTCAAAGGTGGTGGTGATGGCTGCCTCTCTGGTGGTGAAGTGTTAAAGTCTTGCTCCGATACATCAGCCATGAGTTCCTCAACATAGGCTACACACATTAAAAAAACGTGTCAAACATTCAAAAGAAGATTACTGCTTTTAGTTTTGGTGAGCTGTCTGTTTTGTAACACTAGGTAAAGCGTTTTACAAATCAGTGCAAAGCCAATATGTGACAAATGTATGGGGGAAATCACAACCTACATAACGTGACATTTTCCACCTTTGACTTACAGTAGTTGCATGGTTCTTTGACTGGCTTAGCTGAAGCACTTCCTGGTTTGTACTTTGGTTTTCGAATACTATAGCGTAGGTCCCCTTTACTTGTCCTTGCCTGCTCTCTGTCACTGTTTGCGTTGTAGTGTAGTGCTGCCAAATGAATCCTGAGATAGAAATGATAGGAAAGAAACAATGATTTTGTTGATGCTGTTAATATTGATACTGAATGTAATGTTATCTATTATCAGCATGAAAACAGCAACATTCTGAGTTACCAAGATTAGCGAGAGGTATGAACTTAACTGCTGAGGATGCCATGATATCTGTACGACTTCATTTTTGGCGCAAATTTTTTGATGGTCTCATCTTTGGGGAAGCGATGAAAGCTTACCCCGTCTTTATATGTATTGCCACAACCTGCGATTATACACTGAGTAGGCATGGCTGGGGACTGTAGGTGAAAACTCTGTACTCAGTCTTTGTAAGTAACTAAATCAACTCAAATTACTTTCAGCACTTCAGTCCAGGTGCAACGACTATGCCACCGTGTTATTCTGAAACATACGTCACGAGGTCGTGTGACCTATCTCGTGCTCGTAAGTTTATTTTTTGAAGGGTGGAGCTTTGGGTCCTGAAAAACAGATGAAATACCGCTTTCCAGCAATTAGTGCACATTCACAAAATCACGCTCAGAAATGTAAGGTATCTCTCTGGATACATGAAAACACATTTGGATCACCGTGGAATTTTGTTTTTTTTAACTTGGTTGACCTTTAAGGTCTGGAACCTTGGTAAAAGTTACCTGAGAACTCAAATGTATTGGGGTGCCCAAACTTTTGCATGGTGTCCCTTTTCTTTTTTCACTCTCCTTATTGTACAAAACAAAAATAATATACAAATCTTGCAGAAAATGCTGAAATGTCTCGTCTTTACCTTTATGCCTTTTGGTGATCAGTTCATCTTCTGCTCACTTAACTATTTACAGTAACAGACATTTTCAGTAAGGGTGCCCAAACTTTTGCATGCCACTGTAATTCACTGTCTTCACTCATTATTGCCACTGTATGTAATAAATACAATGAGGACTATTCCTGCAGCAATACTGTGCAATGGCAGTATACTAGAATCATTTCAGATGCATTTGAAAGCTTGTCATCTAATTCATCTATTATCATTATGAGTAAAACTGTAATTTCATTGTCCAAGACACAGTGTTGTAGTTGAGTCACTAAACCTCAAGTCCGAATCCAGTCTCGACTCCCCACTGTTCGAGTCCGAGTCAAATCCAAGTCATTCAAAAAAGCTTTGAGTCAAGTCCAAGTCAAGTCCACTATTGATCTGAGTCAAGTCGAGTCTAAGAACAAGACTCCAACCGCATTTAACGGTGGCTGCTTTAGTGCCATTAACATTAGTTTGTCCCTGAACATGACGTATGAACAGGTGAATGTGCTTCTCTTTGTCAGGGAGTGCAAAGTATTCTGTCAGACATGGTTAGGAGATGGATGTAAGTGCAGAAGGTGTGTTTATTAATACAAGTGAAGACGGTAAACAATCCAGAATGGCAGGCAAAATTGTAAAACAGTGAAACGGGCAATAGGTCGAGCGAGGCACAAACAGACTATCGTAGACTCGGCAGAATCAAAGACGAGAAACAGGAAATCAGGGATCAGGAAAGCAAACAAGGAAATAAGGCTCGGTAATGTATCAGCAATGCAACTCAGTACTTTGCAAAGTAAGTGTGTTTACACAGTTTTTATATCGGTGCGCTGATTGCACCTTAATCCTGTGCAGGTGCGAGTCATTTACGGCGTGCGCACGAAAGTCCACTTGGCGCGAGTGCTGTCCGGAGTACACCTGAGAGTCTATCTGATGCGCCAAGGTACGCAGGTATAACACTCTTGCATGAAATTAGTACAAAATTAATGTAGATATAAATATCTCATGCCAAATTATTATGACGATACAAAAAAAATAAAGAAAAAATCCAAGTCCTCATCTCCAATTTAAAAGTCTAAATGCACATGTTCAAGTCCAAGTCATTAGTGCTCGAGTCCAAGTCAAGTCAAAAGTCCTTAAAATAAGGGCAAAAGTTGGACTCAAGTCTGAGTCCTACGCTACGTTCACACTGCAAGGCTTAATGCTCAATTCCGATTTTTTTGTGAAATCCAATTGTTTTGTGAGGTCGTTCACATTAACAAATATATGCGACTTGTATGTGATCCTCAGTATGAACGAAAAGCGACCTAAAAGTGTTCCGCATGCGCATTGCAGGATACGACGACGTCACACGCAGTGAGCATGGCCAGTGTTTATGGAAGTAAAACCGCCCGGTTGCGGTATGACCCATCCAATCTAGCTTGAATAGCTGTATCCCCCCAAATGGAAATCAGCTCCCTAACCTCTGCGTCCTTCCATTGAGAAGATTCAGAACCTTCACAGCCCGAAGCGTCCCTCACATTGATGTCATGCGCAGGGGCGCAGATACGTTTTTTGAACTGGGGGGGACAAAAAACTGGGGGGGACAAAGCTGCCAGCAAACCAACCCCAACCCCGATATGCCTGTCAAACTTGTTGTGGGTTACCATAGCAACCAAGCTCGAGCTCGCAACCTGTGCAGTCTGCGCAGCTCAACCAACTGAATATCAGTCTTTGTTTTGTTTTATGTGAATTGTTGCAACTATGTATGTACTGCCGTGCACCTCAATAAACCGAATGGTAATTAGTCTTTTGATTTTTCCGTGAGGTTTGCCTTATGCAAAGAAAGACAGCATAGACATTTTTTCCTCCCTATAAGTGGGGGGGACCGAGCGAGGTGAATTTAAATCTGGGTGGGACGAGTCCCACCGTCTATCTGCGCCCGTGATTATGCGCCATGTTGTTGTAACTTTTTTTGAGAGACCCGCCGCCTACTTCAGCGCAGAATAGTGACGTTTGTGGCTTGTTGATGACGTGTAAGTCGGATGAATGCGACCTGGCGGTTCAGACTGAAGTCGCATATGAAAAGAACGGATAGGAATCGGAATTAGGACCACATATCCAAACGGCCTGGGTCGGATTTGAAAAAATCGGATCTGTGTCGTTCATACTGTCAATAAAAGATCGGATACAGGTCACATATGGGCGAAAAGATCGGATTTGAGTCACTTCAGCCTGCAGTGTGAACGTAGCCCTAGGCTCGAGTACTACAAGCCTGACAAGACAATAATAGTAACCTCTTCAATTTTAAGTTGTTTTTTTTTAAATGGGCTCTAGTTTTTTATACTACATGACGTCAGCAAAGAAAAAAAGAAAAATCATTTTCAGTATGCCTTTTCCATCCCCTTATTTATTTATTCTGTCATAATAGCAAGCCAACTGAAACCCCTCTTGGTCTCTTCTACTCAAGAAAAATAAATACTGACCTAACATTTGACCTTACATTACAAACCCTGAATATGGTCCTAGGAGAATAAACTTGAGTAAATTAGGTAACTATCGGCTTTAGTAAATGAGGTGACTAACGGCTGTTTTTTAAACTTCACCCTATATGCATATCAGCTAGACTGCTGGACAAATGCTAATTCACTCATTAATATTCATGCACACTGGTTGCGTTGCTTTAGGACTTGAGCTGTGAGATTCACTCTTCTCTCTTGGCAGAGTGTGTGACACGTAGGAGCTCAAAATACCTCTGGAAAAAAAGTTAATTTAAGACCATAAAAAAGGAAATCAACAACTAGAATAAAGACAGTACGACCACAAAGCCTAGCCGGGCTGCCCCTGGACAGGTTGAGGACGAGGCCACCAGGCTAGTGCCCCAGCTGGCTGTACAACAGCTCACCGGCAGCGAAGAGCCATGCTGCACAGCTGCACCTGATATACAGTGGTGCTTAAAAGTTTGTGAACTCTTTAGAATTTTCTATATTTCTGCATCAATATGACCTAAAACATCATCAGATTTTCACACAAGTCATAAAAGTAGATAAAGAGAACCCAGTTAAACAAATGAGACAAAAATATTATACTTGGTTATTTATTTATTGAGGAAAATGATCCAATATTACATATCTGTGAGTGGCAAAAGTATGTGAACCTCTAGGATTAGCAGTTAATTTGAAGGTGAAAATAGAGTCAGGTTTTTTCAATCAATGGGCTGGCAATCAGGTGTGAGTGGGCACCCTGTTTTATTTAAAGAACAGGGATCTATCAAAGTCTGATCTTCACAACACGTTTAGGGAAGTGTATCATGGCACGAACAAAGGAGATTTCTGAGGACCTCAGAAAAAGTGTTGTTGATGCTCATCAGGCTGGAAAAAGTTACAAAACCATCTTGAAAGAGTTTTGACTCCTCCAATCCACAGTCAGACAGATTGTGTACAAATGGAGGAAATTCAAGACCATTGTTACCCTCCCCAGGAGTGGTTGACCAACAAAGATCACTCAAAGAGCAAGGCGTGTAATAGTCAGCGAGGTCACAAAGGACCCCAAGGAACCTTCTAAGCAACTGAAGGTCTCTCTCACATTGGCTAATGTTAATGTTCATGAGTCCACCATCAGGAGAACACTGAACAACAATGGTGTGCATGGCAGGGTTGCAAGGAGAAAGCCACTGTTCTCCAAAAAGAACATTGCTGCTCATCTGCAGTTTGCTAAAGATTGTGTGGACAAGCCAGAAGCCTATTGGAAAAATGTTTTGTGGACGGATGAGACCAAAATAGAACTGTTTGGTTTAAAAGAGAAGCATTATGTTTGGAGGAAGGAAAACACTGCATTCCAGCATAAGAACCTGATCCCATCTGTGAAACATGGTGATGGTAGTATCATGGTTTGGGCCTGTTTTGCTGCATCTTGGCCAGGGCAGCTTGCCATCATTGATGGAACAATGAATTCTGAATTATACCAGCAAATTCTAAAGGAAAATGTCAGGACATCTGTCCATGAACTGAATCTCAAGAGAAGGTGGGTCATGCAGCAAGACAACGACCCTAAGCACACAAGTCGTTCTACCAAAGAATGGTTAGAGAAGAATAAAGTGAATGTTTTGGAATGGCCAAGTCAAAGTCCTGACCTTAATCCAATCGAAATGTTGTGGAAGGACCTGAAGCGAGCAGTCCATGTGAGGAAACCCACCAACATCCTAGAGTTGAAGCTGTTCTGTACGGAGAAATGGGCTAAAATTCCTCCAAGACGGTGTGCGGGACTGATCAACAGTTACTGGAAATGTTTACGGTAGTTGCAGTTATTGCTGCACAAGGAGGTCACACCAGATACTGAAAGCAAAGGTTCACATACTTTTGCCACTCACAGATATGTAATATTGGATCATTTTCCTCAATAAATAAATGACCAAGTATAATATTTTTGTCTCATTTGTTTAACTGGTTTCTCTTTATCTACTTTTAGGACTTGTGTGAAAACCTGATGTTGTTTTAGGTCATATTTATGCAGAAATATACACTGACAGTCAATGAAAATGTCCAGGTGACATTTATGAAAATAATTTTATTCATAAGCTATGAAATCATGTACTAGAAGCTTACAGATCAATATACTGACATTTAACTCGAGATGAATAAACAAAAAATCACAATTGTTGTGAGCTTTGATAATGTACAGTCCGAACAAAATGGATACCCTGTAATTGGAAAGTTGCAGCTTCAGTACCGAGTATTGTCCCCACCAACAGCAATACAAGCCGTCAGTCTGCGACGCATACTGCGTATCAAACGGCGAATCCTGTCTTGTGGAATGGCCTGCCACTCCTCTTGAAGAGCCTGGATCAGTTGACCTCTGTTCATGGGACGAGGAACACGGTTCTGGATCTGAACACCAAGGTGATCCCATAAATGCTCAATGGGATTGAGATCAGGTGAATATACAGGCCATGGCAGGGTTTGGACATTCAATCGACGCCCAACTTCTGAAAAACTTAGGCCGGCTTGCACCATGCCGAGGGCCCGCCATCTGTCATCTGGATTTAACCGTGGCATCTTGGACATAAGGAATACAAAAGTCAGCTTTTTCATGGCCTTAATAAAGGCTATCCAACCCATCCTTTCAACCGTGTACAAATTTTTGTTTTTCTCCAAAACAGCACTTTGAGCTGATTCCTAAAGACCACTCCCTGAAGACTACTGAAAAATGTTTGGATTGAGGAGAACTCATTAATGACTTCTGTGCATGCTATTCAATAGAAACATCTCAAAACAAACATTTCCCCAACTCCGTATTGCATAATATGTTGAATTATTGACCTGGACTTTTTCATTGACTGCCAGTGTAGAAACTTCAAAAGGGTTCACAAACTTTCAAGCACCACTGTATATGAAAGAACTTCTTCTTCTTTTGGCTGCTCCCGATTAGGGGTCACCACAGCGTATCTTTCATATCCATTGATCCCTGTCTTCCACATCCTTCTCTACCACACCTGCCACTTTCATGTCCTCTCTCACCACATCCATGTATCTCCTCTTTGGCCTTCCTCGTTTCCATGTGCCTGGCAGCTCTATCCTCAACATTCTCCTTCCAACATGCTCTGCATCTCTTCTCAGGATGTGCCCATACCATCTCAGCCTCATCTCTCTTAGCTTAATTCCCAAGCTCTCCACATGTGCTGTCCCTCTGATGTGTTCGTTCCTTATCCTGTCCAACCTTGTCACTCCCATCGCAAACCTTAACATCCTCAACTCCACCACCTCCAACTTTGCCTCCTGTCTCTTCGTTAAGGGTACGGTCTCCGATCAATACATCACAGCTGGTCTCACTACTGTCTTATACATCTTACCTTTCACTTTTGCTGAGACTTTCCTATCACAAATGACTCCCAAAATCCTTCTCCAACTGCTCCACCCTGCCTGCACTCTCTTTCTCACCTCATTATTGCAGCCCCCATTTTCCTGCACAGTTGACCCCAGGTACTTAAATTCACCAACTTTCTTTACGTCTACTCCTTGCATCTTCACTACACTCTCATCCCCATTCTCACTGATGCACATGTATTCTGTTTTGCTCCTGCTCACCTTCATTCCTCTTCGTTCCAATGCATACCTCCATCTCTCCAAACCCAGCTCAACCTCCTTTCTGTTTTCACCACATATCACAATATCATCTGTAAACATTATGTTCCATGGTGACTCTTGCCTCACTTCGTCCATCAAGCTATCCATCACTATGGCAAACAAGAAAGGACTCAAAGCAGATCCCTGATGAAGTCCCACCTTCACCTTGAACCGTTCAGTCGTTCCAACTGCACACCTCGCTGCTGTTTCACTGTTCTCATACATGTCTTGCACCATTCTAATATACTTCTCATTCACTCCACTCTTTCTCATACAATACCATAACTCATCCCTCAGCACTCTATCGTATGCCTTCTCCAAGTCTACAAACACACAATGTAGCTTTCTCTGGCCTTCCCTGTACTTCTCCATTAACATTCTTAAAGCAAAAATTGCATCTGACATGCTCTTCATTGGTATAAACCCATACTGCTGTTCACAGATTGCTACCTCTCTTCTCAATCTCGCCTCCAATACTCTTTCCCATAACTTCATGGTGTGGCTCATCAATTTTATCACTCTGTAATTACTGCAGCTCTGTACATCTCCCTTATTACTGTATATTGGGACTAGCACACTCTCCATTCATTAGGCATTTTCTCATTCTCTAAGATCTTATTAAACAATCTTGTTAGGAACTCCACAGCCGTCTCACCCAAAAATCTCCAAGCCTCAATTGGGATACCATCTGGTCCGACTTCTTTCCCAGTCTTCATTCTTTTCATGGCTGCCCTTACCTCATCCTTACTAACCAACTCTACTTCCTGATTTGCTGTCTCCAACGAATCTGACATTTTCTCTCTTGGATTCTCCTCATTTAATAAATCCTCAAAGTACTCTTTCCATCTTCTAAATACACTCTCTTTGTTTGCCAGCACATTTCCATCTTTCATCACTCTTACCTGCTGTACATCCCTCGCTTCCCTGTTTCTCTGCCTAGCTAGTCTGTACAATTCTTTCTCTCCTTCTTTGGTCTCCACTTTGTACAACTCCTCATATGCATCTGCTTTCGCCTTCGCTACCGCTCTTTTTGCCTTCTGTCTTGTCTCTCTGTATAACCGCCTGCTTTCCTCATCTCTGTGATCGTCCCAATTCCTCTTTGCTAGCCTCTTCTCTTTTATAATTTCCTGCACTTCTTTGCTCCACCACCATGTCTCCTTATCTTCCTTCCTCCTCCCCGATGACCACCCTAGCACCTTCCTTGCTGCCTCTCTTACTAGTACAGCAGTAGTCAGTGCTTGAAGTGGAAAAAAAATAAGTGCAGGAACCCTGATTTTCTGACAATGCCATCCCGGTCATTCAAATCAAGTCCAAATTTTTTAATTGAAAATTTCACAGTTTTTGTATTGCCTTCACGCATTTTGCAAAACTTGGCTCATAAGGACAATGCTCTACTCTTTTCATCTGTTGTTGTGCTACAGTATTTGTTGTTTGAACAGATGTGTTTTCACAATGACTCTCTGAGATATTATTTTTGAACGAAGTGTCTTAGTTTGTAGACAGCTGGAGTAAAAACAAATCAGAACTAAGAACCACAACCATATTGTCAAGTTGTGTATGATTTTCCCCAGTTTTGTGCCCCAACTTCAAAAGAGCTTTGGTCACACAAGGAACACTCAGTTTTTCCACTTTTTTGTTTTTTTATTGAAGTTCAAAGGTGATGAAGGGGTTGATTAGGGCTTGATTAGGTTGATAACCTTAAGAACAACAAGAAAACATTGCATCATTTTAAGTTTAAGGGCGTTTCTTCAACTAGGGGCACTTTTACCATTGTGAAGTTGATGAAAAAAACTTTTTCAAAATTTACCTAATTCAGTATCATACATTTAAATAACATACCTAGTTTTAAGATATGTAAGAGTTCAAACTTAGATTACAAGACAAATTGTTATTTTTGACATTTTATCTGACCCGCAGTGAAGAAACGTCATTTCCACCTCAATCTACAACTGTAAAGTAAAAGTAGAATAAATTACACCATTTAATAATTGTTTAGGATCATGTTTGTAAGTAACTTTACCCATTTGTCCATGATATAAAACAACCATGCATTTTTAAATGAGATAAATTAACTGTCCTATGGACCAAATGCTGTATTGAACACCTGTCACAGTGGGAAACTTAACGTTGGTTTGGGTAGGACCTTGTTAGAAAATAAATAGCATTATTTTTTATGTTAAATAACACAAGATCTCAGAAACTGTGCATATAGTTTTAATGTGTGATGAGAACTGTTTGAATATTTTCAAAAAATATGTGTGGTGATGGAAATGACATGTGGTGGTGGAAATGACCAGGTGTTGTGGAAATGACAATGAATTGACATAAAAGTATATTTATTAGAAAAATTATAAAACTCATTTCACAGTTCACAAAATAATTAAACACACCTGTTTTTAGTTTAGTGCCAAGCCAATATCTGAATTTCATCAAACAGTTTGACTTGATGTCTCAAACATGAATGAGTACAGTTCATAGGCTGCAAATAACTCATTAAACCTATGGCTTAAGGCAGAAATATTAAAAAGTGGATCCTGAAAATTTCTAATTGGTCTCTTAAATGAACACTCTGTACTTGAAACTTTAACTAACTCCTGAAATTGTATGATTTGTATCATGGAACATCATGGAACTGCCTACTAATAGAAAGATGACCTAACAGAGGGTCTTAAAAACAGGAGATTGAGATTGATCAGGGCGTGGTGTTTGGGGCAGGTGAACATCCTGCTCTGGCTCCAAGGTTGCATCAGGAGAATGTGGTGGTGTGGTGGAGGAAAGGTAGGCCTGCATTGTGAGATTTTTTTTTATTTTTTCTCATCTATTTCTTTGATTGATTCTCCATTGTCTCCTCTGTTTGCGTTGTTCCCGCTTTGACAGATCTGTGATTGCCTTTACTACTCCTTTTTCTTTTTTCCTCAAGTATCTCTACCTGTCTCGTTTAAGTCTCTCCTCATATTTTGTAGGGTCAGCTTTTATCTTGTCCCTATAGGCTTGTGACCTTTGTTTTGTTGTTTTAGGCGGCATCTTAAAAAAAGATTAAATGAAATAAATATATTAATATTGTATAATATTTAAAAATTTCTATTCTAATATTATGTAACATGTTCTATTATATTAAGTATTACATATATCTTCTTTCACAATCCATGTCACCTGAACGTTATCATCCTAAATGTCATTTCCACCACATACTGTTTTTTCCACCACAGAGAACAGTGTGGTGGAAATGACCGTGGTGGAAATGACATTTCTACACTTTTTTGTGAAAAAATGGAAGATGGCTTCACTGATTAGCTTTGAATTAATACTTAGCATTTCATGTATGCAAGATACTCTTATTTAACTTAAAATTTTCATCTCTTTAAAAACACCCATGACAGTACAGCATGTTTGGAAATGACGTACAATAAATGTATTTACTGATCAAGCAATATTTACTTTGATTTTTCTTCAGTAGTTTTTAATGAAAATTTAAATGCCCTCCATGTTCGACATGTGCTCTGATGTCAGTGTAGATTTCCATGGTAACCACACAAACAATCTTTCTCACAAACTTTTTAAAGGGACATTACAGTGTTGTGGTGGAAATGATGCCAATACTGTGCGACAGGTATATTTTGTATAAAAAAAATATTAATGATGGACTCAAATGAAATATTATATGACATTGTATTTATGTGACTATTATTTAATACAGGTACATTAATAATTACCAGCTAAGTCATATTCTTAAACTTTATTTTCAGTCTTTTAGTTTAAAAGTCTGGGTGTGCGACAAGGTGAAAACAGTGATTTTGACACCTTCCAGGAGGTTGAAAAGTATGAAAAAATCATAATAGAAAGCTAGTAATTTTTTTTTAAGTGGGTTTCATTGGTAGTGTGACAAAGAAAGTGGAATTTGTCCAAAATTATAAGTATTTTTTAAAATATGACCAAATAGCATAAAAGTACCCGTAGTCTAAGAATCACCCTTAAACTAATAAAAACAAGTCATCACAACATTACTTTAAGTTTCAAAAATAAAAAAAATGAGTAATTAGTGCACGTATTGCACTAAAAGAAAAGCAAAAGAAGGTTTAACACCTTTAAGTTTACTAATCACATACATAAACACCTTTAAGTTTAACTAAGTTCACTAATCACATATCATGTAGGCCTAATGTAATTTGTAATTTTAACATTTAGTAATCAAATAACCAGTAACTATATGTAACGTAGATAACTTCACTGATTGGAAAAGCACACCTACTGGATGCTTATGTTTGGTTTATGCTTATATTGAAACAAACAATTCAAATAGTTTGAACTACAGGAAGACTCAAACAGAATGTGTGTGTGTGTGTGTGTGTGTGTGTGTGTGTGTGTGTGAGAGAAAGAATTAGATTTTATGTGTGTGTGCAGGCCATATAATTTTTGCAGGGTGACATCGGCTCGTATGTCAGATAGAGGGCGTCTGTGTTTTGCTATTTTGTACGCGGTTCTAAACACACGACAAGTGGTCTCGGTCTTGGATTTATGCATAGTCGCAACATGCTTTGTTATTTCATCTCGGTCTGCCAGTTTGGACATTTCCTCTGCTTTCTTATGGGCCTTGGAATCCCTGTGTTCTTTAATTTTTTTACGGATTGATCTTTGCTTTTTAGCTTTATCCATGCCAGATGGGCTGATCAGGCAATCTCTCCACTCGGTTGATAATTTAACCCCTTGCTTAGTCACACATGAGATGGAGGATATTTTTCCACATGTACAGCAGCCTAGTCTTTCCCCCTTCAGAATCAACCACGGGTATTCTTTTTTGAAGTAATCTGCTTGATCATTTGTCCAGCAGTCTGCTTTATCACTGCAAGTAATCCCTGCTGGTTCATCATCACCATCATTGGCCGAGTTAGCGACATCAGGCCTCGGATTTACTTCAGGTAAAGCACCTTCAGACTCACCCCCAACACTTACCCCCCCAGCACTTGAGCAGGCTGCAGAGTTCTCACACTCGTCTTTTTGCGAGTCTGGGCTGTCATCTTGCTTTCTTTTTGATCTATTCAACCACGCTAGCATGATCGGTCCTCACAATCGCCATACAACAGGGGACCAAACTACATTGACCGTTAATACCCTTTTTGCCCTCGTCGTTATAAAAATGCGCCGCACGCTATAAGTGCAGGAATGCATGGTGAAAATAAAGAAGTGCAGGAACGCAGTTCCAGTGCGTTCCGGCCCACTTCAAGCCCTGGCAGTAGTATTCCAATCGTCTGGCAGACTTCCATTACCACTCAATGCTCATCTCATTTCTTTCCTAAACTCCTTCTGATGTTCAACCTCTTTTAGTTTCCACCACTTAATCTTTGGCTCCACTATTTCATGCTTCCTCTTTTTTACTTTCAAGCTCATCCTGCACACGACCACTCAATGTTGTCGAGCTACACTCTCCCCTACCATCACTTTACAGTCTCCAATCTCCTTCAGGTATCTCCTTCAGGTTAGAGTATGTAGTCTACCTGTGTAGATCTTCCCCCACTCTTAAACGTCAGCCTGTGCTGCTCTTTCTTCTCGAAGTATGTATTCTCATCTCATCTCATTATCTCTAGCCGCTTTATCCTTCTACAGGGTAGCAGGCAAGCTGGAGCCTATCCCAGCTGACTACGGGCGAAAGGCGGGGTACACCCTGGACAAGTCGCCAGGTCATCACAGGGCTGACACAGACACAGACAACCATTCACACTCACATTCACACCTACGGTCAATTTAGAGTCACCAGTTAACCTAACCTGCATGTCTTTGGACTGTGGGGGAAACCGGAGCACCCGGAGGAAACCCACGCGGACACGGGGAGAACATGCAAACTCCGCACAGAAAGGCCCTCGCCAGCCACGGGGCTCGAACCCGGACCTTCTTGCTGTGAGGCGACAGCGCTAACCACTACACCACCATGCCGCCAAGTATGTATTGACTATTGCTAAATTTATCCTCTTTGAAAAATCAACCACCATTTGCCCTTCCACATTTCTCTCTCTTACACCATATCTGGCCATCACGTCCTCATCTCCTCTGTTTCCCTCTCCAACATGTCTGTTGAAATCTGCTACTATCAGCACGAGCTCCTCCCTCAGTATACTTTCTACCACTTCATCCATCTTTTCCCAGAAAAAAAAACTCTTTCTTTTCATTCTCACATCCAACCTGTGGGGCATGCATACACACAACATTGATTATCACTCCTTGAATCTCCAACTTCATGCCCATCACTCTGAAAGAACATTCAGAGTTATTATGTAATCATAAAGCTTCTAGCTGCCTGTGGCGCTAGTAGAAATACTTCTGTCGTGTTATGATTAAGTAGGAAGAAGTTGTTCAGCACCAGTGTCTCATGTCATTTAAACATTCCTCAACTTTGTTAAGCTTGTGTCTGTCATCTGGCTTTACTGAAACATTTCAGTGGTTGTAAATGGCATAGAAATGGAAGATAACACCATGTTTATGAATAATTGTACCTAGAGGTAGTATACAGTGGTGCTTGAAAGTTTGTGAACCCTTTAGAATTTTCTATATTTCTGCATAAATATGACCTAAAACATCATCAGATTTTCACACAAGTCCTAAAAGTAGATAAAGAGAACCCAGTTAAACAAATGAGACAAAAATATTATACTTGGTCATTTATTTACTGAGGAAAATAATCCAATATTACATATCTGTGAGTGGCAAAAGTATGTGAACCTTTGCTTTCAGTATCTGGTGTGACCCCTTTGTGTAGCAATAACTGCAACTAAACATTTGTGGTAACTGTTGATCAGTCCTGCACACCGGCTTGGAGGAATTTTAGCCCATTCCTCCATACAGAACAGCTTCAACTCTGGGATGTTGGTGGGTTTCCTTACATGAACTGTTTGCTTCAGGTCCTTCCACAACATTTTGATTGGATTAAGGTCAGGACCTTGACTTGGCCATTCCAAAACATTAACTTTATTCTCCTTTAACCATTCTTTGGTAGAACAACTTGTGTGCTTAGGGTCGTTGTGTTGCTGCATGACCCACCTTCTCTTGAGATTCAGTTCATGGACAGATGTCCTGACATTTTCCTTTAGAATTCACTGATATAATTCAGAACTCATTGTTCCATCAATGATGGCAAGTTGTCCTGGCCCAGATGCAGCAAAACAGGCCCAAACCATGATACTACCACCACCATGTTTCACAGGTGGGATAAGGTTCTTATGCTGGAATGCAGTGTTTTCTTTTCTCCAAACATAACGCTTCTCATTTAAACCAAAAAGTTCTATTTTGGTCTCATCCATCCACAAAACATTTTTCCAATAGCCTTCTGTCTTGTCCATGTGATCTTTAGCAAACTGCAGATGAGCAGCAATGTTCTTTTTGGAGATCAGTGGCTTTCTCCTTGCAACCCGTGTTCTCCTGATGGTGAACTCATGAACATTAACATTAGCCAATATGAGAGAGGCCTTCAGTTGCTTAGAAGTTACCCTGGGATCCTTTGTGACCTCGCCGACTATTACACGCCTTGCTCTTGGAGTGATCTTTGTTGGTCGACCACTCTTGGGGAGGGTAACAATGGTTTTGAATTCCCTCCATTTGTACACAATCTGTCTGACTGTGGATTGGTCGAGTTCAAACTCTTTAGAGATGGTTTTCTAACCTTTTCCAGCCTGATGAGAATCAACAACACTTTTTCTGAGGTCCTCAGAAATCTCCTTTGTTCGTGCCATGATACACTTCCACAAACATGTGTTGTGAAGATCAGACTTTGATAGATCCCTATTCTTTAAATAAAACAGGGTGCCCACTCACACCTGATTGTTATCCCACTGATTGAAAACACCTGACTCTAATTTCACCTTCAAATTAACTGCTAATCCTAGAGGTTCACATACTTTTGCCACTCACATATGTAATATTAGATCATTTTCCGCAATAAATAAATGACCAAGTATAATATTTTTGTTTCATTTGTTTAACTGGGTTCTCTTTATCTACTTTTAGGACTTGTGTGAAAATCTGATGATGTTTTAGGTCATATTTATGCAGAAATATAGAAAATTCTCAAGGGTTCACAAACTTTCAAGCACCACTGTATATATATCTGGTGTGTATAAATATATGAAAGAGCTGTGAACCTCAAACAGAACCTGTGGAACACCATACTTTATATTAGTATGCATACAAATGTCACCATTTACACCTACCGTACACACTGATAGTGATCAGACAAATATGACCTGAGCTAGAAGAGAGCCATTCCCTTAACACTGATATATTCTAGTCTATCTAGAATATGACAGCACAGTGGTGTAGTGATTAGCACTGTTGCCTCACAGCAAGAAGGTTCTGGGTTCGAGCCCAGCGGCTGTCAGGGGCCTTTGTGTGGAGTTTGCATGTTCTCCCCATGTCTGCGTGGTTTCCTCCAAGTACTCTGGTTTCCCCCACAATTCAAAGACATGCAGTTAGGTTAACATGGGGTGGCCTTGGGCTGAAGTGCCATTGAGCTGCCCACTGCTCTGGGTATGTGTGTATGCTCATTGCTCACTTGTGTGTGCTCACTGTTTCAGATGGGTTGAATGCAGAGGATGAATTTCAGTGTGCATGTGACAAATAATGGCTTCTTCTTCTAGAAGCCAAGAAGCCTTTATTTGTCACACACACACACACTCAAGCACACAGTGAAATTTCACCTCTGCATTTAACCCATCTGAAGCAGTGAACACACACATGCACACACAAGTGAGCAATGAGCACACACACACACACACACATACCCAGAGAAGTGGGTAGCTAAGTCATGGCGCCTGGGGACCAGTTGGGGGTTAGATGCCCTTGCTCAAGGCACTTCAGCCCAACCTCAGGCCATGGCTGCCCCATGTTAACCTACAGTGTAACTGCATGTCTTTGAAATGTAGGGGAAACTGGAGCACCTGGAGGAAACCTATGCAGACACAGAGAGAACATGCAAACTCCACTCAGAAAGGCTTCTGTCAACCACTGGGCTCACCACTAAACCACCGTGCCACCCAGAAGAATACTGTGATATATGGTGTCAAACACTGCATTAAGATCAAGCAACAAAAGAAAGGAGCAGTGACCTTGATCGGAGGCCAGTAGTCGGTCATTTACCAGTTTAACCAGTGCTGTCTCAGTACTGTGATGCAGCCTAAATCCTAACTAAAAGATTTCATGAATGTTATTCTTATGCAAGAATAAGCCTAGCTACTGAGCTATACTCTTTTCTAGAATCTTGAAGATAAAGTGGAGGTTTGATATTGGCCTATAGTTAGTGCAATGCTGGCTTGTACAGAAATTGATTAAGCAATTAATTAATTTGAATAGATTTTATGTAGGGGGATCCCAGATTTGCTCTACCATAATTATTGAATCATGGAATCTCTCTCTCTTTTTTTTTTTTTACAGTGTACCACAGTGCATCAATTTCAGTGTACCAAGAGACTGTATCCCTTTTAAAAAAAAAAAATCCATTTACAGTTGCATTTAATATTGTGGAACTTCCATGAAACAAGTTAGTTCCTGTTACCATTTATGTAACAGCAGCTATTAACTGTCATTCTAAAGAGGAAAAAAGACACAAAAGCAAGAAGACAGAAAAGTCAAATTTAGTGCTGACCCTGGAGACTCCTTCCAAAATGCTAAATAAGCATCCCTTTACAGAAAAGGTCACAATGCAATTACACAACTTTTATTTTATTTTTTATTTTTTGAAGTGTCTACCATACATGTCCTTTCATAAAATGTTAACAACGTTGAGTCAAACATTTTTGTGAAAAAAAAATCCTTGGGTTCTTTAAATACATAAAAAGCAATTAATGGGAAAACAAATCTCTAGTCACAAAATGCAAGAGGAAATATGAGAACACACATGAAAGGGTACAGTGGATGGATTTAATTTTATATCATCTGAATGAAGTCTTAAGGAAAGATGTGAGCACTAATCCTTTCTCTCATGTCAAATTTTATCGCATTTCATATAAATTATGCAAATAGTTAGAAGGTTGTTAAATGTGAGACCTGACCCTGGATTTCATTTCAAATTATTTACTTTTACTTTTTAAATAATTAAGGGAGGCGGCACGGTGGTGTAGTGGTTAGTACTGTCGCCTCACAGCAAGAAGGTCCAGGTTCAAGCCCCGTGGCCGGCGAGGGCCTTTCTGTGCAGAGTTTGCATGTTCTCCCCGTGTCCGCGTGGGTTTCCTCCGGGTGCTCCAGTTTCCCCCACAGTCCAAAGACATGCAGGTTAGGCTAACTGGTGACTCTAAATTGACAATAGGTGTGAATGGTTGTCTGTGTCTATGTGTCAGCCCTGTGATGACCTGGCGACTTGTCCAGGGTGTACCCCGCCTTTCGCCCGTAGTCAGCTGGGATAGGCTCCATCTTGCCTGTGACCCTGTAGAATAGGATAAAGCGGTGAGAGATAATGAGATGAGATAATTAAGGGAACTTTTTACCTGTCTGTAGCGTTCAGAGTGGGTGGGTGGAGCACAGAAGTACGGCAGGCCAGAACTGAGTTCCAAAAACTCTTTTTATTTTCAGCTTTAAACACTCTCCCAGGCACACATGCACGCACACACACAAGTCTTCTGGTTGGGGAGACAGCTCCCTTCCTCTGCTCTCTCGCTCCTTTTATAGGGCGCGGTCACTGGGGAAGACACACAAACACAGGTTAACTAACATCAGGTGCAGTGATTCTGCCACTTACCTTCCCTGACTCCGCCCTCCATTCACAGACCGACGCTCGACCACGCCCCCACTGCCACACTGCCATTCAAGGATAAGTTTGAGTATCCACACTACCACCCATAATTGAGTTGTACCTCACAAGAATTCCACAGTTCTACTTGCTTCTAGCCAGATTTTGTAGAGATTATAGAGGCCCTTCATACCATGCCTGTGGACCACCTTGAAGTTAAAGGGCTGGAGTGCCAGATACGAATGGGTGATCCACGCATTGGCATCCTTTATGCGGTGGAGCCACTGGAGGGGCGCGTGGTCTGAACAGAGGGTGAAAGGGTGTCCCAGTAGATAGTAGCGGAGGGCGAGGACCGCCCACTTGATGGCCAGGCACTCCTTTTCTATCGTGCTGTAGCAGCCCTCACGCACTGACAGCTTCCTGCTGATGTACAGCACTGGACGATCCTCCCCCTCCACCTCCTGGGACAGAACAGCCCCCACCCCTCTGTCCGACGTGTTCGTCTGCAACATAAAGGGGAGAGAAAAGTCAGGGGAGTGTAATAATGGCCCCCCACACAGTGCAGCCTTTACCTCAGAGAAAGCCCGCTGGCATTGCTCCGTCCACTGGACCAGATCTGGTGCCCCCTTTTTAGTGAGATCAGTCAGCGGGCTGGTGACATCCAAATAATTAGGTATAAACCTACAATAGTAGCCAGCCAGCCCCAGGAACTGTCTCACCCCCTTTTTGGTCTTGGGCCTCAGGCAGGCCGCAATCGCTGCCGTCTTATTAATTTGGGGACGCACCTGCCCATTGCCCAAGTGGAAGCCCAGATACCGTACTTCCACCCGCCCAATCGCACACTTCTTCGGGTTGGCTGTGAGACCCGCTCGCCTCAGCGACCTAAGGACGGCCCTTAGGTGTTGTAAATGCCGCGGCCAGTCATTACTATAGATTATAATATCATCCAGGTATGCAGCCGCATAGGTAGTGTGGGGGCGGAGGACCCTATCCATAAGCCGCTGGAATGTAGCGGGCGCCCCAAACAGCCCAAAAGGAAGTGTGACAAACTGGTGTAAGCCAAACAGTGTGGAAAAGGCCGTTTTCTCTCAGGATAATGGAGTCAAGGGGATCTGCCAATATCCCTTTGTCAAATCCAGTGTCGAATAAAAACGAGTCGTGCCTAGTCAATCGAGCAACTCGTCAATACGAGGCATTGGGTATGCATCAAATTTAGACACTGCGTTGACTTTTCTATAGTCCACACAGAACCAGACCGACCCGTTGGCCTTGGGGACCAAGACCACCAGGCTGCTCTAGTCACTGTGGGACTCCTCGACGATGCCCATGTCGAGCATGGCCTCGAGTTCTTCCCGAACCACCTTATTTTTGTGTTCGGGCAGCCTGTAAGGGCGGTTGCGCACTACCACCCCTGGGGGCATCTTAATGTGGTGTTCTATGAGGTGGGTGCGGCTGGGCAGGGGCGAGAACACTTCCAAAAATTCGGTCTGCAACTGGGCAACCTCTGTGAGTTGGGTTGGGGAGAGGTGGTCTCCACAGGGGACCGGAGAGGTACACGATGCCAATGTTCCCTTTTGAACCTCCGGCCCCAGCTCCGCCTTCTCCGGAACCAACGACACCAACCATGGGGACCTCCTCGTTCCAAAGTTTGAGCAGATTGAGGTGGTAAATCTGTAGTGCCCCACCCCTGTCCGTTCGCCTCACCTCATAGTCGACATCCCTGACTTTCTGTGTGACCTCACAGGATCCTTGCCACTTGGCGATCAATTTGGAGCTCGACGTGGGCAACAGCACGAGTACTTTATCTCCCGGTGCGAACTCCCTAAGGCGTGTGCCCCTGTCGTACAGGCGAATTTGCCGTTCTTGGGCCTGCTGCAAATTCTCCTGGGTTAGGTGCGTTAGTGTGTGGAGTTTTGCGCGCAGGTCGATAACGTATTGAATTTCGTTTTTGCTTGTTGAAGGTCCCTCCTCCCAATTTTCCTGCAGTACATCTAGGATGCCACGCGGCTTACGCCCATATAATAATTCGAATGGGGAGAACCCCATGGAGGCTTGTGGGACCCCTCGCACTGCGAATAACAGGGGTTCGAGCCTTTTATCCCAGTTGCGTGCGTGCATCGCGTACAAACTTTTTAATTATGTTTTTGAGGGTGCGATTAAACTGTTCGACTAAGCTGTCCGTTTGTGGGTGATAAACGCTGGTGCAGATTGGCTTAATTCCCAGTAGCCCATACAGTTCGCACAGTGTGCGTGACATAAACGTAGTGCCTTGATCAGTCAGAATCTCTTTGGGGATTCCAACTCAGGAGATGACGTGGAAGAGTGCTTCCACAATACTACGTGCTGAGATATTGCGAAGAAGCACTGCTTCTGGATATCGCGTTGCATAGTCAACCAGAACTAAAATAAAGCGATATCCTCGTGTTGACCGATCTAATGGCCCAACGAGATCCATCCCAATTCTTTCGAACGGGGTCTCGTTTAATGGCACGGGGCACAAAGGCGCTTTTGGAATGGCCACTGGATTTACTTTCTGGCATTCGCGACACGCCGTACACCACCTACGGACATCGCTGCGAATCCCTGGCCAATAGAACCGGGCCATTATTCAGGCTAGTGTCTTATCCTGCCCTAAGTGTCCAGCCATGGGATTAAAGTGAGCCACCTGGAATATACATTCCCGGCGGCTCGTTGGGATCAAAAGCTGTGTGATCAGCTCCTTAGTCTGAGTGTCCTGCGTCACTCGGTATAATCTATCCTTCATAATGGAAAAATAGGGGAAGGATGGGGTGGCGTTTGGCTGGAGCGTTTGACCATCGATTACTCTCACTTGGTCAAACGCATGCCGCAGAGTCTCGTCTCGTGACTGCTCTAACGGAAAATCCGCGAGGGATTCCCCGAGAGAGGATGGAGGAGCCAGCGGCTCCTCACTCTGACGCGATGATGACATAGACAGCTCTGTGACAGTTGTTCCCACCAATGCCACACCGGGACCTCCCCCTGCTGAACTATGGCAGGCCCCACTCCTCACTAAATGAGTCATTAATTCCCGAAATCCCAGCCAATCAGTCCCCAGAATTATTGAGTGGGTAAGGCAAGGATTAACCGCTGTTAGGACTGGGACTGTTTTGGCCTCTAGAGGCCACTGTTATTTCCTTTTCTGGTCATGTTTGTTTTGGGCCTCTAGAGGTCACCACTGTGTTCTGTGTTTTGTTTTTGTCTTATTGCCTGTTTCCTGCCCCGCCCTGTCCTTAATTAGTTTGTGTATTTATACCCCTGAGTTCAGTCCTCTTGTCACGGAGTCTTTGTGCTGTTATGTTTAGCTCCAGTAACCTCTGTTCCGATTTCCTCGCCCGTGTCTTTGTGGTTTTTGTACTTTGCTTTCTTTTTGACTTTTTGGACTTTGTGTTTACCATTTTGGATCCTCTGAGCGTTTGCATTTTTACCTCTTCTTTTCTGGTTTTTTGGCTCTTTGTTTCTTTGAACTTTTGTTTTTTTTTCTGGTTATCTTCTGAGCATTTGGATTATACTTTTGTTTTTGCCTTGGATTGTAAATATTGTAAATAAACCTTTTGATACTTTTTCTACTTCCGCCTCACGCCTCTGCATTTGAGTCATCCTAGTGGGGGTTTGCTGGATTATCACACCAGCGAACCAGGTTCGAATCCCAGCAAAACCGTAACAACCGCCACCTTTACTCTAAATTCCTCCCCTCGAAATAGAATGTGGACCGACACTAAAGGGTAGTTGTGAACATCCCCGTGTGCACACAACACTTTCACCAATTGTGCTCTCCCCAATGCCTTGTCTTGCACCAGGCTTTGGTGGATTGAGGCCTGATTCCATCCAGAGTCCACCAAAGCCTGATATGTATCCCTTTGGATTCTCACCGGTATGCGATAAGCTCCGGCCCGATTGAGGGCGGTCCCTGGCGCATCGGTGATCCGGACCACCGCGCCCACCTCCATCGCCGAGCACTGATGCTGGAGGTCCCCCAGCTCCCTGCAGGGCCAGCAAACCAGCCCGGGCTCTCTCTCTGCACCGGTGTTCTGGAGCTCACTCACCTGGGGGGGGGGGGACAGACATGGAAGTGGGAAACGATAGGGCACCGCAGGTGCGGCAGGTTGGCTGGGGTGGAGCCGGCCCCCGCCTCCGCGGTGGGGGAACAGGGCGAGGATGAGGAACAGGAGAGGAGGGGAGGGGGAGAGAGAGGAGAGGGGAGAAAAGGAGACATGCTGTCCTGCCGTTGGAACAGCTGCCAAATGGTCCTCCACCAGCTCGATGGCCTGATCCAGCAATGCTGGGCGATGGCACTGGACCCACTCCCCTGTTCCTTCGGGAAGTCGGGCGATGAATTGTTCCAGCGCCACCAGATCGATGAGTCCCTCGGCGTCATGGTTGTCAGCCCTCAGCCACCGCTGGCAGGCATCCCAGAGTTGCTGGCCAAACGCAAATAGCCGGCCAACTTCCTCCAGGCGCAGAGCGCGGAAGCGCTGTCGTTGTTGCTCTGGGGTGCGCCCCACACGCTGGAGGATGGCCCGGCAGAAGTCAGCGTAGGCCAGCCGGCTGTCGGTGGGAAGCTGTAGCACAGCCAGCTGTGCCTTGCCCATTAGCAGGGGGAGGAGGTGCGCCATGCGCTGTTCCACCGGCCAGCCCCAGGCCTCTGCTGCCTGCTCAAAGAGCGCGAAGAAGGCCCCGGGGTCGTCGTGCGGGCCCATCTTCGTTAGGGTGAGGTGGGGAGGGCCCGCGGTGGTGGAGGTGGTGGATCCCGCCGACATGAGTAGGTGCCGGAACGCCTGCCGATCTTCCTGCTGTGCCAGCACCAGGGCCTCAAACCTTTGCTCCTGCTCCTTCCGGAGGGCGACCAGCGCCTGGTGCTGGCTCTGTTGGGCCATGGTGAGGGCATGGATCATGTCCTGCAAGGGGGAGGACTCCATGGGGCTGTTCTCCTCTGTGCTCCGATTCCCAGGTTTTGGCACCACTGTAGCATTCAGAGCAGGTGGGTGGAGCACAGAAGTATGGCAGGCCAGAACGGAGTTCCAAAAACTCTTTTTATTTTCAGCTTTTCAGCCTTAATCACTCTCCCAGCCACACACGCATGCACGCACACACACACACAAGTCTTCCGGTTGGGGAGAGAGCTCCCTTCCTCTGCTCTCTCTCTCCTTTTATAGGGCACGGTCACTGGGGAAGACACACAAACACAAGTTAACTAACATCAGGTGCAGTGATTCTGCCACTTACCTTCCCTGACTCCGCCCTCCATTCACAGACCGACGCTCGACCACGCCCCCGCTGCCACACTGCCATTCAAGGATAAGTTTGAGTATCCACACTACCACCCATAATTGAGTTGTACCTCACAAGAATTCCACAGTTCTACTTGCTTCTAGCCAGATTTTGTAGAGATTATAGAGGCCCTTCATACCATGACCTAGCCTACTGTTTAGCATGTCCCTTTCTCGACTGGAAGATTGCAAGTTCTACTTGTGGTCGGGTCATACCAAAGACCATCATAATGGTACCTACTACCATCTGGTGAGGCATGACGCAATACAGATGTGAGTGGGCAGATGTGATCAATGGATTGCCCGTTAGGGTGATCAATGGAATGCTGATTCTCTCTGTCCTCCTGTGAGTCACTGAAAACAGCTGGGTTTTGGTGTGCATTCAGTTGTCTGGGAAGTGTGCCAAGGACTGCATTGTAGGTGGCTGATAAATGATGTCTTAGACCCCCACCTCTGTTCAGTGATGGCCATTCCAGGTTGACAAAAATGGCTACTTTAACTCCTCGCTCATACCAACGATCCTCTCTGGCTAAAATGCATATGTTGCAATCCTGAAATGAGTGTCCTTTGTTGTTCAGATGAAGGTAGACAGCAGAGTCCTGGCCTGAGGAACTGGCTCTTCTGTGTTGAGCCATGCACCTGTGAAGCGGTTGTTTAGTCTCTCCAATATATGAGTCCGTGCATTCCTCACTGCACTGAATGGCATACACTACGTTGTCCTGTTTGTGTCTGGGTATTCTGTCCTTAGGATGGACCAGTGTCTGCTTCAGGGTGTTACTGGGTCTGAAATGTACCGGAATGTTGTGTTTGTAGAAGATCCTCCTGAGTTTCTCAGATAGTCCAGAAATGTAGGGAATGACAATGTTCTTGCGTTTGTTCCTGTTATCCTCCTTGTCCGTTCTGTTCCTTTTTCTGCTCTTGAGGAAAGACCAGTTGGGATACCCACAGTTCTGAAGTGCTTTCTTGATGTGATTCTGCTCCTTCTCTTTTCCCTCTATCATTGTAGGGATATTCTGAGCCCTGTGTTGCAAGGTCCTAATGACCCCCAATTTGTGTTCCAGTGGGTGGTGAGAGTCAAAGTGTGCATGTGACAAATAATAATAAAACAAAGAAAGGGTGAATTGGTCTCCAGAATTCAATTATTTTTCTTTTATCATCCCAAGAGGCCAAGGGCTAGGAAACGGAGATCGATGCCACCCAATGTGCCTTAAGGGCCTGGTTAGTACTGGGACAGGAGACTGCCTGGGAATACAAGGTCCTGGCATGGGAGGGACTTTGACTTTGATACAGGCCTTTCATAGTCCCACACAGATATGGAACATGTCTTCAGAATTCAATTATTTTTCTTTTATCATCCCGACTCATATTGTACCTGGACAAAGCAGACAAGTGTTCAAATGTCATCTTTCACTTTGATCTTTTTAAGGTGAAGTCCATTTTGTGCTGAGCCACAACTTAATACAATAAATTTTCCTTTAAAAAGTGTCTTCTTTCTCTCAGAAACAGAATGACAAAGAAGTTTCTGCCTCCAAGGCATAGTCCAACCCTTTTTCCTCAGAGTAAAACCATCCAGTCTTCCTTTGTCTTTCTTCCTTCATCACTCTCATCCTCCTCTTACTGGCTTACCTTCTGACTACAAAGGTACTGGCAAAACGAGCTAGAGAAAGACCGAGGTAGTAGGCTGAGAATAAAAGTTATTAGCTCCATTCATGCATTCTCTTCTGAATTTTAACTGTTCAGTGAACTGGTGTCCTATACAGGGTCTATTCCAACCTCACACCCAGCATTCCCAGGACAGACTGGTACATGAATAAATGGAAGATTAAACGTCAATGACCTAAATTAGAAAAAATAAGTAAGTAAGTATCCATCCATGGCTGCTTATCCTGTTCTACAGGGTCTCAGGCAAACTGGAGCTTATCCCAGCTGACTATGGGCAAGAGGGGGGGCACACCCTGGACAAGTCACCAGGTCATCACAGGGCTGACACATAGAGACAAACAACCATTCACACTCACACCTACAGTCAAGAGCCACCAATTAACCTAACCTGCATGTCTTTGGACTGTGGGGGAAACCGGAGCACCCAGAGGAAACCCACACAGACATGGGGAGAACATGCAAATTCCACACAGAAAGGCCCTCACTGGCCGCTGGGCTCAAACCCAGGACCTTGTTGCTGTGAGGCGACAGTGCTAACCACTACACCACCATGCTGCCCAGTAAGTAAGTAAAGAAATCGAAAATAAAGAGAGTAATTGAACTGTTTTCATTATCATGGCTTTTAATTTGGGATGGCACAATATCACTTTTTCCTTTTCTAAAAGGGATACTCAAACCTTCAGTATCAATTGATATCAAGACTCATACCCATATATTGGGGGACCAAACAGCAATGGTGTGTTTCTACTTTTTCTTGTTCATCATCATTATCATGATGATGATCATCATCTTCTTCTTCTAGCTGGGGTATCTAGGGTAGCTCATAGAACTGGAGAGTAAAATGTTTTGAAATTTAGCAGAGTGATTGGAGACAGTCCCCTGATTCTTTTCCCTAAGTTTCATGTTTGCATCTCGAGTGTTCTACTACCACCAACAGGTCAAATACGGAGGGTCATGTAACTTTTGAACTGTATGACTGATTTTCAAAATTGAGGTACCATTGTATTCTTTGCCTCAACCCAAGTTCAAAGCATGACATCAGTTTCTGCCATATTTGGATTTTCCACCATATTGGATTTTATGAAACAGTTCAAATTTTTTCAGGCCACACATTTTGTCCAGGCAGCATGGTGGTGTAGTAGTTAGCACTGTCACCTCACAGCAAGAAGGTTCTGGGTTCAAGCCCAGTGGCTGACAGGGGCCTTTCTGTATGGAGTTTGCATGCTCTCCCTGTGTCTGTGTGACTTGTCCAGGGTGTACCCCACCTCTCACCCATAGTCAGATGGGATAGGCTCCAGCTTGCCCATGACCCTGCACAGGATAAGCGGTTACGGATAATGCACGGATGTGTGGATGGACCTAAAAGTGACTAAACAGTCTCCTTTTATGGCAGACCTTGGAGCACTACTGTTTGGTCTTACAGATTTTACTATCTTACAGTTGAAATCTTGTCAGAACTGCTGTTATAGAAGTTAACCAACATCTTTTGACCAATCAGATTTGAGAATTCAATACTGCTGGGATGTAATGTCTCTATAATAAAATTAGAGGCTCTGTAATAGCATCTGTACCATAATTTGTACTGTAGTCTGTGTTACTGGGTTACATCCTCATCATCTCGTCATATTAGATTAGATTAGATTAGATTCACTTTATTTATCCCACATCGGGGAAATTCACGTGTTACAGTAGCAAGAAAATGTCAAACAGATAACAAATAAAACTGAAATAAAAATTAGATAAACAAAGGATTAAAAACAAAGGGCTATTTGCATTATCTACCATGAAAAAGTATAGAAAAATTGCCTTATTGAGAGGCTCGGAAAAATTGCACATTACAGGTAGACTCTGTATATACACACACACACACATATATACATAATAATAATAATAATAATAATAATAATAAATATATATAAGTATGCATAAAAATAGTTTAAGGCCTATAGTATTGCACATAATAATTGCATCGATGAGAGATGGCAGAGGTAGTAGTGGTGAAGTAGTGCAAATATAACGACAAACAGGTTATTGGTGCTACGTTACAAATTGTGAGTGTTATACAGTCTGACAGCAGCAGGTATGAATGACCTGCGGTATCTCTCCTTCTTACACTGTGGGTGTAGCAGTCTACTACTAAAAGAGCTGCTTAAAGCCCCCACAGCCTCATGTAGGGGGTGAGAGGGGTTATCCATGATTGAGGTCAGCTTGGCTAACATCCTCCTCTCACCCACCACCTCAATGGAGTCCAGAGAACAGTCCAAGACTGAGCCAGCCCTTCTGACCAGTTTATTAAGTTTCTTCCTGTCCCTCTCTGAACTTCCACAGCCCCAGCAGACCACAGCGTAGAAAATCGCTGATGCTACCACAGAGTCATAAAAAGTCCTAAGCAGTGTCCTGCACACACCAAAAGACCTCAGTCTTCTCAAGAGGTGGAGACGACTTTGGCCCTTCTTGTACAGGACATCTGTGTTGTTAGTCCAGTCCAGTTTGTTGTGAACACCCAGGTATTTGTACTCCTCCACAATCTCAATGTCCAAACCCTGGATGTTCACTGGTGCAATTTGAGGAACCGTCCTTCTGAAATCGATCACCGCCTCCTTTGTCTTGCTGGCGCTGATGAGCAGGTGGTTCAGTTCGCACCAGGCAACAAAGTTGGTGATGACCTCTCTGCACTCCAGATCGTCCCCCTCTGACACACTTCCAATGATGGCTGTATCATCTGAGAACTTCTGGAGGTGGCAGCTGTCCGTGTTGTAGCTGAAGTCAGATGTGTAAAGTGTGAAGAGGAAAGGAGAGAGCACTGTACTCTGTGGAGCCCTTGTGCTGCAGACTACCACATCAGACACACAGTCGCGGAGCCTTACATACTGCAGTCTGTTAATGAGGTAGTCGATGATCCATGCAGCCAGGTGGCAGTCAACACCAGCTCCCTCCAGCTTCCCCTTAAGCAGTGATGGCTGGATTGTGTTGAAAGCACTGGAGAAGTCAAAGAACATGATTCTCACAGTGCTCCCAGTGCCCTCCAGGTGCAAAAGTGACCAGTGTAGCAGGTAAATGACAGCGTCATCCACACCAATGCCCGGTCAATATGCAAACTGCAGGGGGTCCATCTCACTGTTCACCAGGTGTCGGAGGTGGGAGAGAACAATCCTCTCCATGATCTTCATTAGGTGAGACGTTAAAGCTACTGGCCGAAAGTGATTGAGCTCCCTGGGGTGCGCAGTCTTGGGAACTGGAACCACACATGATGTTTTCCACAGAAGTGGAACTTTCTCCAGACTGAGGCTCAGGTTGAAAATGTACAGAAGAATCCCACAGAGCTGATCTGCACAGTCCTTAAGCAGTCTGGAGTTGATACCATCAGGGCCAGCAGCTTTCCTTGTCTTGATCCTGCTCAGCTCCTTCAACACCTGATCAGCTGTTATGGAGAGGTGAGGGGTGTAGCCGAGGTGTGAGTCCTGTAGAGTGAGGTCGGGGGTGGAGTGTGTGGATTGGTCTGGCAGGGATTGGAGGGGGGTGATGTGGTGTGAGGAGGGAGCTGTTGGTGTCAGAGGTATTATGGGGGGGTGGAGTAATATCACAGGCTGGTCAGGACTATGGTGAGTGGGGGAGGGTGGGGTGGCACAGTCAAATCTGTTGAAAAAAATATTCAACTCATTTGCCCAGTCTTGGCCCCCAGATACAGGGCCCCTCCCACTGTCCTTTGTGTGGCCAGAGATGGTTTTCAGGCCTCTCCATACCTCTCCAGTGTTGCTCCCCTTGAGGTGCTCCTCCAGCTTCCTTCTGTAGCTGTCCTTGCCTCTCCTTATCCCCCTCTTCAGCTCCCTCTGCACTCTCCTCATCTCCTCCTTGTTGCCAGATTTAAAAACCCTCTTCTCGTTTAATAGGGCTTTTAGTTCAGAGGTCACCCAGGGTTTATTGTTGGGAAAACACCATACCTTCCTGACTGGCACAGTGTTTTCAACACAGAAATTAATGTAATCCGTGATGCAGGTTGTCAGGCTATCAGTGTAATCCCCGTGAGGTTCACACAACACATCCCAGTCCGTGGTGTCAAAGCAGTCCCTCAGTGCCATACTGGTCTCCTCAGACCAGCTCCTTACATACCTCTTGGTGGGTGCTTGTTTATTCACCATAGATATGTATGTAGGGGACAAGTGAACCAGATTGTGGTCAGAATGGCCCAGCGGGGGGAGGGGTGATGAACTATATGCGTCCTTGGTGTTCACATACATTAAATCCAAAGTTCTCTTGTCTCTGGTGTGGCATTTCACATACTGAGTGAAGGTTGGGAGAGTGGAGGACAGGGAAACATGATTTAAGTCACCGGAGATTAGTAGCAGGGACTGGGGGTGCGATGTCTGAAGCTTTGACACTGTAGTGTGTAAGAGCTCACAGGCTGCAGCAGCATCGGCCGCTGGGGGGATGTACACAGTTATCACGATAACGTGCGAGAATTCCCTCGGGAGGTAATATGGCTGAATGCTAACTGCTAGCAGTTCAATGTTTTTACTGCAATACTGCTCCTTTACCCTGATGTGCCCCGGGTTACACCATCTGTCATTCACAAACATCGCTATACCCCCTCCTTTCCTCTTACCGCTCTCCTTGGCTTTCCTGTCCACTCTCACAAGTTGAAATCCATCCAGAGTGACATGTGAGTCTGGTGAGAGTTCATTCAGCCAAGTCTCTGTGAAGCACATAAGGCTACACTCCTGGTACTCCCTCTGCAGCCATATATACAGTATGTGCTGTTGAGTGCATAAGACTACTCTTTTAGTCTGGTATTTATAATGAATGAAATAGGTCTCCATGCCTTTGTGGCACAGCAGAGAGATTACTGAAGGTTATTGTGGCAGTGGGGGCGTGGCCAAGCGCCGGTCTGTGACAGGAGGGCGGAGTCAGGGAAGGTAAGTGGCAGAATCACTTCACCTGAGAGCAATTAACCTGTGTTTGTGTGTCTTCCCAGCAACCACGCCCTATATAAGGAGAGACAGAGCAGAGGAAGTGAGCTCTCTCCCGCACCAGACGACTTGTGTGTGTGTGTGTGTGTGTGTGTCTGGCTGACTGGGAGTGTGTGTGTGTGTGTGTGTGTGTGTGTGTGTGTGTGTGTGTTTGACTGAAAAGTAATACAATAAATAGTTTTTGGAACTCAGTTCTGTCCTGCCGTACTTCTGTGCTCCACCCACCTGCTCTGACCTTCTACAGTGGTGCCGAAACCCGGGAGATCTGGAGCACAGCAGCCTCACAGCCCCATGGAGTCCTCCCCGTTTGCTGAACTGGTCCACGCCCTTGCCACAGCCCAGCAAAGCCAGCACCAGGCGCTACTCACCCTCCGAAAGGAGCAAGAAGAGTGGTTTGAGGCCCTGGTGTTGGCCCAACAAGAAGATCGACAGGCGTTCCGGCACCTCCTCGCGTCGGCGGGGTCCACCAGCGCTCCTACCGCGGGCCCGTCTCCCCTCACTGTCACAAAGATGGGCCCGCAGGATGACCCCGAGGCGTTCATCACGCTCTTTGAGCAAGTCGCTGAAGCCTCGGGGTGGCTGATGGAGCAGCGCACGGCGCGCCTCCTCCCCCTGCTCACGGGAGAAGCACAGCTGGCCGTGCTACAGCTCCCTGCCGACCGCCGGCTGGCCTACGTGGACCTCCGCCGGGCCGTCCTCCAGCGTGTGGGGCGCACTCCAGAACAGCAGCGCCAGTGCTTCCGCGCGCTGCGCTTGGAGGAAGTCAGCCGGCCGTTCGCGTTTGGCCAGCAGCTCCGGGACGCCTGCTGGTGATGGCTGAGGGCCAACAACCGCGACGCCGAAGGAATCTTCGACCAGGTGGCGCTGGAACAGTTCGTCGCTCGCTTGCCAGCAGGAACTGCGGAGTGGGTCCGGTGCCACCGCCCGGCATCGCTGGATCAAGCAGTCGAGCTGGCGGAGGACCATTTGGCGGCTGTCCCGGCGGCAGGACGGCAGAGGGCATCTTCTCTTCTCTCTCTCTCCCCCTCCTCCTGTGTCCCGTCCTCGCCCCATTCCCCCACCGCGGAGGCGGGGGCCGGCCCCACCTTTGGGGGGGAGTCGGCTGCAGGCCGGACTGGCACCCGGCCTGAGTCGGGCGGTGGGGGTATGTGGCAGCGGGGGCGTGGCCAAGCGCCGGTCTGTGACAGGAGGGCGGAGTCAGGGAAGGTAAGTGGCAGAATCACTTCACCTGAGAGCAATTAACCTGTGTTTGTGTGTCTTCCCAGCAACCACGCCCTATATAAGGAGAGAGAGAGCAGAGGAAGTGAGCTCTCTCCCGCACCAGACAACTTGTGTGTGTCTGGGTGACTGGGAGTGTGTGTGTGTTTGACTGAAAAGTAACACAATAAATAGTTTTTGGAACTCAGTTCTGTCCTGCCGTACTTCTGTGCTCCACCCACCTGCTCTGACCTTCTACAGTTATATACAGTATGAGGTAAAGCCACTCCACTGTGTGTCCTTTTCTCTTGTGCTGAACCTGTGGAGATGGCCTGGTTGGAGAGGGCATCCCTGTCAGAGATGAGGATTGACTCATGAGACACAAAGAGCTCTCACTGCAGTCATTAACCTTTATTGTGTACTCCACACACTACCTGCAGGTGATCCACACACACACACACACACACACACACACACACACACACACACACACACACAGAGTTGTGGTCAGAAGTTTACATCCAGTGACATGAATGTCAAAGACCTAAATGTCATGGCAATATTTGGGCTTTCAGTAATTTCTTTGAACTGTTCTTTTTCTGTGGCAGAATGATTGTACAGCATACATCTTTAATTAAAAAAAATAGAATTTGGTACACAAGTTTTAATTTTCTTTGGGTTTTCTGAAATCAACACAGGGTCAAAATTATACATACAGGGTCAAAAATTTACTAACGCTCACTTAGATTATTAGGTCAGAAGTGCTGAAATTTCCAAAATGTCTCTTACCTTGCCAAGGCCAAGGTCTCTTAACTTCCTGTTAGTGATTATGATTGACTACAGCCGGTAGCTTCTCTGTGCCTTCATAAAAAGGGTTTGTTTACAGCACTCACTGGATTGACCAACACAAAGTAAAATGGGAAAGTCCAAGGAGCTCAGTGCAGATCTGAGAAAGAGGATTGCAGATACACACAACTCCGGAATGTCTCTTGGAGCCATTTCTAAACAACTGCAAATTCCAAGATCAGTTCAAACAATTGTATCCAAGTTATTGTGAGGTGCAGTCACTTTGCCAAGCCACTTTGTTTCAAGAAAACCCAAACTGTCACCCTCAGCTGAAAGGAAATTGGTTTGGATGGTCAGGAACAACCTGGGAACCACCATGGCACAGCCCAGCCATGAACTGGAAGCTGATGGATCACTGTCTACACTTCAGATCACCATGGTCTAAGAGGCTGCTATCTAAGAAATAACCCCCTGCTTCAAAATTGACACCTTCAAGCTTAACTAAAGTTTGAAGCTGACCACACAGACAGAAAAAGCCTTCTGAAGGATAGCGGTATGATCAGATGAGACAAAGATTGAGTTGTTTGGCCACAATGACCACCATGTACAGAGGAACACTGTACCAGCTGGTGGTGGTGGTAGGATCATCATGCTCTGGGGCTGTTTTGCTGCCAGTGTAACTGATTCATTGCACAAAGTGGATGAAATAATGAAGAAGGAGGACTACCTCAGAATTCTTCAGCATAAACCATTAGAAACTTGAACATGATGTGCGACCTGGGACTTACAACAGGACAATGAACCCAAACACACATCGGAGCTGGTTGTGGAGGATAAAGCAGGCTAAGATTAAGTTTAAAACAAGTCCTGACTTCAACCCTATTGAAAATATATGGACCGTGCTTATAAGTCGAGTCCATGCCAAGGAAAAAATAAAAAAAATAACTGAACTCTACCAATTCTACCATGAAGAGTCATGAAATATCCAACCAGAATTCTGCCAGAAGCTTATTCATGGTAAACAAAAATGTTTGGTTAAGGTGAATTTTGCAAAGAGACATTTTACCCAAATATTAGGTGTGCTGTATGTGTAATTTTGACCCTGTGTTGATTTCAGAAAACCCAAAGAAAATTAAAACTTGTGCACCAAATTCTAGTGTTTTTTTTAAATTTTTTATTAAAGTGTAGTGGGTGGCATGGTGGTGTAGTGGTTAGCACGGTCGCCTCACAGCAAGAAGGTTCCGGGTTTGAGCCCCGTGGCCAGCGAGGGCCTTTCTGTGTGGCATTTGCATGTTCTCCCCGTGTCTGCGTGGGTTTCCTCCGGGTGCTCCGGTTTCCCCCACAATCCAAAGGCATGCAGTTAGGTTGACATGGGGCGGCCTTGGGCTGAGGTGCCCTTGAGCAAGGTACCTGACCCCTGACTGCTCCCTGGGCGCTTTGGTGTGGCTGCCCACTGCTCTGAGTGTGTGCGTGTGTTCACTGCTTCAGATGGGTTAAATGCAGAGGATGAATTTCTCTGTGCTTGAAGCGTGCATGTGACAAATAAAGGTTTCTTAAAAAAATAAAGATGTATGCTGTACATTCTGCACACACAAAAGGAATAGTTCAGAGGAATTACTGAAAGCTCAAATATTGCCATCATATTTATGTTCAAGATGACATTCATGTGACTGTATGCAAAACTTCTGACCACAACTGTAGACATGCACCACTTGTGTTTTTATGTGTGTGTAGGTGTGTAGAGTCAAAGAGGACAGGCAGCAGATGCAAGTGAGACGATGTGTGGGCCACAATAGCTTAGTTTCTCAGTTTGCACAGCACGTGTGTCCGTGTGTGTGTGCGCACGCACACACACACACACACACACATTTAATGAATAATAGATGTGCAAGCAGATGTTGATGGCATGAGGGACTGGACTGCACTGGAGCGACCTTGGCCCATACTGACAGACATCATCATTGCAGTTCTAACACACGCACGCACGCATGCACACACACACAGTGAAAACACTCAAAGAGGACAGGCCACAGATACAAACACAAGCTGACAGACAGGACACAATTAATTCACTTAATTTCAATATCAATGTCAAAACCTTCATGATCTAAAAATGTCATACATCACATTTCCATGTTGATGTTTCCATCGTGTGCAGAGATCAGTCACCACCTCAAAGTTAATTCATTTCTTATAACAGCAGATTACAAAGTGTTTTATTCCTCTTATACTATACTGACTTGCAAACATGAGCAATTTTTTATCACGTCAAGAATGGCACCTCATAATTTTTGTCTATTCATAGTCACTTTTACACTTTTACTTTTAGATCGTTTCAACTATTTTCAAGATATTTTCACTTGCTAAGATGTCATTTTTTGCAGTGTATTGTTGTGGTCCAAGTTATATTGTGCTATCACTTATACTATAACAGCTATAGCTGTTATAATAAGAAATTATAATTAATAGTTATTCCACAAAATCAAGTTGTACATGAGCTGATCACCGACGAGCCATGTAGCACTGAGTCGGCGAATAACTGTTTTATTCTATCCACATTCACTGGATTTTGAGAAACAGAGCATTTTTATTTATTTTTTTATTTTTTGCAAATTCGATAAATAAGAACTTTATACATACAAAACATCTGACAAAATCATTTCCACTTAGAATGTAAACAAACCAGTGAAATGACAGTAGCAATTTGTGAAAAATGCTATAATAATAATTCTTGGAAAATAAAAAAATATATATGTTCTTACCATCAAATACTTTTATTCCATATTTTGTTGCTTTTTTTTTGGGGGGGGGGTCTTCTGCTTCTTCTTCTTTAGTTTTTTTTTGGTGCTTGGCAAATCAACTTAAAGGTGCATTACTGCCACCAACTGGGCTGGAGTGTGGAACAGGCGCTAAGGGGGGGGGGGGTATATTCTTTTGGCTATTTCTGTTTCTTTTAAATACTGGATAACAATTTTGCAGGTTTTGTTTTCAAGTAGAGTTTCTATTTCATCCTCGGTTGATTCAGCAACACGCTCTGCCATTCTGTTTTTCTCTACTCACGGTATGAGCTGATATATAGTAGTAGAGTAGCCAATCAGAGTGCGCAATTGCTGATGTCCAGTGAATGTGGATCGAAAATAAGACATTAAAACAACTGTCATCATAAGAAATATTAGATAAATTCACCAATATTACAGATATTTTCTCTTGTTAAGAGAAAATAACTTTAATATGGGCGAATTTATCTCATATTTCTTCTTTGACGATTATTAGAACTCAAATATAAGATTATTTATCTTACTTTTAGACACTTATACTAATTTCAAATTTTCTTTAAATTGTCTTATTCTTTTGGCAGATAATTTTGTTCATTTTAAGCATTTAATGCTAGAAAGAAGCAAAATTATCTACCAATAGAATAAGACAATTTAAAGTTTGAAAGAGTCTAAAAGTCAGCTAAATAATCTTATATTTGAATTCTAATAGTCTTTCAAGAAGAATGATTCTATCCACGTTCACTGGATATGAGCAATCGCGTGCTCTGATTGGCTATTCTAGTACTAGGATATCAGCTCATATACTGTGAGGAGAGAAAAACAAAATGGTGGCGCATGTTGCTGAACCAACCAAGGATGAAATAAAAACTACTCGAAAACAACACCCCCCAAAATACAAAAGAAGCAACAAAATATGGAATGAAAGTATTTGATGGTAAGAACGTATCTTTTTTTTATTTTTCAAGAATTATTATTATTATAGCATTTTCCACAAATTGCTCCTGTCATTTTGCTGGTTTGTTTACATTCTAAGCGGAAATGATTTTGTCGGACATTTTGTATGAAGTGTTTATTTATCGAATTTGCAAAAAATAAAAAGTGCTCTGTTTCTCAAAATCCAGTGAATGTGGATAGAATAAAACAGCTAAGCTATGTGTCTCGTCGGATATCAGCCCATGTATGACTCGATTTCATGGAATGACTGTTAAATATTAGATAAATTCACCAATATTAAAGATATTTTCTCTTAAGATATTTATTTGCAGCATAAGCCTATATAACATTTCCTCATCAGACTCTGCTATGTTAAAGCTTGACAGTTACAAAGCACTGTTCTTGAAGTAACCTTCTGCCCAATCAGAATTGAGAATTGAACAGCGCTGTAATATAATACATTTGAGCTTATGTCAAACTGACAAAAGGAATCTTAATGAATGCTTGCTGAAATAAGCCGATGGAGATCCATGCTCAGTTCACCAAATTACCTTTTATATTTCATCATAATAAAGGCCTCCTACTCGAACAGGTAACAAATGCACATTTTCTCTCATTAAATAGCTTGAAAAGTGTCCAAGCTAAAATACACTCAGCTAAAAGACACTGAGAAGTGAGTGAGAGCAGTCTGGAAGCAAACGTCTGTTAAGAAGTGCAGTAATTGTTCAAATGCATCTGAATGAATCACATCAAATGCATTTTGCCAGCTTGTCTGCCTGTTGTTGTTAGAGATTTGTAATTCAGTCTGCTTATTGTTCACATTTCAATGCAGACGTCTCTCAGGGGAAGATTAACTTCTTTCAGCAGCATGGCTCTAAAAAATAGAAGCATACACACCGAAAGGTAGCAACACGATACGTACATACATATGTATTGTAGAAGTAAGTAGTACATTTAAAACAATAAAAGCAAAAAAAAAAAAAAACTGTCTGATATATACAGTGCCCTCCACAATTATTGGCACCCCTTGTAAAGATGAGTAAAAAAGGGCTAGAAAGAATCCTTCTTCTGGTGAAATCAATTCATCTCACACTGGAAAAAAAAAAGTGTTTCCAGGCAAAACAAACCTCACCTGGAAGCACTTATTTTATACCTATATGTTGAGAATGGTAATATTTCTCAATCATCAGCTGTCAGGTTATAGTCCTATGAAAATCCATGACCTTGAGTTTGACATTTCAAAGTCATTCAAGGTCAAAGGTTATGGCGGCAACTGAAAGTCCATATGGGACTTCGTATATGTTGATAATGGCTATCATCTGGCTATTATGAACCATTTTAAAGTTGTAGCCCTTTGAAAACCCTTGACCTTCAGTTTGACATTTCAAAGTCATTCAAGGTCAAAGGTCATGGTGCCAAATGAAAGCCCATATGACACTTCCTATAAGTTGATAACGGTAAATATCTGTCTACCGTTAACTGTTTTCAAGTTGCAGCCCTCTAAAAATCCATAACCTAGATCATGGTGCCAAATGAAAGGCCATATGGGAGTTCCGATATGCTCATAATAGTAAACATTTGTCTATCGGCAACCGTTCATCTCATCTCATCTCATCTCATCTCATTTTCTTCCACTTATCCGGGGTCGGGTCGCAGAGGCAGCAGTCTGAGCATGGAAGCCCAAACTTCCCTCTCCCCAGACACCTCGGCCAGCTCCTCGGGAAGAACACTGAGGCATTTCCAGGCCAGCCAAGAGACATAGTCCCTCCAGTGTGTCCTGGGTCTTCCCTGGGGCCTCCTCCTGGGGGGACATGCCTGGAACACCTCCCCAGAGAGGCGTCCAGGAGGCATCCGAAAGACATGCCCGAGCCACCTCAGCTGATTCCTCTCGATGTGGAGGAGCAGCGGCTCTACTTCAAGCTCCTCCCGAGTGACTGTGCTTCTCACCCTATCTCTAAGGGAGCGCCCAGCCACCCTGCAAAGGAAACTCATTTTGGCCGCTTGTATCCGTGATCTTGTTCTTTCGGTCATTACCCAAAGCTCATGACCATAGGCAACCGGTTTTGAGTTATAATGGAAAATGTTATTTAGAATAGAATAGAATAGAATAGAATCTTTATTGTCCCCTAGGGGAAAATTGTTCTCAATGAGTAAGCATGTTTTTTTCTTGGCTTGTCTTGTCTTTACCATAAAAACACATAAAACATAGACACTTTACGCACAACACTTAACACATAAAACCAATGTTATCACAGGGATTTAGTGCACTTGATCTGTGACAAAAACAGCTGATCAAATTTTCCAGGAATCCCTATACAGTTAAAAAAAAAAAACTTTTCAGGTGTTTATTTAAAAAAGTAATTGCTTGAGGTATGTATGATTGCCTAGTTCTATTTTTTGAAAGGGCAGGGTAGTGGTACCGACTCTGTGAAGGCAACAATTTGAAGGCAATAGATAGTGGATGCCTGGGGTCTGCTGAAATTTTTTCAGCCTTGTTGAGGGACCTAGATCTGTGTGTTCTAAACTATTTAGGTTAATGGCTAGCAGTTTACTTGCAGTGGTCACTATTCTCCTCACAGTATGTTTTTGGGCTACTGTTGCATTTCCAAACCAGCAAATTAAGCAGAATGTTAAAATAGTATAGAACATCTTGAGCATTGTACGTTCAACATCGAATACAATCAACTTCTTAAGAAAATAAAGCCTTTGTTGCCCTTTTTTCTGAATGTATTCTGTCCACTGATCCCACTTCAGTTTGTTGTTCAAAACTACCCCCAGGTATTTATATTCAGTAACAGACTGTATAGGTTGTCCTGTGATGGTTGTCTGATAGGGTGTACTGACTCTCCTAAAGTCAATTGTCATCTCTTTTGTCTTTGACGTATTTAACAAGAGATGAAACTTATCACACCAATTTATAAATGTGTCTAGAACAGGGCCATGACCCAGCTCATCATCCTGGAGAAGGCTAACCAATGCTGTATCGTCGGCAAACTTAATTAAATGCCTACCAGGGTAGGAACTGGTACAGTTGTTGGTATAAAGAATAAACAATAAAGGGGATAAGACACACCTTGGGGGGAGCCAACATTGGAGATGATTTTATCAGAAAAAAAGGGGCCCACCTTTACACGTTGGACTCTCTGTCTTAGAAAGTCAAGCAACCATAGAATCAGACCTCCATCCAGTGAAAAGTCCTCTACCAATCTATGGGCCAGGATAGTGGGTTGAATTGTGTTAAATGCCGACAAAAAATCGAAAAATAAAATTTTAAGGTGAGTTTTAGATGCCTCAAGATGTGAATGTAGCAGGGTTACAATGGCATCATTGACCCCCCTGCTGGGCTGATATGCAAATTGCAGGGGGTCTAGTAATGTATGTGTTTTTATTATGCCTCCGCCACCGTAAGGTGCAGGAGGCATTATGTTTTCGGGTTGTCCGTCTGTCCGTGCGTGCGTCTGTGCGTGCGTCCGTCCCGAAAACTTGTGAACGCGATATCTCAAAGGCTAATGAAAGGAATTTCACCAAACTTTCACTATTTGTGTGCTTTGGGACAAACATGAACTGATTAGATTTTGAGATCAAAAGGTCTAAGGTCAAGATCACTGTGAGGTCAAATGTCTGTCCGAAAACCTTGTGAACACAATATCTCCAAGGCAAATCAAAGGAATTTCACCAAACTTTCATCATTTGTGGATTTGGGGACAAAGATAAACTGATTAGATTTTAAGATCAAAAGGTCTAAGGTCAAGGTCACTGTGAGGTCAAATGTCTGTCCGAAAACCTTGTGAACACAATGTCTCCAAGGCTGATACAAGTAATTTTACCAGGTCACGATTACTGTGAGGTCAAATGTCCATCCCCAAATCACAACTTAATAAGGTGTGTAGTCTACTGGGCGGAGGCATCCCCATCGACACCATTGGCGTCGAGTTCTATCTAGTTGTGATATGTTTTTTAACTATCCTTTCAAAACATTTAATTACCAATGATGTTAATGCTATGGGATGGTAATAGTTATGTTCAGTCGGAGAGGGAATCTTAGGAATAGGAATGATAGTTGATGTTTTCCACAGGAGCAGCACACTATGCTGATCCAGAGAGGCCTGAAAAATATAAGTGAAAACAGGGGACAGTTGTTCTGCACAGTATTTCAGCACCTTACCACTGATGCTATCTGGGCCAGGGCTCTTGCATATGTTAGTTGTTCTGAACAGTGAATAGACCTCTGTCTGCTTAACAGTAATATTATAACAAAACTGTTATTTTGACTGAAAGGTTGACCTTTCTGGTGACCTTCACCTTGATCTGATTACCCCCAAAATTTAATCAGGTAATCTACAGACTGTTGCCCACCTACCCTGAAAATTTGAAGTCAATCGGTGCAACTGTCTAGATGCTAGATAGTTAACAGGCAGACACACAAACAACCAAACAAACCGCACTGATTACAATACTTCGCCCTGCTGACTCCGTCACGGGCAAGGTAAAGAGAAAAGTCCAACCTTTAACTGAAATGAATTTATTCAGAGAAAAACAAATACATCATCAAAGAATAATTATTTTCAACAAAAACACATGCCACTATTATTATTATTGGCACCCCTGCATTTAATACTTAGTACAAACTCCTTTTCCCAGTAAAACAGCACAGAGTCTCCCTGAAAACATTTTACGTGTCAGATTGGAGATACAGAGCAAGGCATCTGAGACCTCTCTACACAATCTGTCCAGATCATCCAGGGTCCGAGGCCCTCACTTGTGCTCTCTCCTCTTCAGGTTTTCCATGGGGTTTAGGTCAGGGGACTGACATGGCCATGGCAGAAGCTTGAGTCTGTGGTCAGTAAAATATTTTCGTGTTGATTTGGACATATGCTTTATGTCCTCATTGTCCTGCTGGAAGATCCAATGATGATCCAGTTTTAATTTCGTGACAGAGGCAGACAGATTTTGATTGAAAATGTCCTGGTATTTCATGGAGTCCATGATGCCGTGTACCCTAACAAGGTTTCAGAGCCAGTGCAGAGACAGCATTAAAAAAAAACAAATGAATGACACCAAAAATATAAAACACTGATAAAGGAGAAATATAGAGTATATATTGTGTATATACACAACTAACAAACATAAAAATGCTTATGCGTAAAATGAAATCCCCCGATTCCTCCCCACCATCCAGCTCTCCAATATCATGCAATAGCTACTAACTGGGACTGGTGAAGCCTAAGACATGCTCCCTCCAAGAAAGGTGAAACCAGCCAACAGCATCTTTATGAACTGCTGCTCATGCTGAGTAACACACTCAAAGTAAACACTCTTCCACATACAGATACCCATGATTGACTACATCACTGTAATTGACAGGAGAGAAAGCATGCCATCTCTTGTCTCACGACCACAGATGGTTATGCTATTGTTTGGATTCAAACTTGAAATCTCAGGAGCTTGAGGGAGCACAGCTGATGTGCAGTGGGAGGACATTCCACCACCACAGCACAATTACTGAAAAGACATGTTTGCTCGTAACCTTCAGATGAGAATGACTAATAGGATGGAACTTATCTGTGAAGAGCTTTAAAGTGCTGATGACACGTTTTTGACATCTTTGGCGATGTTTTATAACATAAAAAGTAATTCCCGATGATCCATATATTAATTCACGAAGGCGCCTATTTTACAAGTTATGATGATAAACGCGGCTATTTGGGCAAATTTGACGGGGCTGCAGCACCCAGGAGACAAAGGAGGAGGAGGAGCTATATGACGTCAGCGAAAGAACCTTCCTCCTAACTTACCAGTTTGTTGTTGATGGGACAGGTGTTCAGTTTGTCATTATTAGTATTTTTATTATACATTATTATACATTATTATATATATAGTTATTATGCCTTCGCGTTGTGTTGGAGCCCTCACCAACATCCGTCCTGTGCTCTGAACACTTCGATTTGGATTGTTTTGACACCCTTCCCAGCTTAAAAGAATCTCTTGGGTGTTCAGTTCAGCACAAACGTGTGTTACTACCATCAGCAGTGCCTACACAGTGTTGCCAGATTGGGAGGTTTCCCGTCCAGTTGGTCAGTTTCAAGTGCATTTTTTGGTGGGTTTTGAACATATTTTGGGCTGGAAAATGTCAGCAGTATCTGTTGCCAGATACTGCTAAAGTTTTCCAGCCCAAAATATGTTCAAAACCCACCAAAATGCACTTGAAACCGCCCAACTGGGCGGGAAACCTCCCAATCTGGCAACACTGCCAGTATTCCAGAGGGGGTCTACTAGTAGCTATGCCGGATCCAAAGACAGTCCTCCTGTCAGAACATGTGTTGTGAAATGACATAAGATAAACGTATGTAGAGCTATAGATTCTACATGATAATCATAAATGTAATCATAAAGTCGGTGTGATATCAGTCATGTATTTGCTTGTGAAAGCTTGCGGCTTTCATGTAACTGCCACCTAGCAACGAGAGGCAAAGGGTAAAGAGGGTAGACTATCATAGATTCTATTCGGAAGAGATCAACACAATTCTAGACTCCCAGAAGAGAAAGAGCTAGCACTAGAGAGTTCACCGGCATTTTCATGCGCCATTTCCATTGAGTAGAACCAGAGTAGAACAGCCAGTGAACCACAGCGTGTTCTTCCGCTGACGTCACAACATGGCCGCGAGCCACGGACCCAGTTTTCTTGCGCTGTGCAATTAAAAGTTGGATATTTGCGTAACAACAGCTTCTTTTCACGTAATTATAACAGAAATCTAACATGTTTGCCATGTTGTATAGTTTATTTAAGAAATTGCATAGAGTCATGTTCGTGTCATCAGCACTTTAAAGGGGAACTGAAGGCAATTTTTTTATTATTAAAATTCTATTTATCTCATTTTATTAAATATAGGAATGCATTTTGATCGCTATTTTGTCACTGCTACAGCAAGTTCTGAGTGTTTGAAATATGCTATGTAATATATCAGTCTATATGTCAAAGCAACGGCCGTAAACGAGATTCGTTGAGATCTGTGCGAGACATCGTAAGACGGAAGTAAAACGTACAGCGGAAATCAAAGTGACCAACATCTGCCAATGTTCCCTGTGTCCGAAATCGCTCACTTATTCACTACTCCCTATATAGGGGATTACTACTGTATATAGAGGACTATATAGTGAGCTCATTGGTAAAATGAAAAACGCTTTCGGACACTAGTCCGTCACACTGGTATTTACGTCATTACTGTCGCATAATTAAAATGTGCCAGATCAGTTGACTGGTGGGTTTTCAAAATAATAAATACATGCATATGTTTTTGTGATAAATCCATATCATATGGAGTGTATTTCCCACATTAATAAATACAAAGTACCTGCATCTTTCAAATTTTTTTTAATCAAGGCTGAATACTTTCTTCTTTGCCACTGCCTTTTATTATATCAAATTTGAGACTTTTAATTTGATTTACTTCAGCATGACTACAGTGCACGATGGGATATATTGCTTAGTGACCATCGTTGTCCATGGGATATATTGCTTAGTGACCATCATAATGCACTACTTTTCGTGATGCATTGTGGGATACTTTGAGTGCACAATATAGGGTATAAATAATCCTCACTAAGGTTTCGGACAACACTACAAAATAGCGTCCCCACTATATAGTGAGTAGGGAGCGATTTCGGACACAGAGGTTGTCAAAAGATGCGTGCACCCTCTTTCAAATGCTGACCTAATCAAACCGGAAGTTTTGTTTGTTTTGATAGCAATCAGGAAAGTTTGAAAAAAGTAGGCAGTAATCGTCATTTCATCATGTTTTTGTGCAATATTTCATTTGGAAAACAGTTTTCAAAATGGCGGCACCGACACCTGGCTGACACTTCACGTTTCGAAGTCTCGCAGAAATCTCGTGAAGATCGCGCGGATAAGCGATGCCTGCCATGGACCAAACGAACTACATTCAACATGGCTAAAAACCGAATAGGCCAAAAAGTATAATATTTAATTGCAATTAGTTGCCAATACAAGTCACGATATAAGGTTACTAAAACCGAAAACGTAATTGAATAGCATGTTAATTAAGAAATAAAGCAAGTTTAAAAATGACTTCAGCTCCCCTTTAAATATAAACATTTAAACTTCAGCCTGGATCCTGTAATGGACAGCGAGGCAGTGCAAAAACATCAAAACCACGATGATGTCATTTATTTTCTTGGTGCCAGTGAGTAATCTCATCAGCAACTATGTTTTCCACTAACTGTAAGGGTAACTGAACGATGCCAAAATACAGTGAATTACAACCCCGATTCCAAAAAAGTTGGGACAAAGTACAAATTGTAAATAAAAACGGAATGCAATAATTTACAAATCTCAAAAACTGATATTGTATTCACAATAGAACACAGACAACGTATTAAATGTCGAAAGTGAGACATTTTGAAATTTCATGCCAAATATTGGCTCATTTGAAATTTCATGACAGCAACACATCTCAAAAAAGTTGGGACAGGGGCAATAAGAGGCTGGAAAAGTTAAAGGTACAAAAAAGGAACAGCTGGAGGACCAAATTGCAACTCATTAGGTCAATTGGCAATAGGTCATTAACATGACTGGGTATAAAAAGAGCATCTTGGAGTGGCAGCGGCTCTCAGAAGTAAAGATGGGAAGAGGATCACCAATCCCCCTAATTCTGCACCGACAAATAGTGGAGCAATATCAGAAAGGAGTTCGACAGTGTAAAATTGCAAAGAGTTTGAACATATCATCATCTACAGTGCATAATATCATCAAAAGATTCAGAGAATCTTGAAGAATCTCTGTGCGTAAGGGTCGAGGCCGGAAAACCATACTGGGTGTCTGTGATCTTCGGACCCTTAGACGGCACTGCATCACATACAGGCATGCTTCTCTATTGGAAATCACAAAATGGGCTCAGGAATATTTCCAGAGAACATTATCTGTCAACACAATTCATCGTGCCATCTGCCGTTGCCAGCTAAAACTATAGTTCAAAGAAGAAGCCGTATCTAAACATGATCCAGAAGCACAGACGTCTTCTCTGGGCCAAGGCTCATTTAAAATGGACTGTGGCAAAGTGGAAAACTGTTCTGTGGTTAGATGAATCAAAATTTGAAGTTCTTTTTGGAAATCAGGGATGCCATGCCATTCGGACTAAAGAGGAGAAGGACGACCCAAGTTGTTATCAGCGCTCAGTTCAGAAGCCTGCATCTCTGATGGTATGGGGTTGCATTAGTGCGTGTGGCATGGGCAGCTTACACATCTGGAAAGACACCATCAATGCTGAAAGGTATATCCAGGTTCTAGAGCAACATATGCTCCCATCCAGACGACGTCTCTTTCAGGGAAGACCTTGCATTTTCCAGCATGACAATGCCAAACCACATACTGCATCAATTACAGCATCATGGCTGTGTAGAAGAAGGGTCCGGGTATTGAACTGGCCAGCATGCAGTCCAGATCTTTCACCCATAGAAAAGATTTGGTGCATCATAAAATGGAAGATACGACAAAAAAGACCTAAGACAGTTGAGCAACTAGAATCCTACATTAGACAAGAATGGGTTAACATTCCTATCCCTAAACTTGAGCAACTTGTCTCCTCAGTCCCCAGATGTTTGCGGACTGTTGTAAAGAGAAAAGGGGATATCTCACAGTGGTAAACATGGCCTTGTCCCAACTTTTTTGAGATGTGTTGTCGTCATGAAATTTAAAATCACCTAATTTTTCTCTTTAAATGATACATTTTCTCACTCCAAACATTTGATATGTCATCTATGTTCTATTTTGAATAAAATATGGAATTTTGAAACTTCCACATCATTGCATTCCGTTTTTATTTACAATTTGTACTTTGTCCCAACTTTTTTGGAATCGGGGTTGTACAATAATCTAAAGAAGATTAGATAATGCATGAAAAGAGAGGAATGGCTTGATTTAAGGAAATTATCTATGTTTATATATTACCACAGTCCTGATTAACTGATAAAATATGAGGTCACAATTGAATAAAACAAAGAAGCAGCATGATCAGAATGTGCAGGGAAAAAAAAAAAGCATTGCTCTAGTGCAGTACAATATATCACAGGAAAGTCCAAATATTGAAAAAGAAATATAAATAAAATAACAGTTTTTCCATGAAATCGAGTCGTATATGAGCTGATAGCTGACAAGGCGCGTAGCACCGAGTCGGCTATAACCGATATACGATGAGATTGAGTGGAATAACTGTTTTATTCTATCCAAATTCACTGGATTTTGAGAAACAGAGCATTTTTTATTTTATTTTTTGCAAATTTGATAGATAAACACTTTATACAAAACGTCTGACAAAATCATTTCCGCTTAGAATGTAAACAAACCAGCAAAATGACAGGAGCAATTTGTGAACAATGCGATCATTATAATAATTCTTGAAAAATAAAAATGAAAAAAGATACGTTCTTACCATCAAATGCTTTCATTCCATATTTTATTGCTTTTTTATTTTGGGGGGGGTTGTATTCTTTAGGGGTTTTCGGTTAGGAAACCAACTTAATGGTATATTACCTCCACTGACTGGGCTGGAGTGTGGAACAGGAAAACAGGAGATCTTTTTTTTTTGGGGGGGGGACTATATTCTTTTAGCTAGTTCTGTTTCTTTTAAGTACTTGATAACAATTTTTGGGTTTTTGTTTTCGAGTAGAGTTTTTATTTTGTTCTTGGTTGGTTCAGCAACACGCTCTGCCATTTTGTTTTTCTCTACTTATGGTGTATGAGCTGATATCCTGGTAGTAGAGTAGCCAATCAGAGCACGCGGTTGCTCATAGACCCCTTTGCATGTTTGTAAACAAACCGACCATTGCCAGGATGCGCGCGCAGCCTGGACCCAGAAACAATGGCACTGCCCATAGACCGGCATTATGAGCTGTCAGATTATGCCAAACAATTGTCGTTACAAGATCGAGAATGCTACATAAATAAGTTAACTCTAACAAGTGGACATCGCCTACCGGATCCGTATTTAATTAAAGAGTGGACGGACGATGTTAGTAAGTTCCCTGGTATACAATGGCCAGATATATACTCGTACCTTATTGACAAGACTTCAGTGTACACCCACGAAAAACTTCGTGCCTACAAGTCTTTAGACGCCTATGATTATGTTATGTGCGGGCATGTACAACTTGATTAACAATGGGCCATTCATATTAATTTTGTTTTAATCAAATTATGCCAGTGATGTGATGGCAATGTGGCTTTAGCTACAACAGCAAATACCAACACTAAACAGCAATTTGCAGGAGGTAATGGCATGAAAGGAATGATAGTGTAAAGAGTGCAGCTAAGAGAAATCAGAGCTGCGTAAAAAGCGAGAGGCAGAGAGCAGAAATGAAACTGAACGGGGCGGGAGCTAGGTTAGAGCAGTCAACGTAAGTTGGCATTTAGAGTGAGGGCACACAATTTTACCTTTCCATCCTTGCTTTAAAATTGTGATTTTCAGCATACACAAATAATGATGGCACAAAATCTGGACTGCTTGAGTCAAGCGAGAGCTTTCCTACAAACAAAACTGCATGCAAAGCTAAGTTAGCATGCTAACAATATTCATTACATTGTGTAACTATGACCCAGCTAATCAGACAAACGTTACCAAAGTATTTTGCTACATCAATAAACGAAGACTAGAAAGAATAAAAAAGAAAGATTTAATAAATAGCCTGAGCTTACCTGTGATGAAGTGGGCGCTGCAAACCCGCGCATTTTTGATGGTGCTTTCATCCCAGTCTACACGTTTGATGGCTTGTAGCCATAGACGTCGGCGATTTTTTTGGAATGGGTGAGATCCTGCTGGAATTCTGTACATTTTAACCCCATCACTGCTACGATTCTGACACCCGACAACACAACAACTAGGCATTTCTGAGTCTTTTTTGGGTCCAGGCTGCGCGCGCAATTTCCGCTTACGTATGAATGACGTTTACTGCGAAGGGGTCTATATCCAGTGAATGTGGATAGAATACACACACACACATATATACATACATACATACATACATATATATTACACACACACACACACACACACACACATAGACTGTTATATCAACAAGAGTACAAGTAAAAGAGAGAAATGCAATACACCAGTTTGTTGTTCATATGTGGGAAGTATAAAGGTAGAAATATGACCTCAAGCTATCCTAATCCTAATCCTGAATGAATAGAGGTGCAGTGGCTGGGGGGGTTGATCAGAGTAGCCGGAGCAGTTCACTGAGAGCAGTGGTTATACTTCAGGGATGTAATATGAATGCGTTCTTGGGAATGGGTATGACTTTTTATTTTTTATTTTTTAATATACAGCTTTGCCAGAAAACTTCATATTGTGATTCAGTGTGTGCATCAGGATTGCCATCCCCCAGACAACAAAAACAACAACAGCAAAAATGCATGAGTGTAAGGAGTTTACTTTGAGCTAGAGCTTCAAAGGCGTAAAATATAAAGCTTGCAGATATGGTTGTGATGTTTCAGCAAAATTCCCACCGCAACTACAACTCAAAAACAGCACAAAAATAATTGAAATAAGTGCAAAAAGTAGCTAAAACATATATATTTAATTACAGGCATTTTGCAAATACTCTTATCCAGAGCAATGTACAACCAAGGGGTGCATGAAACAGTGCTCCTGGAGCAAAGAGGCTCAAGGGCCTTGCTCAGGGGCCCAAAAGTGGCAGCTTGAACCTACAGTATGACCTTCCTATCAGTAACCCAGAGCTTTAACCATTAAGCCACCACTGCTCTGCTTCAGATCACTCTAAATGTGAACTATAAACACTAGTTCCCTGATACTCTCAATCACATTTGATAGAAGATCAGAAGCTTACCAGAAAATTCCACAGGAGTGCAATGTTCTGCAAATTGATCTTTGATTTTAAAATGTGTTTACAAGAAATTACTTATTACTCCAGCAGCCATTTCTCATCTCATCTCATTATCTCTAGCCGCTTTATCCTGTTCTACAGGGTCGCAGGCAAGCTGGAGCCTATCCCAGCTGACTACGGGCGAAAGGCGGGGTACACCCTGGACAAGTCGCCAGGTCATCACAGGGCTGACACATAGACACAGACAACCATTCACACTCACATTCACACCTACGGTCAATTTAGAGTCACCAGTTAACCTAACCTGCATGTCTTTGGACTGTGGGGGAAACCGGAGCACCCGGAGGAAACCCACGCGGACACGGGGAGAACATGCAAACTCCACACAGAAAGGCCCTCGCCGGCCACGGGGATCGAACCCGGACCTTCTTGCTGTGAGGCGACAGCGCTAACCACTACACCACCGTTCCGCCAGCAGCCATTTATTTATTTGTTTGTTTGTTTAAAATAATGTGCTCTCAAGTGTTTCTGGGACATGGTGTTAGGGTCCCCATTTCAAAAGAAAAAGAAAGAAAAACCCCTTCCAATATAGACCACACCCACTCCTCATTTAAATAAGAATATGCATGCAAATATTTTCAGCACTAAACAAATACACAAAGATGCAGAGTGTTGTGTTACATCACTATTACACATCCTTACAGCCACAGGTGAGAAGGACATGTGGTCATGTTCTCGAGTCCAATTGAGTTTCATTATTTCAGACTCTTAAATAAGAATTACACTTCCAGATGGTCAAGGGTTTATAATCCATTTTTCAGAGCTTCCTTTCCCCGGATTAGTTTTTCCACCCACATTGACACCTGAACCTCTAACAGGCTGACAGGGCCTGTGGAAGGAGAGGTCATGTAATTACTTGGTGCAAATCCATGTGAACTCTGTTCTCCTTTGCTCCCTAAGACCGATTATTTTCAGCGAAAGCCTAAAAGGAAATGAGCAATATTAATACCTGATTCCACTTTCATGCCCATAAATCTTCTGAACAAACCTCTTCAGGAGAGTCTCTATTTCTTTTTTTGGCTGCGGTGAGCTAATGAAATTTTTAGCATCGTCGACAGAATGCTGTATTTCACAGCCCCCCGTTAAACCCCCTCCTCAAACTTCCTAGAATTTAGATTTCCAGACAAGAGTTTCGTCTCCCATTCCCTTTGTGACTGGATGATTTTTCACCATAAGTGAGAAACTTCCCCAGGCAAATGACTTTCATTAAAAAGCAATCGAAATAGAGCACAATTCCATTTCCTGGACAAAAAAAAAATGCTCTGCCTTTGTTCAATCCAGCAAGTCATAAATAGCGTCTCAGGGCTAGCAACGTTAGTTAATGGCAGTCTAATAAAATAATACAGCTGTGCCTCGACCTGATCGGAAGAGGGATCATTTTCAACCCTCTCAATTAGAGGGAAGACTCCTGGAGTCATGCTCTGGACTAGATTTACTCTAATCAAAGAACCTGGTCTCTTCCTTCGAGCAGGTAATTATAGATATAATTTATTTCCCATTAGTTAGTAGCAAGGCTCAGGAGCCACAGAGTCAGCCAGTGAAACTCTCAGTATGCTGGAGGATGAAGATGAACACAGTCATTTGTATCTAATACAGCTTCTTATTGATGCAAGCCAAATGAATGATGTCAATGGCCTCAACCGAAAGTGTCAATCACATTGACATTTATAACATTGTTAGGAAACACCGTCTACAACTTTCTCACAGTGCTCTTACTAAAACAAGTTCATACTATAATACAGTAAAAAGATCTCAATAAGTATCTCAATCAATCAGCTCAAGGATAATTACTGGTTGTTCTCTCTTCCATGTAAAAAAAAAAAAAGTTGCATAAAAACCTCCAATATCATCTTACGCCTTTTGATCTACGCCTTTCATACTCCAGTTTTGCTTTCTAAAATATTAATTCAATGCCTATGGATGCATTATAAAGGCACAATCAAAGGTAATTGTTCAAATAAAGTGTTACCAGGTGTTATACAGGAACACTTTTTAAAATGATGTTTTTGTTGGACTACATTAAATAACTCTATATGCCAGTCAGTCCTCATGAATAAATTGTTAGTGTAAACACAGTAATAGAATGCATTATAATATATTATTATAAGACATATGGGCCACTTTTTCCATGGAATAAAAACATGTATTCTATTCCCTTCTAGTAGGTTTATTGATGGCATGCAATATTGTTATCATATCACTTATCCTCCATGTATTACGCCACTCTCCTCAATGGAGAATGAGTGTGCAATATTGTTATAATATTGCACGTTGTCAAGACAACACGACGTCACACATTGGAGCTCATGCAAAGATCCAATGACAAAACTTTGCTGCTGCGCATGCGCACAATCATTGTCGGCTGGGAGAGAGAGAAGACAAGGCTAATCCAGTGCTAGGTTTAAGCACTAAACTGAAACTAAAAGACGTGCTGAACACCTGAAAGGCTACCAAAACTTCATTAGAAGAAGAAACCTTTATTTGTCACATGCACACTTCAAGCACAGTGAAATTCATCCGATGCATTTAACCCACACACATACACAGCAGTGGGCAGCCCCACCAGAGCGCCAGGGGAGCAGTCAGGGGTTAGGTACCCTGCTCAAGGGCACTTCAGCCCAAGGCCGCCCCACGTTAACCTAACCGCATATCTTTAGACTGTGGGGGAGTACCCAGAGGAAACCAACGCAGACACGGGGAGAACATGCAAACTCCACACAGAAAGGCCCTCGCTGGCCACTGGGTTCGAACCCAGAACCTTCTTGTTGTGAGGCAACCGTGCTAACCACTACACCACCATGCCACCCATTAGATATTCTTCACGCGTATTTACAAGAGAAAAACATACCAATGGACATTGAAAAACTGGAAAAGAGACACATCGCAGATGTAAAACTTCTGGGCCAGTGAGTGACTTTGACAGTTTGTAAACAAACATAGCTGCGAGGTTTTAAAAGTGGACTATTTAAAGTCCATTAAAAGGGGACGATTTAAAGAGAAAGATGTGCTGAACACCCGAAAGGCTACCAAAACTTCACTGGATATTCTTCACGCATATTTACAAGAGAAAAACATACCAACAGACATTGAAAAACTGGAAAAGAGAGCAATAGCGGAAATATTGTCAAAGTTCTACTTGGAGGTGAGGAAAAGTGACAGAGACTTTTACAAGAGGATTTCACTCGTGGAATTCACTCAGCAAAGCCCTTTTGTTTTGAACAACTGCAATGTAACAATGAACTATGACCAAAAGTAACTTTAAACTTGAACTGTCAGCCTGTATGTAGCTTGTATATAAGTTGGGTTGTTGTTCAGGCTTTTTGGACTTGTACCATTTTTATTGTTAGAACTTTTACTTTGTACTGGATTGAAAGAAAATTGAATTGCATTTGATCAGAATCAGCATTCAATATTGGTATGCCCCCCCCTTAACTTTTTGTAAACTCTGTAATTGTTCCATCGAATGTGTTTATATAATAATAATAATAATAATAATAATAATGATAGGGCGGCACGGTGGTGTAGTGGTTAGCGCTGTCGCCTCACAGCAAGAAGGTCCGGGTTCGAGCCCCGTGGCCGGCGAGGGCCTTTCTGTGCGGAGTTTGCATGTTCTCCCCGTGTCCACGTGGGTTTCCTCCGGGTGCTCCGGTTTCCCCCACAGTCCAAAGACATGCAGGTTAGGTTAACTGGTGACTCTAAATTGACCGTAGGTGTGAATGTGAGTGTGAATGGTTGTCTGTGTCTATGTATCAGCCCTGTGATGACCTGGCGACTTGTCCAGGGTGTACCCCGCCTTTCGCCCGTAGTCAGCTGGGATAGGCTCCAGCTTGCCTGCGACCCTGTAGAACAGGATAAAGCGGCTAGAGAGATTGAGATGAATAATAATAATAATGGCTTTTTTCATGGTCTATCAGATATATTCCTTTCAGCTACTAGTCTTCAACTCATTTGATATCATACTAGCTGAATGGAATATATCTGATATACCACTCAACGGCAGCCAATATTATTTAAGGCTCGGTCCCACTGGCCGATGGACACAAAACGTATGCAAAAAGGACACAGCGGACGAGCAAAATTTCGGGGGTGGCTCTATCCGTTTTCATCCGCTCCAGAAATGGACAAAAATGGCGAAAATTTGCGAAAACAGAACGGAAAAGAACGGACGTGGGTAGTATATAGCGGGGATGTTAAACGCATGTTCATAGGAAGCCTAGCGGATGAAAGCGGATGGAAGTGGATGACAGCTCCGAAGGGGTTACCGGTGATAACTGAGAAGCGGACGCATAGCAGAAAGAGCGGATGCATAGCGGATGAAGAGGATGCATCACGTACGCCTAACGGAAACAAAGGGGATGTTGCGCGGATGTATATCGGATGCAGACCGTTCACTGCGCATGCGGGGGGTATGAATTGCGTCTGCTCCGCGGATATAAAGGGATGCAGCACGCACGCCGTCAGCATAAAGCGGAAAGACGTGCTGGCGGCTACATCGATACATCTCTACTACTAGATGATTTTCTCCCCCTTTTTATACAAAATATCGATTGTCCGCTAGGTGTCCTTCTACATACTCTAGACATACTCCAGACATCCTAAATATACGAGATACATCCCAGATATAAACGCTTTGTCCGTTTTGAATACTTTATACACAAGATACATACGCTTACATCCTTTCTATTTCCGTGCTACTAACGATGAATAGACGTTTCATGTACCTTATCTTTCCTCCCTCTTTCCGTTTTCAGCTGCAGCGGATGTGAGTTGCGAGGATGCCCAGAGGATGCAGAGAGGATACAGCAGACGTTTAACGGATGATAACGGACATAGAACGTTTGTTGCTCGTATATGTCGCGGATTTACATCGTACACGGCGGAAAGTTCATCCGTTCTAAAAGTTTTGTGCAGCTCAAAACTTTTTGCGCGGATGAAATCACAGTGGACGGATGCTCGATGGATAGAGCGTATGAAGCACGTATGCAATGAGTACACAACGGATGCGTAGCGTTTTCCAACGGATGGCAAAGATTTTTTTACGCTTTACATCCTCTTTGCATCCGTAAGTGCAGTGGGACCGGGCCTTTAAATATATCTCTGAATTAATTCGTAGCTGGCTTTCACATATGCTCATACAGACACAAGTGCAGGTATCCAGAGATTTAGTAAACTTGGCAAACAAGACACAGATATAATGCAAAATCAAGGTCAAGGTGCAAGCAAAGGTCAGGTGATCAGCAGCCATCTGGGAATAGGAGATTAACACTGATTCCTTCATTGACATGACAGAACTGGCATTTCATGGAAACAGGGATGGGTGGTACCCTAGGATGTACTGGGACGAACTGAGCTTGTTTGCTGAGAGTCTGAGAGAATTCTACGCATTTCTGTCCATGGAAGGAATTGCACTTAGTCCTCTTGGAGATTTGCACAGAAGCATCCGATTTCTTGATTAGCCCACTATGCTTGGCCATGAGCCAAGATGATAATCAGGTGTCAGGCTCACTGAGACACCCAGGTTACATTACCTTACAGGTCTTTACACTCTTATCCAGAGCAATGTACAACATATCCAAATAACGCAGCCTGTGGAGCAGTAGGGGGTTAGGTTAGGTGCCTTGCTCAAGGGCACGTCAGCTATTACTGTTGGTCCAGGGAATCAATCCAGCAACCTTTTGGACCTTTTGGTCCCAAAGCTGCTTCTCTAACCATCAGGCCATGGCTTCCCAGGTTCTCCATTAAACCCCACCAGACTCCACTCACTCCAATCAAGAAAACAATCCTCATGAACTGGAACTCAAAGAACTCAATCCACATTACCCATTGGAAAAACCTGCTAGCAGATTATATATCATTGGACAATCATACCTCTCCCAACTTACTCCACACTCAGAATACACACTTCCCTTGGTCATCTTACCTCACCTTTTTACAGACTTGACCTGGCCCTCTGTGCCTGAGATCCAGTCCCAACGCCACACTCAAATATCTTTCCATAATCGTTAATACTTAGCCATACATATTAGGGAAGGGAGGATGGAAGCTGGAATCTCTTATCTCTGTTTGTTTATGTACTTCATTTATTAATTTTTCCCACCACTCCCTACTCTTCCCACCACTCCCTCCCTCCCTCTGCTACCGTCTTCCCTCCCCCACTTCATCTACTCTTGTTATACCTGGGCTTCTGGGATGGCGTGGTCAGCCCCATCCTGTCTGGCTGTCAGGTGGGACTGGCGTTGGTTGGTGCCATTGGGAGGGTTGATGGGTCATGGTTCCCCTCTGGGCCAGGGTCCCGAGGTTCTCTCGGCACCCCGCCCACGCCACGCATGCACTCTGATACCTGCCTATTCTTGGTATTGCACAGCGCGCCTTATCCTTTTTTAAATGCTCTACACATTAGGAAGCACACACCATTTGTCCACCTTCAATAAGAACAACATGATAGACTAGGGCAGGGGAGGAGTGCATGTGGGAAACCTCTGCAGGTGCTTCGCTGCACTCCTTGCCTCTTTTAATGCAAATACATCTTAGAGGAGGCTTATATCTTTGATTACATAGGGTGTGGGGGGCGTGTAGGTGGAGATCTGGGCAGGTTTTCACCCTGCATGCCCTCTTCTTTTAATGCAGTACATTTTAGAGAAGGCACACATTCTTGTCATATACAGTCATATATAGGATAGGTAGGGCGTGTTGTGCGGAGGTTATGGGGGGCTGGTGTCGGTGTGTGGGGCGTCCGGGCCCGGAGCCCTGCCTCATGCAGTACCTCCCCCTCCCCTCTGTCGTCCCATCATGATTTAGCTTGGGCAGGGGCGGCTGGCACCATAGCCATGAACAGGTGCTCAGGTAGTCATCGTAATTAACTATTAAATAACTATTATTTCTAGAATTACTATCTATAAAAAAATTACTAACACAAATGATTAGCAAATAAAATAATACTCCGCCCCCCCACCACCACCACCACTCTCCTTCATTATGATCCAGTTTCCTTCTCTCTGGCCCGACACAGACCAGCAGTGCTTATATACACTCACACACACACACACACACACACACGTGCTCACTATCACAAACTCCGCTCCCCCCCAACATATACACACTGTCCCTCCACCCATAACTCAAGGCCCAAAACCCCTCCAAATCCCCCCCCACCTACCCTCCTCTATCTCACATGCACATTCATTACCCCTAACCAACCCCACCCATCCTCCCCTATACAGCAATATAGCTCTTGTTTATCTTTGTCGGATTTGTCTCCATGTGTTCTGTTACATCTCTTTAACATATTAGTAGTATTGTCCAGCCTTTGAAATTGTTGTTAATGTTACATCAGTGCTTCTGTTGTATGTCATGTGTATGTATTGATTTGTTTCATTCTGTCCTTCTTACTTTGTATTTGTTTGTATTTGTTAGCAAATAAATTAAAAAAAATAAATAAAATAAATAAATAAATAAACAAAGCTATAGTTTGTTCTATAGCTAAAAAAAATAAAATAAAAAATAAATAAATACTGTGATTAAAGTCTTGCACCACAGTAAAAAAAAAAATGTGAACATAAGTGTATTCGTAATGGGTGTGAATTGCAGTCCTTGGTTGCCATGTTTGTAGGCTGTACTCTGGGAGTTGGAGATTAATACTGTGTTAAAAAAAATAGGCACCCTATGTGTACATGTGGCTACTGCTTATAAATAAAATTGTTTTCTGATCCCATGTCCTTACAGTAAATATAGCGTATATACATGTTAGCAATTATACTCGCCTCATCTCTTGCAAGCATCACCAAGCTGTGAGCAGCATCAGAGCTTGGAGTATTTTGGTTACTAATTTTGTTTACTGTTTTGTTCAAAATACAGTGCTGTGAACGCTATCTATTTTCAAAATAGTAAGAAAGCACTGGTTCATGAATTGTCTTAGAAGCATTATTTAGTACTAATGAGCACATTTTGTTTCACAAGTGCAGTGTAAAGACTCGAAAATAAAGAATCCCTCGAAAGGGCTCAATTATCCCCCAAAGGAGCTGATTTATTCCCACATGGGACTTTTGTTATTACAAACCGAGCGGATCGCTCAAAAGATTCCAATGTTGTTTTCGCTGCCTTCTCAAGTTTTTGTTGAATGGCTGGAATTCTTGGTGTAAAAATCTGCCAAAAAGCTAAAATAAACTTACAAAACCTTTCATTGGACCTTTCAGAAGAACCAAACAAAAGGTAAATTTTCTTAAAATAAACACCACTTACTTTATATTGAATCAGTAGCCTTGGCGAACCACAAAGTGAATTTCGTTTATCTTTTTAGCTGCTGATTATCTTCCGATACTACAAAGTTATAACGAGGTTTCTCTTATTTCGTTTCTGGTTCTGACTGGTTCCGAAGGTTATCAAGAAGTAGAACGGGTAATTGAACTTGATCAGGATAAGTGCTGATTGGTTACGAAGTTTCGCTATTGTTACAGTCATTCTTACATTCTTATACTCCTTCTTGTGTACCTTTGATAACGCGAGATCAACTGTTCGTATCGCGAGATCACGATTCACTGTTCTGACGATTGTAATGCTTATGCGTGTGCGCATGCACAATGCACTATTGTTACACTCATTCTTACGTTCTTACAAAACAATGACATAGTGGCTTTGCCTCTATGTAGCCACAAAAATGAAAAGCTGTTGAAAAAAAAAAGAATCAACATCTTCTGACCAATCAGAATTCTACAGCACAGTGGTATAACCTTCTGGCATACTGTAGCATCACCCATATTGGAAAGTATCATCATTTATGTAACTCTCAAAGCATGATTCATTTTTAAGATAATCAAAAATATACAAACAGTTTAGCAAAGCTTCCAGTCAAGGCTTAAATAACAAGCACTGGGTGGCATCACACCACCTCATCACTGATTATATTCCTATAACAGCACACTCCAAGTGTTTTATTCCCAAGATAATAATAAAGTGGCACTTCAGTAATACGTAAGTACAATTATTTACATACTTTTCACCTCTGAAGTTCACTCAGGTTGCATTTATATCAAATCTGCTTTTCAAAATGTGCATAAATATGCTTGTTCACACTCCAGCAACAGCTGAGAAACATGGGCTTTTGCCAAAAATACATATCAAAACAAATTTCATGACAGCTGTTCCCCAGCTTAGGGCAGGCAACACAATCCCTAATCTCATTCACAACACTGTTGTTGATGCACATACACTATTTACTGAGGCACAGAATTCATATTCATATTTCACTTTTCACAACATAGCAACTGTGATGACCTGGCGACTTGTCCAGGGTGTACCCTGCCTTTCGCCCGCAGTCAGCTGGGATAGGCTCCAGCTTGCCTGCGACCCTGTAGAACAGGAGAAAGCAGCTAGAGATGATGAGATGAGATGAGATGAGATGAGACAACATAGCAAGATTCAGATCCACAAGATTATCATGCCACCTAATATCTATACATGTCCATCATTAAATAAGGCATTAGTGCAACAGTGGCGGCTGCTGGTTTTTAAAACAGGGGAAGCCCATTTTACGCATTCACCGTAAAACCTGTAGGCCAGATGTCAAAGCATAGAAAGGTGTGCCCCATTAGCATAGTGAACTAGACAACCCTACCTAGTGGCAGAAAGTATTTTTGCTTGTACATTTCATGTTATAGTCTGGCTTGCCAGGCTAGTGCCTCATATCCTTTATCAAAAATATCAAACATCCAAAAATCACTGGCTATTCAACGAAGAGCCTTGAACATCATACCCTGATATGCAACACAGAGTCTTTAACACAACACCCAGCTGTGCAACACATCCTTGAACATCTTCTGCAACACAGTCTGGAAATTCATAACCAGGTAGGCTATGCAACACACGGAACCTTGAATATTATACCCAGGTATAACCTATAACACAGAGCCCACCATTCTCTTAACATTACTGAACAATACACACTTCAGATTCATGAACACTATTTATACACAAATTCTGCCCTCCGCTCCTTTTCCAGAAAATGGTCTGTGACCCTGTCATACCAGCTGGTTGTGCTTTCCAGAGACTTCACCAATTTCTGTTAGCAGCTAGCACTGCAGATCCCAATAAGGCTCAAGCTAGCCTACAACCAGATTGAACTACAAATGAAATAAACGAGTGAATTCACGAATGATCAAACTGATAGAATGGATGAAAGTTAACGGAGCACAACGAGTAATATTTACATTTATTTACAGAGTAATGTACAAAGACATCAATGAGAAGAAACGTTTATATGAAAAGAAATTCGGACAGCACTTTGGCACACGACTACACTTTCTCGACATCCGCTAGAGACTGACTGATTATGCTTCCGTGTTCCTCGCCGAAGTACCGCCCTTCTCATGTCTTTCAAACACCACCTCCAATAATCCTTTATCAGCCCGGCTTCTTGTCCCTCCCACTGTCTCGTTTAGTCCCAGAGAAGCCCGGCTTCCCTGGAAGTGACGATTTTGTTGATTTTAACCAATAACAACTAGCCGAAATTGGCTGTTCAGAGCCGTCTCATAGACTGCAACGGATACCCGGCTGCCAGTCAGTGTTGCCAGATACTGCTGACGTTTTCCATCCCAAAATATGTTCAAAACCCGCCAAAATGCACTTAAAACCGCCCAGTCTGGCAACACTGCTGCCAGTCCATAGAGCCCATTGAAATAAGAAAGGTTACAGCCTGGCAGCAAAGGTGATTCTCATAGCGAACTGCAAGTTCGTCAGACATCACTCAAATAAGTTACAGGATAGTTATGAACATAAATACAATCTTGGGCATATATTATGTTATGCAAGTTATTGTTTTAATGAGAATTCAACGTCGTAGACGCCGCAGTTTGGGGAGAGAATTTTAGGGGAAGCTTGGCTTCCCTTGTTGTCTCTGAGAAATCGCCCCTGTAGTGCAAATATGTAATTATCTCAGTAGGGAAACTGCTAGAAAAAATTTTATTCGCCCTTTTCACATATCCCACAATCCACTGTGCAGTTGGGAACTTCCGGTGGCCAGCCCCATGCTGCTGATAACGGTAAAAAAATTATATCGGGCTGTATAATCAGTTTTGATGTTCAAATATTGGATGTTCAAATATTATTATGTTCAAATATTGGATGTTCAAATATTATTACAGGTTTACGTGGTCTCACAGATTTTTTTCAAGATTAATACTGCTCAAAATGATTGCACATTCGGTGCTGAGGAAAAATATCATGGAACCAGTAACTAGACATATAAAAACAATCTAATACAAGTGTTGTCAGGCAAAACAAACCTCGCCTGGCAGCACTTATTTTATACCTATATGTTAATAATGGTAATATTTCTCAATCATCAGCTGTCAGGTTATAGTCCTATGAAAATCTATGACCTTGAGTTTGACCTTTCAGGGTTACTCAAGGTCAAAGATCATGGTGCCAAATGAAAGGCCATATGGGAGTTCCTATATGCTCATAATAGTAAACATTTGTCTATCGGCAACCGTTTGAGTTTTAATGGAAAATGTGTTATTTTGACTGAAAGGTTGACCTTTCCAGTGACCTTGACCTTCACCTTGATCTGATTACCCCCAAAATGTAATCAGGTAATCTACGGACCATTGGCCACCTACCCTGAAAATTTGAAGTCAATCGATGCAACCGTCTAGATACTAGATTGTTAACAGATAGATACGTACACAAACAAACAAATAAATGCACTGATTACAATACCTTGCCACACTTACTCTGGTGTGGGTGAGGTAAACATCACATTTCAGCTTTATTTGAACATCAACACTGATTATATAGCCTGATATTAGTTTTGTATTGTTATCAGCAGGGCGGCACGGTGGTGTAGTGGTTAGCGCTGTCGCCTCACAGCAAGAAGGTCCTGGGTTCGAGCCCCGTGGCCGGCGAGGGCCTTTCTGTGCGGAGTTTGCATGTTCTCCCCGTGTCCGCGTGGGTTTCCTCCGGGCACTCTGGTTTCCCCCACAGTCCCAAAGACATGCAGGTTAGGTTAACTGGTGACTCTAAATTGACCGTGAATGTGAATGGTTGTCTGTGTCTATGTGTCAGCCCTGTGATGACCTGGCGACTTGTCCAGGGTGTACCCCGCCTTTCGCCCGTAGTCAGCTGGGATAGGCTCCAGCTTGCCTGCGACCCTGTAGAAGGATAAAGCGGCTAGAGATAATGAGATGAGATGAGATTATTATCAGCAGCCTGGGCGTGGCTACCGGATGTTCCCAACCGTGCAGTGGACTGTGGGATATGTGAAAGGGATGAATAATGGACTTGATTGATTGATTCCTTTATTCCAAACAGTAAAGAAAATATAAAAAATAATAATAAAAAATGCAAAAATCAAAACATCGTCAAAAACAAACAGAATAGCGTAGCCACAAGGCAGTAACATAATAATGTTCAGAAAGGATTAGGAAGAAGTAAATAACTTATCAAATCCTGACCCTCTATACCACCGCTAATCAAATGTCCCTTTCCACTATAATAAACTATATATACAAAACAAAAGCAACAACAAAAAAGAAAACATACCAACATACCAAGACATACCAACATGGTATAATATCGACCAAATCAAATCATAAAAAACAGATACTTATGTTATGCATATATACACACATACAATACATATATACATATACACATATACACATACCTATAACTATACACATCCATACGTACACAGACACCCATATCATAATTATGCATATTATGCATATATATTATATACAATTATGTATATGCATATATATACACATACATACATTTTATATAATATATATATCCATATGTACCCATACCCACATATATACACTTGTATTATCAATAGAATGTTATTGTAATTCCTCCTCCCTATACCTCATAAAGATCTGTTCCTTATACCTTTTTTTGAACTGGTTTATAGTTGTACATTTCATGAGCTCCACATTCAAACTGTTCCATAGCTTTACTCCACAAATAGAAATACTGAGCATTTTTAACATTGTCCTAGCACTGCGAGTTTTAAATTTCAATTTCCCCCTAAAATTATAGCCCCCCTCTCTATCCGAGAACATTGTTTGGATATTCCTTGGTACTTTATAATTCCTTACTTTGTACATTATTAAGGCAGTTTTATATTCTATAATATCCCTGAATTTTAAACATTTTGAATTTAAGAATAGTGAATTAGTATGATCTCGGTAACCAGCATTATTAATTATTCTTACCGTATAGCTCTTTTTTGAAGTATAGTTATTGCATGAAGTGAACATTTATACGTATTTCCCCACACCACTGAGCAGTAATTTAAGTACGGTAAAACCAGGGAACAGTAAAGAATGCGGAGTGAATTATAGTCCAGGATGTGCTTAGCTATACTCAACACAGATATGCTTCTTGATAGTTTCATTAGTATGTATTTTATATGTGATTTCCAAGTAATTCTATCATCTATTATTACCCCAAGAAATTTATTATTAGAAACTATTTCAATATCAACACCATCTACCTGTACATCTCATCTCATCTCATTATCTCTAGCTGCTTTATCCTGTTCTACAGGGTCGCAGGCAAGCTGGAGCCTATCCCAGCTGACTACGGGCGAGAGGCGGGGTACACCCTGGACAAGTCGCCAGGTCATCACAGGGCTGACACATAGACACAGACAACCATTCACACTCACATTCACACCTACGCTCAATTTAGAGTCACCAGTTAACCTAACCTGCATGTCTTTGGACTGTGGGGGAAACCGGAGCACCCGGAGGAAACCCACGCGGACACGGGGAGAACATGCAAACTCCGCACAGAAAGGCCCTCGCCGGCCACGGGGCTCGAACCTGGACCTTCTTGCTGTGAGGCGACAGTGCTAAGCACTACACCACCGTGCCACCCCTACCTGTACATTTATTGCCTTATTTATTTTATAATTATTAAATAACATGATTTTTGTTTTAGACAGATTTCATGATAATTTATTTCGATCAAACCAACTTTTTAAACTGCACAATTCTGAAGAGATTATGTTTTCTAACTCATGTAAATTTGTTCCAGAACAAAACATATTTGTGTCATCTGCAAATAATAACATCTTAAATATCTTTGATGCATTGCACATATCATTTATATAAAGAATGAACAGTTTTCAGACTTCATTACTTACAGTTTTCACAAGCTTACCAAAACAGTGTGGCCCAATCACAAGGTAGTTTCTGAGGTAAGCAATATTTCTGGGCAGCAATTAAGACACTCTCATGGTGTAGGCTACATCAGATTTATGTTCTCCAGATGAATGTTCTATGAAAGTCTGATAAAAATGGAGTAGAACATGTGACCGGTGTGGTTCTGCGTTGTGTTTTGGATAGAAATGCTGTGACACCGGGATCTCTTTGGAGAAGAAGAAGAAGAGGAAGGAGAAAAAGACTTTATTTGTCACATGTACACTCCAGCACACTGAAATTCCTCCTCTGCATTTAACCCATATGAAGCAGTGAACACACATGCACGCACACACACACACACACACACACACACACACACATAAGTGAGCAAGGAACACACACACACATACCCAGAGTAGTGGGCAGCTATGCTACAGTGCCCAGGGAGCAGTTGGGGGTTAGGTGCCTTGCTCAAGGGCCCTTCAGACCAAAGCCACCCCATGTTAACCTAACCGCATGTCTTTGAACTGTAGGGGAAACCAGAGCACCCGGAGGAAACCCACACAGACACGGGGATCTCTGTTTATTGTGTGCCTGGCATAATGAACAAAAAGGACAAAGCACCTCCATCTAAATAGTGACACCCACTCCAGCTCCTCTCTAACAGGAGAATTATACAAAGCGGGTGCCGCACACAACGTGCGTAATAAAATATTTTCCAACGATTACACTATATATTCAATGAAACATACCTGACATAATGAACAAAAAGGTCACAGCCCCTCCGTGTAAATAGTGCCTCCCACTCCAGCTCCTATACAAATATCAAAATAAAAATGTCAGCAAACCGGAAATAAATTTTAAGTTAGCAACATTTAACATTTAAAATAATAGTTTTAAAGACAACAATGCAGACATCTGCATAACGTTAGGTAGGGACAGACATAATGATAATGTCGGGATGAAAAATATATAAAATAAACAAGGAGAAACATTAAAATGGGTTATGATTGTTAACTGACTGAACAATGACACTCAAGGTTAACACAAGAAGAATTTTTACCTGCTTCACCCCTGCCAAAAATATTAGATATCCCACTGTTTTTTTGTGTGTGTGTGTGTGTTTTCTGGTATTTTATGATAAACCAATTCACTAATTGTTTACAGGGCAATCATGTAAAATAACAAAACAATATTTTTAATAAAATTAATACTGTAAATTTACAGCATTTTTATTCTAAATATTGTGGTATATGATTACACCAAAGGTTGTCCCAAATGCAATGTCTGTCACAGTTGGTTTTTGGTTAAATTGCTGCCCAGTGAGGAGACTACCTTGCTAACTTAGTGTGTGTGTGCTAAAGGGAAGCACTGTACATAGAATTAAGGTTTTTTGTTTTATTTTGTTTTGTTTTTTTCATCACACATTATCTAACTACAACTGGGGTGCGCTTTGAGTTCCACTGTTATTGCATTTACAAATAGTCAAGCCAAGTTTATTTGTATAGCGCTTTTAACAACAGACATTGGCGCAAAGCAGCTTTACAGAAAATTAAAATGAATTAAAGACTTTAAACATGACTTGAAATATGATTTTATCCCTAATTTATCCCTGATGAGCAAGCCTGTGGTGATGGTGGCAAGGAAAAACTCCCTCAGACAACACAAGGAAGAAACCTTGAGAGGAACCAGACTCAAAAGGGAACCCATCCTCATCTGGGTGATAACAGATAGCATGATTGTAAATAACTCGCTTCTATAACTGTGCCCTATATACAGTAGTCACAAAGTATAACTGTGAAACCAGGAAATTCATTATAGTTTTAGCATGAAGTCTGTTTTGTTGAAGTTATAAACTGTTCACTGATGGGGACTTGAGTGCGAAACTGTTCATGACAACTGCAATCCTAAAGTTATGATTTCAACTGTAGTCCTCAGCTACAGATGTATTACTGTAAGTGTCCAGAGTTTCTTCCAAGTGTGACTTTTACCTGTCCATATAGGGCCGTCCTCCACAGGAGCAACGTGATAAGACTTCAGCCAGAAGTAGGGCATCAGGATGGATCAGGAGGGTCTGAGGAGCCGAAGAGGTCAGCATTACTGGTGTCTCAGGATTGACATGCAACTCGACAGAGAGAAACAGACATAGGGAAGAGACAGAGAGAGAGAGAGAGAGAGAGAGAGAGAAAACACAGGTTGTTAGGTATGCCCAGTGTCACCTAATGGTTAAGAACAGCAAGCAGGGACTCTGGCAAGACTAACTATGACAGTATGACTAAAAGGGAGAGCCAGAAGCTAACACAGACATGAAGGAGCCCCGGGACATAAAGCAGCCAGCCACTACACCATCAACAAACCTGAGCGAATGAGTGAGAGTGAGGGGATGACAGCATCCATACATCCCAGTTTACCAAAACACCAAACAATACATACAATGGGGCCCAAATGTCCAAGGACACGAGTGAAAATGTTTCTATTTTCCATTCTTTTCAAATTTCTGTTACAAATTGTATTACTGACAACAATTTGGGTGAAAAGTAGAATCTTTGAAATATTTACATGGATTTCAGGGTTTCTTACTATTTGGTACGTCCTCTTGTTGCTGTAATGAGTGTGCACTGGAGTTGGCATGGACTCCACAAGTTTGTGCAAAACCTTATGAACCATTTTAGATCAAAGCATATTCAGTGTGTCATCTGAACACATGGTTCAATAGAAGAGATTAGACATGAGGAAAATCTGACCAATTGCACAAAACTGTTAACATGGTCAATATCATACATTTGCTTATACAGGGTGTTTCAAAAAATGTGATATTATTTAAGATGTAAATATCCCAGAAACTACATAGTCGAGGCAAATGAAACTGAACAGACTTAATGTTGAGCAATATAAGATTTATTCCTCAAAATTTGAATGAGAAATTCAAAGGTATGTGGATTCCATGAACGATTTCACAAATTTTCAATATTCGCGAACCTGCTCGACTGTCTCTTCTGATGCTGGCGGTCGTCCAGATCTTTTTGCCCTTTACAGATAGCCTTCCTCTTTGAACTTTTTGTGCCATGTCCAAATCTGCATTGCAGTTGGTACATTTTTAGATAATTCTCTCATAAATGCACGCTGCAGTCTTGTTCAACTGTGTTTGAGTGTACTCTAACACACAAAACACCTTTTCTTTTCCAGTGAATGGCATTTCTATACCTAAAAAGATTAAAAAAAAAACATTAATCATAAAATTTTGACCTGTTTCCACGTATGCTGTTAAAATTTGAGGTCAACTGAACAAGAATTGGCAAAGTTATTAGATTGTGAAATGATATCAAATTTTTTGAAACATCCATCCATTATCTGTAGCCGCTTATCCTATTCTACAGGGTCGCAGGCAAGCTGGAGCCTATCCCAGCTGACTAGGGGTGAGAGGCGGGGTACACCCTGGACAAGTCGCCAGGTCATCGCACGGCTGACACATAGAGACAAACAACCATTCACACTCACATTCACACCTACGGTCAATTTAGAGTCACCAGTTAACCTAACCTGCATGTCTTTGGACTGTGGGGGAAACCGGAGCACCAGGAGGAAACCCACGTGGACACGGGGAGAACATGCAAACTCCGCACAGAAAGGCCCTTGCCGGCCGCTGGGCTCGAACCCGGACCTTCTTGCTGTGAGGTGACAGTGCTAACCACTACACCACCGTGCCACCTTTTTTTTTTTTTTTAAATATCCTGTATTTAAATAGAAACCTAGAAAGAGTGCAGAATCTTGACTGTTATATATTCAAGTTATTGAGTGTTTACTTTCTGTGTTTTAAATATTTCAAAATTCTAAAACTGTTTATTTCCAATTTTTAATAAAAAAAATAATAATGAATCCCATATTTTCACTGTAGTCCCAGACTATTGGACCTCACTATATATCAAGGAAAGGCAAAAGAAAGCTCAAACATGTAAAGTGTCCTTTACAACAGCATGTCCCAATTTCAGGAAAATAACTTAAAATCATAACAAAACCTAAAAAAAATTGCATTAGTGTGTGCAACCATTTAACTGAATCATCCTTGTTCATGATTCATCCATTATAGTTTGTGAAAATGGGCATTTTTGTTCCACAACATTTACTAAATCCTGTTACCTGAACTCATTCACTCCTATAAAATATTTGGAATATTCCACAAGTTCCATGTTCAAAAGGACGTTGCATCATGTGAACTTCTGAAGATCAGTGGAATAAGAAATGTCAGCACTTTCAGACTTTCTTCTTTATTGATAGTGATATTATGATATTGACTGATGGGTTTACTTTGAAAGTACAACCCTATTATCTCAATTATAGCTTGAAAGTATATATATATATATATATATGGGGTGGCACGGTGGTGTAGTGGTTAGCGCTGTCGCCTCACAGCAAGAAGGTCCTGGGTTCGAGCCCTGGGGCCGGCGAGGGCCTTTCTGTGTGGAGTCTGCATGTTCTCCCCGTGTCCACGTGGGTTTCCTCCGGGTGCTCCGGTTTCCCCCACAGTCCAAAGACATGCAGGTTAGGTTAACTGGTGACTCTAAATTGAGCGTAGGTGTGAATGTGAGTGTGAATGGTTGTCTGTGTCTATGTGTCAGCCCTGTGATGACCTGGCGACTTGTCCAGGGTGTACCCCGCCTTTCGCCCGTAGTCAGCTGGGATAGGCTCCAGCTTGCCTGCGACCCTGTAGAAGGATAAAGCGGCTAGAGATAATGAGATGAGATGATATATATATATGTCCCCATGCTACAGCATGGATGTTAGTGAACTACTGTGCATTTTAAACATTTGCTCATTTAAAAAAAAAACTCAACCCTCTGACTTGTTTCAGAGCAAAATGCAGCCATTATCAACACAGAAACTTTGCAGAAATGAAACATTGTGGCCTGAGATGGGTGAGCATAATTTTTTGGAATGACAAAATGTATGTTTTCATAGATTAAATGGCAAAATGGGTGGCATGGTGGTGTAGTGGTCAGCAAGAAGGTTCTGGGTTCAAGCCCAGCGGCTGACAGAGGCCTTTCTGTGTGGAGTTTGCATGTTCTCCGTGTTCACATGTGTTTCCTCCAGATGCTCCGTTTTCCCCCACAGTCCAAAGGCATGCGGTTAGGTTAACATTGAGCAGCCTTGGGCTGAAATGCCCTTAAGCAAGGCACCTAGCCCCCAACTGCTCCCCGGGTGCTGTAGCAAAGCTGCCCACTGCTCTAGATATGCATGTGTGTGCATGTGTGTTCTCTGCTTCAGAGAGGAATTTCACTGTGCTTAAGTGTACATGTGATAAATAAAATTCTTCTTCCATATATAACAGTACATAATGAAATCCTTAACTGTGTAGAACATACAGTCACAGAAAAAAGTTTGTACACCCCTACTCATTCATGGGTTTTCCTATATTTTGTATTGTCTTCATTGTAGAACAATACTGAACACATCAAAACTATGAAATAACATCTGGAACATATATGGAATTATGTGGTAAACAAAAAAAAAGTGTTAAAACAATGAAATCGTTCATATTTTAGATTTTTCAAAGTAGCCAGCATTTACCTTGATGATACTTTGCACACTATTGGCATTATCTTAACCAGATTCATGAGGTCGTCACCTGGAATGCTTTTCAATTAACAGGTATGCCTCATCAAAGCTGTGGTCTTAACGTGTTTGATTGAGACCACTGGTTTTTGAGACTGATGTCATTTGTTCTCGTCCAGAAAAGGGTCACGTGATACGTAGGAGCATGTTGAATCAGAGAAGGACACATTGTCCCTCCCTGTGTCCGAAATCACTCCCTGCTCACTATATAGGGCACTATATGGAGGGACACTATTTTGTAGTGCTGTCTGAAACCTTAATGAGGATTATTTACACCCTATATAGTGCACTCAAAGTATCCTACAATGCATCACGAAAAGTATTGTAAAACAATGGTCACTAACCAAAGCAATATATCCCATCATGCTTTGCAGTCACACTGAAAGAAACCAATGTCTCAAATTTGATTTCATACAAGGTAGTGGCAAAGAAGAAAGTATTCAGCCTTGATTTAAAAAAAAACAAAAAAAAACTGAAAGATGCAGGTACTTTGTATTGATTAATGTGGGAAATATGCTCAGTATAATATCGATTTATCACAAAAATACATGCATGCATTTATTATTTTGAAAACCCACCAGCCGACTGATCTGTCACATTTTAAGTGTGTGACAGTAATGACGTAAATACCAGCACGACGGACTAGTGTCTGAAAGCATTTTTTTCATTTTACCAATGAGCTCACTACAGTATATAGTCCTCTATATAGTAATTCCCCATATAGGGAGTAGGGAGTAGTAAATGAGTGAGCGATTTCAGACACAGGATGTGACTAATACGATCCAATCAGGAAGTGAACATGGTTGTCTGCATCATCCATTCCAAAAGCCTCTGTTTCTGTCCGTCCAGACCAAAATGCGACCCTGGAGTTTTCACAATAACACAGGGCCGGAAGCATTTCCAAAAATCTTCGTTTTAAGTGCTAGAAATCTCTGGAGTGTTTATTTATTTATTTATGTTTATACAGGAGGCTCTCATCACTGTGGTGTTTCTCAGATAGGTCCTGCAAAACTTGTGTGGACGCCAGGCATAAACATAGTAAAAGTGATGCGTTTTAAAATTAAAACATATTGATGTGAACATAGTCTCTGTTGCCATGCATGTTACCATTCAGGAAGGGATATCATCACCCTAACCTAACCTAACCTAACCTTAAACTTCACCTAATCCAAACCCTAATCCTAAAATGACTGAAATGTCGATTACCCTCACAGTAGACGACAAACCAAGCAAAATGTCTGTGCATGCTCTGAATGCCACTGGCCTGAAACTGCTGTTATAAAACTGCCAGGATGTAAAAGTGCAGAAAAAAATGGAAGTCATGTTATTACAATGAAGCTACGTATGTTGGAAAATTGCCCTAATTTGAGATTTGGTAAATATCTCATGAATTATAATAATTATTTTTTATTAGTAATATAATTTAGGGGCGGCACGGTGGTGTAGTGGTTAGCGCTGTTGCCTCACAGCAAGAAGGTCTGGGTTCGAGCCCCGTGGCCGGCAAGGGCCTTTCTGTGCGGAGTTTGCATGTTCTCCCCGTGTCCGCGTGGGTTTCCTCCGGGTGCTCCGGTTTCCCCCACAGTCCAAAGACATGCAGGTTAGGTTAACTGGTGACTCTAAATTGACCGTAGGTGTGAATGTGATTTTGAATGGTTGTCTGTGTCTATGTGTCAGCCCTGTGATGACCTGGCGACTTGTCCAGGGTGTACCCCGCCTTTCGCCCGTAGTCAGCTGGGATAGGCTCCAGCTTGCCTGCGACCCTGTAGAAGGATAAAGCGGCTAGAGATAATGAGATGAGATAATAATAATAATAATAAAGTAGCAAAACTTTTACTTGAGTCCAGTTTTTGCTCCCCACCTCTGTCTGCCGTGTTCTGCAGTCCATCACTCGTCTACAAATTACAACCTGTTGCTGCTTTTCATATCATCTTCATGATTGACAACATTCCATATGTGAAATCAGTCAGCTACTGCAGCTCGCTATTACAGAATTGTGCACATTTAGAAAAGTATAGCAGTGAGAGAGCTGAATGGCTGATGCTAATCAGTGTGGGCTAATGACGGCCATGAGACGACTCACACTCCTCCCTCAGGGATTTATCACTGCCTGCTATCCCTCTCTCTGCTTCTCATGCTCTCTTTATTTATTTATTTTTTTATTTATTTTTTTTTTGCCAGACAGTAAGGGGAAATAAGTATTCAGACACTATTTATTTATTTATTTAATATAGTTCCAGTTCATATTGTCTATCCACTTCAAATTTTGGTGCATAATGTCTTTTGGCATTTTTGACATTATTAAATATAAACAAGATAAGAATAATGTAGAATAAGTTCTAGATACAAATGCTGCAAAAATGTTCCCATGCAAATCGCACCTGGTGTCCTCAAAAAACACCAAGTTAGCATTGGTTTGGAAGATTTATTTCATGCAACACATAGCAATCATTAGAAAACTGCTTCACCTTTCATAAAGTCCTCAAGGGCAATCTGATTAACCATTGCTTGAATGGAAAAAAAGCTACAGGCCTGGAGGAATTAGCATATGAACAAAAGATTTATTTAAACATTTAAGATTTAGGTTTGCAGTTTAGATTTAACATTTATATTTAGAAGTATTTTTAATATTTACACTGAGGAGCCAATCTCTAAATGTCAACACACACACACACACACATCATCATGGATTTCACGTCGAAGTCGACGATGACTACTGGTGGATGCGTGTGTGGGCGGCGAGGCCGGCAGCCAAAGCACAGGGTCTTGAACAGGTGTCACATCTAAAGGGGGCATTGGCAGAATCTGGTTCTTTCCTCCTTAGTCTGGCCTGGCATATCTGGTAGGCTCTCTCTTCCTCAAATGAGGAAACTCCCTTTTGAACGGTAACTCTCCACAGCAGGCGGTTTTCTGCTTTTTGCTCAAAATCACAAACAGCAATATCACACCTTTTAAGAGTCTTTAACAGAGTCTTTAAACGATTTTCTGGGTCTTCCAACTCAGCATTCGCCACATTTGAGTTTGCCATAAAACAGCTGCTTGGGAATTCTATGGTCGTCCAGATGGACAAGGTGTCCCATCCAGCGGAGTTATCGTTGCATGATGACGCTTTCAACAGATGAGCAGTTTGACTTGCATAACACCTCGAGATTGGACACTTTCTCTTCTCAAGACATTTTCAAGATTTTTCTGAGACAACGTTGCTGGAAGGCCTCAAGCTGCTAGATGTGGCAATGATACCTGTTGTCCAGCATTCAGCACCATAGAGTAGAGTACTTAAAATGATGTGTAGTGGAAGTTCATTATGTCTGACTATTTAAGTATTTTTAAGTTCGTTTCTTAGACAAGGATTTTAAGCTCGTTACCTTGTTGACAGTTTCGGCGTGAAACTTCCGCCTTCCTCAGAATTGACAATTCTGAGGAAGGCGGAAGTTTCACGCCGAAACTGTCAACAAGGTAACGAGCTTAAAATCCTTGTCTAAGAAACGAACTTAAAAATACTTAAAATGATGGTTCGAAAGACAGCAATCTTAGTTGTTAGGGTTATGGTGTGGCTACTCTACAATCGCTTTTGCAGACGCCCGAAGGATGCGCTAGCTTTTGCGATGTGGTTGGATATCTCTCTGTCCAACTGGGTGTCTCTCAACAGAATGCTCCCCAAGTACACGAAGGCATCTGTGTTCTTTAGTTGCTTGCCATCGATAAAGACTGCAGGGTCAGCGTACTGTGTCATGGGAAGAGGCTGATAGAGAACTTCTGTTTTCTTGATGCTCACGCTTAAGCTGAATCGCTTTGAGGCTGCAGAGAAACTTTTCACCAGCATTTGTAGACCGTCCTCACTATGGGTGAATAGAGCACAGTCATCAGCGAAAAGAAGCTCCTGGACCAGTTGGTATTTTGCTTTGGTTTTTGCATGCAGTCTTGTTATGTTAAAGATAGTTCCATCGGTTCTAAACCTGATATAGATGCCTTCATCACTGTAGCTGGCCATTGACTCTTCAAGCATAGCTCCGAAGAAGATGATGAACAATATTGGGGTGATTATGCAGCCTTGTTTAACTCCAGTTGTTATTGGGAAGCAATATATATATATATATATATATATATATATATATATATATATATATGCTTGCAAATCTATTATTCATTAAGTGCGTGTGTGAAACAATTGTGGCCCATACATCATCTCATTTGTATCTGCTGCCTGTCCTCTTTGACTCTACACACACATATACACACACAAGTGGTGCATGTCTATACGTGTGTAGATCACCTGTATGTAGTACAACCCCAATTCCAAAAAAGTTGGGACAAAGTACAAATTGTAAATAAAAACGGAATGCAATAATTTACAAATCTCAAAATCTGATATTGTATTCACAATAGAACATAGACAACATATCAAATGTCGAAAGTGAGACATTTTGAAATTTCATGCCAAATATTGGCTCATTTGAAATTTCATGACAGCAACACATCTCAAAAAAGTTGGGACAGGGGCAATAAGAGGCTGGAAAAGTTAAAGGTACAAAAAAGGAACAGCTGGAGGACCAAATTGCAACTCATTAGGTCAATTGGCAATAGGTCATTAACATGACTGGGTATAAAAAGAGCATCTTGGAGTGGCAGCGGCTCTCAGAAGTAAAGATGGGAAGAGGATCACCAATCCCCCTAATTCTGCGCCGACAAATAGTGGAGCAATATCAGAAAGGAGATCGACAGTGTAAAATTGCAAAGAGTTTGAACATATCATCATCTACAGTGCATAATATCATCAAAAGGCTCAGAGAATCTGGAAGAATCTCTGTGCGTAAGGGTCAAGGCCGGAAAACCATACTGGGTGCCCGTGATCTTCAGGCCCTTAGACGGCACTGCATTACATACAGGCATGCTTCTGTATTGGAAATCACAAAATGGGCTCAGGAATATTTCCAGAGAACATTATCTGTGAACACAATTCACCGTGCCATCCGCCGTTGCCAGCTAAAACTCTATAGTTCAAAGAAGAAGCCGTATCTAAACATGATCCAGAAGTGCAGACGTCTTCTCTGGGCCAAGGCTCATTTAAAATGGACTGTGGCAAAGTGGAAAACTGTTCTGTGGTCAGACAAATCAAAATTTGAAGTTCTTTATGGAAATCAGGGACACTGTGTCATTCGGACTAAAGAGGAGAAGGACGACCCAAGTTGTTATCAGCGCTCAGTTCAGAAGCCTGCATCTCTGATGGTATGGGGCTGCATTAGTGCGTGTGGCATGGGCAGCTTACACATCTGGAAAGACACCATCAATGCTGAAAGGTATATCCAGGTTCTAGAGCAACATATGCTCCCATCCAGACGACGTCTCTTTCAGGGAAGACCTTGCATTTTCCAACATGACAATGCCAAACCACGTACTGCATCAATTACAGCATCATGGCTGTGTAGAAGAAGGGTCCGGGTACTGAACTGGCCAGCCTGCAGTCCAGATCTTTCACCCATAGAAAACATTTGGCGCATCATAAAATGGAAGATACGACAAAAAAGACCTAAGACAGTTGAGCAACTAGAATCCTACATTAGACAAGAATGGGTTAACATTCCTATCCCTAAACTTGAGCAACGTGTCTCCTCATTCCCCAGACGTTTACAGACTGTTGTAAAGAGAAAAGGGGATGTCTCACAGTGGTAAACATGGCCTTGTCCCAACTTTTTTGAGATGTGTTGTTGTCATGAAATTTAAAATCACCTAATTTTTCTCTTTAAATGATACATTTTCTCACTCCAAACATTTGATATGTCATCTATGTTCTATTCTGAATAAAATATGGAATTTTGAATCTTCCACATCATTGCATTCCGTTTTTATTTACAATTTGTACTTTGTCCCAACTTTTTTGGAATCGGGGTTGTATGTGGAGTACACAGTAAAAGGTTAATGACTGCAGTGAGAGCTCTTTGTGTCTCGTGAGTCAATCCTCATCGCTGACAGGGATGTCCTCTCCAACCAGGTCATCTCCACAGGTTCAGCACAAGAGAAAAGGACACATAGTGAAGTGGCTCTTGTGCACATTTACCTCATACTGTATATCACCGGGGCGACACGGTGGTGTAGTGGTTAGGACTGTTGCCTCACAGCAAGAAGGTTCTGGCTTCGAGCCCAGTGGCCGAAGGGGGCCTTTCTGTGTGGAGTTTGCATGTTCTCCTCGTGTCTGTGTGGGTTTCCTCCAGGTGCTCCGGTTTCCCACACAGTCCAAAGACACGCAGGTTAGGCTAATTGGTGACTCTAAATTGAGCGTAGGTGTGAATGTGAGTTTGAATGGTTGTTTGTGTCTATGTGTCAGTCCTGTGATGACCTGGCAACTTGTCCAGGGTGTACCCCGCGTCTCGCCCATAGTCAGCTGGAATAGGCTCCAGCTTGCCTGCGAACCTGTACAGGAAAAGTGGTTACAGGTAATGGATGGATGGATGGATATATATTCCTCTTCTTCTTACACACACACTGATAAGCCATAAAATGAAAAACACTGACAGGTGAAGTGAATAACATTGATTATCTTATTACAATGGCACATGTCAAGGGGTGGGATATACTGTCTTAGGCACCAAGAGAATAATCAGTTCCCGGTATGCAGTGGCTAGTACAGTGGTGCTTGAAAGTTTGTGAACCCTTTAGAATTTTCTATATTTCTGCATAAATATGACCTAAAACATCATCAGATTTTCACACAAGTCCTAAAAGTAGATAAAGAGAACCCAGTTAAACAAATGAGACAAAAATATCATACTTGGTCATTTATTTATTGAGGAAAATTATCCAATATTACAATATTATTTCCAAGATGGTGGCGCGGACACACGCAGCGACTCCTCTCTGTCCCAACAGAACGGTGTTTTCGTGTTTTTTGTGTTTTAAAACAGTGTGTATCTGTTCGTCTTTGTCGCGTCCATTAGTCTCAAGGCGCACATACTCCCGTGAGTTTCTGCTCAACATCCACAGAACTATATTCACGGATATAAATCCAGTGGATGCGGAAGTGCTATGTGGCTACGGTTTGCTCCGGAGGCCTGCTCAATCACCGACCCCCACTCCTGCATCCAGCCCGCAGTGGAAGCGCCACAGGCGGAACATGCGGAAGCAGAAGAGAGGCAAGCGTGGAGGTATCCGGGCTAGGCTAGCGGCTAGCCCTCATTGGCCGGCTATCCCTACCATCACTCTGGCTAACGTACGCTTGCTGGACAACAAGCTGGATTATGTCTGCCTGCTCCGCTCATCTTTTAAGTCTGTGAGTGAGTGCTGTGTCCTTGTGTTTGTGGAAACATGGCTTAATGACAGCGTCCCGGACTGTGCCATTCAGCTAGCCTGGCTAACATGCTACCGGTCAGACAGAGCGCTAATCGAGGGGGGGCAGACTCATGGTGGAGGACTCTGTGTTTACATCAGTGATGCCTGGTGCCGTGATGCTGTTGTGGTCTGCAAACACTGCTCACCTCTGGTGGAGTTTATGATTATTAAGTGCCGGCCATTCTACCTGCCGAGGGAATTTACAGTCATATTGCTGGTAGCAATATACATCCCTCCCGGCTCCAATAACAACAGGAGTGAAGCAGTGAATGAACTCTATCAGCACATCGGTGAGCAGCAGACAGCCCACCCAGATGCTTTCCTCATCCTGGCTGGGGATTTCAATCATGCAAACCCCAAAACCATGTTTCCAAAACTCTATGGACATATCAACTTTCCCACACATGGAAACAATACTCTGGACAATGTTTACGCCATGCATAAAGATGCCTACAAAGCCCTACTCCTCCCCCACCTTGGGGCCTCAGATCACTCCACTGTTATGCTAATGCCAGCATACAGGCCACTGGTTCAAGTCACCAAACCAGCTACAAAACAGATACGTGTGTGGCCAGAGGGGTCCTCAGAGGCACTCCAGGACTGTTTTTCCACCACTGACTGGAGCATGTTCAGACAGGCAGCCACCTACAGCAACATCACAGATCTCCAGGAGTACACGGAGACCGTCACTGCCTACATGAGGAAGTGCATGGACGAAGTTACGGTCACCAGAACCATCTCCATTCGGGCCAATCAGAAGCCATGGCTGACAGGGGAAGTCCATAGGCTCCTGTGGGCTCAGAACACAACCTTCAGAGCTGGGGATGAGGTGGGCCTGAGGACAGCTAGGGACAATCTGTCACGAGGCATCAGGGTGGCCAAGAGACAGTATTCCAGGCACATTGCTGACCATTTCAACGACAGCAGAGACACCAGGAATGTGTGGTGGGGGATTCAGACCATCACAGACTACAAGCCCTCGCCGCAGACCTGTGACAACTCCACATCTCTGCTGAATCAGTTGAATGATTTCTTTGCTCGCTTTGAGGCAGACAACAGTACCACGGCACAGAAGACCCCACCACCTCCCGGTGACCAGGTGTTGACGCTGTCCCCAGACAGCGTGAGGAGAGCTCTCAGGATGACAAATGCATGAAAAGCCCCGGGTCCTGATAACATTTCTGGTCGTGTCCTGAGAGACTGTGCCAAGGAGCTCACAGATGTCTTTACAGACATCTTCAACATCTCGTTGAGCCAGGCTGTTGTCCCCACGGGCCTCAAAACCACCACCATCATCCCGGTCCCGAAGAAACCATCTCTCTCCTGCTTCAATGACTACTGCCCTGTCGCACTCACTCCCATCCTCATGAAGTGCTTCGAGCGGCTAGTCACGAGGCATATCAAGTCTGCCCTTCCCCCTGCCCTGGACCCTTTCCAGTTTGCATATCGGTCCAACCGTTCGACCGATGACGCCATCTCCACTGCCCTCCACTCAGCCCTCACCCACCTGGAGACAAAAGACTCGTATGTCAGAATGCTGTTCATAGACTTTAGCTCAGCATTCAACACAATCATTCCTCAGCAGCTCATTCATAAACTGGACCAGCTGGGACTCAACATCTCCCTGTGCAACTGGCTGCTGGACTTCCTGACAGGGAGACCACAGACTGTACAGGTTGGCAGCAACTCCTCCAGCACCATCACACTGAACACGGGGGCCCCCCAAGGATGTGTGCTAAGCCCCCTCCTCTTCACTCTGCTGACCCACGACTGCACACCAACATCCAGCTCAAATCTCTTCATTAAGTTTGCGGATGACACGACTGTGGTGGGTCTCATCAACAATGGCGATGAGACAATCTACAGGAGTGAGGTGAGCCGCTTGGCCATGTGGTGCAAGGACAACAATCTCCGTCTGAACATGGAGAAGATGAAGGAGATTGTTGTGGACTTCAGGAGAGAGCACACCCAGCATGCTCCACTATTTATTGATGGTGCTGCAGTGGAGAGGGTGAGCAGCACCAAGTTTCTGGGTGTGCACATCTCTGAAGACCTGTCCTGGAGCAACAACACCGCATCACTGGCCAAAAAAGCCCAACAGCGTCTGTACTTCCTCCGCAAACTGAGGAGAGCAAGAGCCCCGGCCCCCATCATGCACACTTTCTACAGAGGCACCATCAAGAACATTCTGACCAGCTGTATCACCGTGTGGTACAGCGCCTGCACCGTGTCCTGCTGCAAGTCTCTGAAGCGCATCGTGAGAGTAGCTGAGAGGATCATTGGTGTCTCTCTCCCTTCTCTAATGGATATTTATAACTCCCGCCTCACCCGCAAAGCCATCAGGATTGCAGGTGACCCCACCCACCCATCTCACAGCCTCTTCAGTCTGCTGCCGTCGGGGAGGAGACTGCGGAGTCTCCGGGCCAAAACCAGCAGGCTCAAGAACAGTTTCTTTCACCAGGCAGTCAGTAGGCTCAACTCCCTCCCTGTTCTGCCCCTCCTCCCCCCTCTGCCCCCTGCCACAGATTCTGTTCGCACACCCCACTGCCCCCCCTTCAGCATCTGACATGCCATCCTCATAGTTTCCCCCCCAACACACACACACATACATACATACATACATCTCATCGTTCATTAACGCACTGAACTCAGGGACCGCACATCTCACTTTACCTTGCTCATTTGCACTGTTCCGCACTACCTCATCTTAACAGCTGCTAGTTTGTTTATACTGCTTATTTCATGTTTACCTGCTATACCTCAAGTGTCCTTGACTGTTTGTTTATTTGAACCAGTGTGTGTGTGTGTGTGTGTGTGTGTATATGTATGTATACTGTATATGAGTGTTTAGTCTACGTCTAGTTCATGTCTAGAGTGTTTATACTGTTTATATTGTCTGTTTGAGTGTTTAGTCTTTGTCTAATTCTTATCTAGTATTTACACTGTTTATATTGTCTGAGTGTTTAGTTTATACTGTTTATTTATACTGTTTATATTGTTTGAGTGTTTAGTCTATGTCTAGTTCCTATCTTGTTGAGAATTTATTTTGTTTAGAATTATATTTGCTTAGAAGAGACTATTAAAAGAATAGTTAAAAGGATTAGTAAGTTAGTAATAAATATAATTGACATTTAATTGATATAAACATTAAGATTGACAGTTTATTAGTCATTTGTTTAGGAAATACATTGAAATAGACTTCATTACCCAAGATGCATTGATCCACGTTGAACGTAACTTGATTTGTGTAAAGGTTTGTTTTGAGGTTGGCGTGCGGCCATCTTGTTATACTTAGACAACTATGCAAGCACACACTGTATTTTGTTCTCTTGTTTAATTCAGTAAACGTTGAAAAGAAGCAACGTCTCGCTTCGTTATTTTTAGTCGCCAAGAAGATAAATGTACAATATTTTTGGTGCCGAGAACCCGGGAAACAGAACATGATGGATGACGAAGATAATAAAGAAAGACCGGCCAGTGTGGAACAATTGGAAAGGACGAAAAAAAGCGTCGGTCAATAAGGAGCTCCACAACGAGACTGCTAAACCAGATCGACCTTGAATTGCTAAAGGAAGAGAGGGATATCAACCATGTGCTGGAAATGTTAGCAGTGTTGTCGGCAAAGGAGGACAGCTTGCGAGAGCTGGACAGTATAATGGAGGAACATACTCCACTAGAAGACGTGGAGGCTGAGATTGAACAAGCGGAGGAATACAGAGACAGCATCATAGAGATGAAGACACGAGCTCACCGAGTGATTAAAGAAGGTGAAACTGTGAGTAACACTCAGTCTGCTCGGACAAGTGATGCTAGCACAAACAGACAGACATTGAGACTGCCTAAGCTACAAATAGAGAAGTTTAATGGAAATGTAAATGTATGGCAGGAATTTTGGAACCAGTATGATACTGCTATTCATACCAACAGTGCTTTGCAAAAGAGAAAAGTTTACCTACCTGAAAACTTATCTTACTGGAACGGCTGCAAAGGCAGTAGCAGGACTCACACTGACAGACACTAATTATGATGCTGCAGTTGGTATACTCCAAAAAAGATTTGGAAGGAAAGATCTCGTTATAAATGCTCACATGTCCAAGCTTCTGAATCTCACTCCTGTAAAGAAATCCTCTGATGTCAGTGCATTAAGGCAGTTATATGATGAATGTGAAATTCAAATCAGAAGCCTAGAGTCATTGGGAGTGGTATCAGAGACCTATAGTGGTATGTTATGCCCAATACTACTCCAGATGATGCCAGATGACATGGCTCTTGAATACAGTCGTGAAAGAGGAGATGATGAGGAGTGGAATGTGCCCAAAGTGCTTAAATTCCTACAGAAAGAGGTTCAGACCCGTGAGAGAACTTTACAAATGATGAAATTGTATGACCAGAAAGAAAACCAGACCACTAACAAAACATGCAGCAAATCATATTCAGCCAGTGATGTAAAAGTAAAGAAACCAAGCATGACCTCTGCAGCTGCGCTACACGTTGCTGATCAGAAAATTCAAAACTGCTTGTTCTGTGATAGCGCTGAACACAAATCTGAGAATTGCCCAGACCACACAGTGTCAGCACGCAAAGAAAAGCTGAAGAAGCTTAGCAGGTGCTTTGTGTGTCTGGGGTCCAAACACATCGCCAGGTCCTGCAGGTCAAGGGGCATGTCATGTGCCACATGTGGAGGCAGGCATCATGCAGCCATTTGTGAGAAAAATGAGCCATCCCCACCTGCTGCATCAGTCAACATGAACACTGTTGCTTCCTCAGTAATTCCCCGAGTAGAGAAAGACAAATTTGACATTGAGAACACTGTGCTGCTACAAACCGCCAAGGCATGGGTCGTAGGGCCCATGAGCAGGAAGATGGTTACTTAAGGAAGAACATAAGGAAGCACTACCTGTTAGATGGAGGTAGTCAGGGGAGTTTTGTGCATGAGAATGTGGTGAAGGAGCTGGAGTTACCCATCACTAGACAAGGGACACTTACTCTTCACACGTTTGGCTCCTCTGCTCCAACAACGGTGAGTCGCAACATAGTGAAGCTCAGTTTGGAGAATGTGTGGAATAAGCAGCAGAGAATTGAAATAGAGGCAGTTGTCACCCCCAACGTGTGCACAGCGCTGGTGAAAGTTCCTGGTGAACCTATACAGAAAGAGATGAAAAGAAGAGGTCTTCAACTAGCAGACTGTGCTGGAGATGACAAAGCTGAACTGATTGTGCTAATTGGGTCTGATTATTATTGGCAGATAGTATCAGGCTGAGTAGAAAGACTGACAAAGAGCCTAGTGGCACTGGAGAGCACTTTCGGATGGGCAGTGCAAGGCCCAGTAGCAGTGTCTAGCATGACAGACGACATGCATGCACATACTGCTCAGTGAGGATTGTTAGGGTTTTGCTGGGATTCGAACCTGGTTCGTTGGTGTGATAATCCAGCAAACCCCCACTAGGCCACCAGGGGGATGACTCAAATGCAGAGGCGTGAGGCGGAAGTAGAAAAAGAATCAAAAGGTTTATTTAAACTATATACACTATATACAGGGCAAAACAAAAGACAAAAAAAAAACCAAAGAGTAAAATCCAAAAGAAAAGCAAAGTGCAAAAATTCAAAAGCTAAGAAGATCAAAAAACACAGTAAACACAGGAAACACAGGAAACTGGAGATAAACATAACAGCACAAAGACTCCGTGACAAGAGGACTGAACTCAGGGGTATAAATAGACAAACTAATTAAGGACACAGGTGAAGATAATTAGGCAATTAACACAAACACAAAACACAGGAACAGTGGCGGCCTCTAGAGGCCAAAATAAACACGACATGAAAAGGAAATAACAGCGGCCTCTAGAGGCCAAAACAGTCCTAGTCCTAACAAGGATGCACAGATTGATAAACAGCTGCATGCATTCTGGGAGCTCAAGTCTCTGGGCATCACAAGTGAGAAGCCTGAGAGCCCAGAGAATGTGGAAGCATTGCAGCGGTTCAAAGAAACCTCCATTCTCAAGGATGGGTGTTACCAAGTGGAGTGGCCATGGTGACAGAATCATCCTCCACTTCAAGACATTTACCTCATTGCAAAAAAGAGACTTGAGGGTCTGAAAAAGAAACTAAGCAAAGATGTCACACTCTATAGCTGATACAATGAAGTCGTGGAAGACTACTTAAAGCAAGGAATGGCTGAGGATGTGCCAGTGGAGCATGCATCACCACAAGGCACTCAAACATATTAATTACCCCATCACGCGGTATTGAGGGAGGATAAGACAACAACAAAACTGCGGGTTGTCTTCGATGCTTCATCACACAAAGATAGAAGTCCCTCACTAAATGACTGTCTCCTAACAGGTCCCAGTTTGAATCCAGATCTGATGAGTGTTTTGATCAAATTTAGACTGCATGAAGTTGCTTATAGCAGACATTAAGAAAGCATTTCTGCAGATTTCACTCTCAGAAAGAGACCGGGACGCTGTAAGATTTCTGTGGTTCACAGGTCCACCTACGCAGGAGAAAGACCTAAAGCTGCGCGTGCTCAGAATGATGAGGGTGGTGTTCAGAGCTTCATCAAATCCATTCCTGCTCGCAGCCACCATTAGGAAGCACTTGAGACGGTACGAGTTAGAACACCCAAGGGTGGTAGAAATCATCAGCTCCTCACTCTATGTAGATGACTTTATTGCTAGTGCGAGTGAGGTGACAGAGGCATACGCAGTGACAAGCACAGCCAAAAACATTATGTCTGAAGCAGGCATGGAGCTATGTAAATGGATGACAAACTCTCAGGAGCTCAAGGAAAACTGGCAGGAGAGCTCAATGGGTTGCGCTGCATATTCAGAACCACATGGGTCTGTGCTCAAGGTGCTGGGCTTGGTGTGGAGACCAGTCACTGACGATTTTGTGTTCGACCTCAGGGGGCTGCTTGATATTCTGAAAGAAAGAGAAAACACAAAATGAAGTGTCCTGCAGTCTTCTGCCCACATTTTTGACCCTTTAGGATTCTTGACTCCCTTCACAATAAGGATAAAATGCTTGTTCCAGGAGATGTGGGAGAGAGGGCTTAAGTGGGACGAGGAGCTGCCACCTGATTTGATGAAGAAATGGCAGCAGTGGTGTTCTGAGCTCCCTCAACTGCACCAGGTGTCAATCCCAAGGTGGTGCCAAACACACATGCCACATCAGAACAGTCAAGAGTTAAGGCTACATGTATTCTGTGACTCAAGTGAGAGAGCTTACAGTGCAGTCGCTTATCTTCAAGGAGAAACAAGGGAAGAAGTGACCATGAGCCTGGTTACATCCAAGTCCAGAGTGGCTCCCCTCAAAAGGATGACACTGCCACGTCTGGAGCTGATGGGTGCTGTAATAGCAGCTAGGTTGGGGAACACACTCATGAAAGCACTGCAGCTGGACAAGACACAACTCAGACTATGGACAGAGTCAATGATAGTGCTGCACTGGGTTTGCGGTTCTGCTCATAAGTGGAAACAGTTTGTAGCGAATAGAGTCACAGAAATCCAGTCTCTAACTGATCCACAGTCATGGTCTCACTGCAAAGGGAAATTAAATCCGGCTGACCTTCCCACCAGAGGCCTAGCTGTACAGGACCTGAAGCAGAGTACATTGTGGTGGAATGGACCTTGTGTTTTGATGTCGCCTGATCAGTCAGAGAGCACTCAGGAAGATATTCAGGAAGATGAGGTAACATCGGAACTCAGATTGAAATACCAGATTGCCGTACAGTTTGTTAGGCAAGACCCAGACTTCTTAAGCCCTGTTTTATGTCTAGAGAAGTACAGCAAACTAAAGACAGTGCTCCGGGTGACGGCCTGGATAAAGAGATTTATCACCAACACACGCTCAAGATCAAAAATGAGCGGTGAACTGACAGCAGAAGAGCTGAATGAAGCAGAAAAACATTGGATAAGGGTCATTCAGATCCAGAGTTTCAATTCCGAAATTGATCTGCTGAAAGCAGGGAAATGCCCCAACACTGACTCCAGAATACGAGAACTAAAACCATTTCTTGATGAAGACGACTTGCTTAGTGTTGGAGGAAGGCTACAGCATTCTGATTTCTCTTACAGAGAAAAACACCCATGGATCTTGCCCAACAGCCACAGATATACAGAGATGTTGGTGCAGTATCAACATGAGCAGATAATGCATGCCGGTGTACGAGACACTTTAGTGCAGACAAGAGAGAAATATTGGATTTTGAGGGCACGACAGGTAGTGAAGAAGATTGTGTCCAAATGTGTATTCTGCAAGAAATTCAAGGAAAAGCCTGGACAACAGACTTCAGTTGGTCAGGCTCGATGCCCAAACTGATGATCACATCATCAGTTTTTCTTTGGCTAATCAGACACAAGGTACACCACCACTCTTGCCAGAGCAGTTGGGGGTTAGGTGCCTTGCTCAAGGGCACTTAAGTCAATCCTGCTAGTCTGGGGAATCAAACCAGCAACCTTTTGGTCCCAAAGCTGTTTCTCTAACCATTAGGCCATGACTTCCCCACCAACAGACTACTACACCGCTGCCAAGGGACAGAATAACAGAATCACCGCCATTCGAAATTACAGGTGTGGACTTCGCAGGGCCACTCTATGTAAAGACACCGAGCTCCATGACGAAGGCGTATGTAGCACTGTTCACTTGTGCTGTAACCAGAGCCGTGCACTTAGAATTAGTCTCGGATATGTCCACAGAGAACTTCTTGTTGGCTTTAAAACGATTCATCTCAAGGAGAGGATTGTGCAAGGTGATTTATTCAGATAATGCCAAGACATTCAAGAGAGCTGACCAGGATCTGAAGGAGCTCTGGCGAGGTATTAAAGATCCACAGCTACGGGAGTTCTTCTCAGAGAAGGGTATCACCTGGCGATTCATCGCTGAAAGAGCAGCCTGGTGGGGCGGATTCTGGGAACGGCTTGTAAGGTCAGTCAAAATTATTCTCAGAAAGGTGCTTGGCAGAGCTAAATTAAACTTTGAAGAGATGTGCACCATTTTAACTGAAGCTGAATCCACAATAAACTCAAGGCCGCTCACTTACAGTGGCACTTGAAAGTTTGTGAACCCTTTAGAATTTTCTATATTTCTGCATAAATATGACCTAAAACATCATCAGATTTTCACACAAGTCCTAAAAGTAGATAAAGAGAACCCAGTTAAACAAATGAGATAAAAATATTATACTTGGTCATTTATTTATTGAGAAAAATGATCCAATATTACATATCTGTGAGTGGCAAAAGTATGTGAACCTCTAGGATTAGCAGTTAATTTGAAGGTGAAATTCGAGTCAGGTGTTTTCAATCAATGGGATGACAATCAGGTGTGAGTGGGCATCCTTGTTTTATTTAAAGAACAGAGATCTATGAAAGTCTGATCTTCACAACACATGTTAGGGGAAGTGTATCATGGCACGAACAAAAGAGATTTCTGAGGACCTCAGAAAAAGCGTTGCTGATGCTCATCAGGCTGGAAAAGGTTACAAAACCATCTCTAAAGAGTTTGGACTCCACCAATCCACAGTCAGACAGATTGTGTACAAATGGAGGAAATTCAAGACCATTGTTACCCTCCCCAGGAGTGGTTGACCAACAAAGATCACTCCAAGAGCAAGGCGTGTAATAGTTGGCAAGGTCACAAAGGACCGCACGGTAACTTCTAAGTAACTGAAGGCCTCTCTCACATTGGCTAATGTTAATGTTCATGAGTCCACCATCAGGAAAACACTGAACAACAATGGTGTGCATGGCAGGGTTGCAAGGAGAAATCCAGTGCTCTCCAAAAAGAACATTGCTGCTCATCTGGTTTGCTAAAGATTACATGGACAAGCCAGAAGGCTATTGGAAAAATGTTTTGTGGATGGATGAGACCAAACTAGAACTTTTTGGTTTAAATGAGGAGTGTTATGTTTGGAGACAGCAAAACACTGCATTCCAGCATAAGAACCTTATCCCATCTGTGAAACATGGTGGTGGTAGTATCATGGTTTGGGCCTGTTTTGCTGCATCTGGGCCAGGACGGCTTGCCATCATTGATGGAACAATGAATTCTGAATTATACCAGTGAATTCTAAAGGAAAATGTCAGAACACCTGTCCATGAACTGAATCTCAAGAGAAGGTGGGTCATGCAGCAAGACAACGACCCTAAGCACACAAGTCATTCTACCAAAAATGGTTAAAGAAGAATAAAGTTAATGTTCTGGAATGGCCAAGTCAAAGTCCTGACCTTAATCCAATGGAAATGTTGCGGAAGGACCTGAAGCGAGCAGTTCATGTGAGGAAACCCACCAACATCCCAGAGTTGAAGCTGTTCTGTATGGAGGAATGGGCTAAAATTCCTCCAAGCCGGTGTGCAGGACTGATCAACAGTTACCAGAAAAGTGTAGTTGCAATTATTGCTGTACAAGGGGGTCACACCAGATATTGAAAGCAAAGGTTCACATACTTTTGCCACTCACAGATATGTAATATTGGATCATTTTCCTCAATAAATAAATGACCAAGTATAATATTTTTGTCTCATTTGTTTAACTGGGTTCTCTTCATCTACTTTTAGGACTTGTGTGAAAATCTGATGATGTTTTAGGTCATATTTATGCAGAAATATAGAAAATTCTAAAGGGTTCACAAACTTTCAAGCACCACTGTATGTGCACAATGATGTGGATGAGCCAGAGCCATTAACACCTGCACACTTCTTGGTAGGTCAGAGACTGACTTGCTTGCCTCTTAAGACATTTCCAGTTGAGACTAATCATCCCACAGCCAACAAGGAGGAAATGACCAGGAGGTGGCGCTACAGACAAAGACTTATGACCAACTTCTGGACTCGCAGGCGAAGAGAATATTTACTGGATTTGAAGTCGGCCCATCGCTGCGACACCCCACAGCCTTCTCCACTGAAGGTTGGAGATGTTGCACTCTTGGAGAGGATAACACCCCAAGGCAGAGCTGGAGACTGAGGAAGATAGAGGAACTGTTTCCTGGTCGTGATGGCCTTGTGAGGTCATGTGCAGTTCGCACCAGCACAGGGACTGTTCTGCGGAGGCCCATTCAGCTTTTGTACCCTTTGGAAATTGCATAAACAGTAATTTATGGGGGGGGGGGATGTTGAGAATTTATTTTGTTTAGAATTATATTTGCTTAGAAGAGACTATTAAAAGAATAGTTAAAAGGATGAGTAAGTTAGTAATACATATAATTGACATTTCATTGATATAAACATTAAGATTGACAGTTTATTAGTCATTTGTTTAGGAAATACATTGAAATAGACTTCATTACCCAAGATGCATTGATCCACGTTGAATGTAACTTGATTTGCGTAAAGGTTTGCTTTGAGGTTGGCGTGCGGCCATCTTGTTATACTTAGACAACTATGCAAGCACACGCTGTATTTTGTTCTCTTGTTTAATTCAGTAAACGTTGAAAAGAAGCAACGTCTCGCTTCATTATTTTTAGTCACCAAGAAGATAAATGTACAATATATCTAGAGCGTTTATGCTGTTTATATTGTTTTTTTTTATTATTCTATTTTTATTTTTATTTATTACATTGCCTGTTTGCACCGTGGGTCAGAGAGGACTGAACTTTCATCTGTGCTGTATGTCGAGCATGTATAGCATATTTGACAATAAACTTGACTTGACTTGATATCTGCGAGTGGCAAAAGTATGTGAAGCTCTACGATTAGCAGTTCATTTGAAGGTGAAATTAGAGTCAGGTGTTTTCAATCAGTGGGATGATAATCAGGTGTGAGTGGGTACCCTGTTTTATTTAAAGAACAGGGATCTATCAAAGTCTGATCTTACATGTTTGTGGAAGTGTGTCATGGCACGAACAAAGGAGATTTCTGAGGACTTCAGAAAAAGTGTTGTTGGTGCTCATCAGGCTGGAAAAGGTTACAAAACCATCACTAAAGAGTTTGGACTCCACCAATCCACAGTCAGACAGATTGTGTACAAATGGAGGAAATTCAAGGCCATTGTTACCCTCCCCAGGAGTAGTCGGCTAACAAAGATCACTCCAAGAGCAAGGCATGTAATAGTCGGCGAGGTCACAAAGGACCCCAGGGTAACTTCTAAGCAACTGAAGACCTCTTTCACATTGGCTAATGTTAATGTTCATGACTCTACCCTCTACCATCAGGAGAACACTGAACAACAATAGTGGCATGGCAGGGTTGCAAGGAGGAAGCCACTGTTCTCCAAAAAGAACATTGCTGCTAGTTTGCAGTTTGCTAAAGATCACATGGACAAGCCAGAAGGCTATTGGAAAAATGTTTTGTGGACAGATGAGACCAAAATAGAACTTTTTGGTTTAAATGAGAAGTGTTATGTTTGGAGAAAGGAAAACACTGCATTCCAGCATAAGAACCTTATCCCATCTGTGAAACATGGTGGTGATAGTATCATGGTTAGGGCCTGTTTTGCCACATCTGAGCCAGGATGGCTTGCCATCATTGATGGAACAATGAATTCTGAATTATACCAGCAAATTCTAAAGGAAAATGTCAGGACATCTGTCCATGAACTGAATCTCAAGAGAAGGTGGATCATACAGCAAGACAACGACCCTAAGCACACAAGTCGTTGTACCAATGAACAGTTAAAGAAGAATAAAGTTAATGTTTTGGAATGGCCAAGTCAAAGTCCTGACCATAATCCAATCGAAATGTTGTGGAAGGACCTGAAGCGAGCAGTTCATATGAGGAAACCCACCAACATCCCAGAGTTGAAGCTGTTCTGTACAGAGGAATGGGCTAAAATTCCTCCAAGCCGGTGTGCAGGACTGATCAACAGTTACTGGAAATGTTTAGTTGCAGTTATTGCTGCACAAGGGGGTCACACCAGATACTGAAAGCAAATGTTCACATACTTTTGCCACTCACAGATATGTAATATTGGATAATTTTCATCAATAAATAAATGACCAAGTATAATATTTTTGTCTCATTTGTTTAACTGGGTTCTCTTTATCTACTTTTAGGACTTGTGTGAAAATCTGATGATGTTTTAGGCCATATTTAGGCAGAAATATAGAAAATTCTAAAGGGTTCACACACTTTCAAGCACCACTGTACCTACCAAAAGTGGTCCAAGGAAGGACAGCCGGTGAACCGGCAACAGGGTCATAGGTTGCCAAGGCTCACTGCTTCGCATGGGGAATGAAGGCTAACCCATATGGTCACCTTTCTGTTTTAGCCAGCATTAACTTTTTCAGCAGTTTGTGCTACAGTAGCTCTTCTGTGGGATTGGACCATATGAGCTAGCCTTTGTGCCCCATGCAAATCAATGAGTCTTTGATAGTCATGACCCTGTTGCTGGTTCTCTGGTTGTCCTTCCTTGGACCACTTTTGGTAGGCACTAACCACTGAATACCAGGAATACCCCACAAGATGTGCCATTTTGGAGAGGCTCAGACCCAGGTATCTAGCCATCACAATTTGGCCCTTGTCGAAATCACTCAGATCTTTACACTTGGCCATTTTTCCTGCTTCCAACACATCAACTTCAAGAACTGATTGGTCTCTTGCTGCCTAATATATCCCACCCTTTGATGGGTGCCACTGTAATGAGATAATCAATGTTATTCACGTCACCTGTCATTGTTTTTAATATTATGGCTGATCAGTGTGTGTGTGTGTGTGTATATACATCTCATTCTCATCTTATTATCTCTAGCCGCTTTATCCTGTTCTACAGGGTCGCAGGCAAGCTGGAGCCTATCCCAGCTGACTATGGGCGAAAGGCGGGATACACCCTGGACAAGTCGCCAGGTCATCACAGGGCTAACACATAGACACAGACAACCATTCACACTCGCATTCACACCTACGGTCAATTTAGAGTCACCAGTTAACCTAACCTGCATGTCTTTGGACTGTGGGGGAAACCGGAGCACCTGGAGGAAACCCACGCGGACACGGGGAGAACATGCAAACTCCGCACAGAAAGGCCCTCACCGGCCATGGGGCTCGAACCCAGACCTTCTTGCTGAGAGGCAACAGCGCTAACCACTACACCACCGTGCCGCCTGTGTGTATACACTTAAACATATTTATGCTAATGAATCCATACTATTTTTGTTCATATTTATAAGTGCAATGTCAAAAGACATCAAGTCTGTCAACTTGTAGCTGACTTATACACTTGATGTATATTAAATAACAAATACAATGGTGTCTGAATACTTATTTCCTCTCACTGATACTATCTGAAAAGTCCATATGTGGAGGAAAAAAAAGTGACAAATCTAAAATCCATTTGCAAAGTTCCTGGAACTTTTCAGTCACTTGGTTAACTACGAACTGCAGCACCTCTGTGCATGGCATCCAGGAATGTCATGTCCATTACACAGTGAAGTAAACATGGGTGTCTGACTCAGCAAGTCAACTCACTCATCAGATCTCAGATGTGATGTCTCCCAAAATTGAAAAGAAAAATATTCATCTCATGCGTCCTATCAGTGTGACAGCTTGGCTGCCTCTTCAGGTGTGTGTCACCTACAGGAGCTGTCAAGACTGTCTGTCTAGATGCGCACTCAGTCATATTCCTCAATCTGTTACTGCTGACAGCCAATTAACTGGGACGTTTGAAAATGCTACAGATGTCACCATATTTCCACACAACGCATCTTTTAGCACAGGGAAGGTGACAACCTCAATCAACCACCTGATCAATCTGGGAATACGGAACCATTGACATGCTGATTAATCTACTATAATGTAATGATGCATGTGAAATCGTTGAATATTAAACATGACTCAGGCAACCTAACATACCATACTGACATGAGAAGGCATTTTCAGGAATGTCTATCAGGTGCTAAAAACATTTTCAACCACAGAAACAGAGCATGTGGAAATTTTCTTTGACTAAAAGAAGCACATGGAATTAGAATAAAAATCGAGTTTACATCGAATGGTGTGGAAGATGTTGTCTTGATACTGCTCACTGATTGTTTTTTGTTTTTCACACCATTCTGTCTAAACCCAAGAAAGCATATGCATGAATTTATGCATTGAGCTACTGCTGCATGATTGGCTAACGTTTTCAAAATGCAACCAATAATATGAGCTTTCATATGTGACTCAGTAGTTACAATGCAGGAGCTGCTAATTATTTCTGAGTGTCCATATCCAGCAGTGTTGTAGTCGAGTCACTAAACCTCGAGTCCGAGTCCAGTCTCAAGTCCCCAGTGTTCAAGTCCAAGTCATTAAAGAAAATTTCGAGTCGAGTCCACTACTGATCCGAGTCGAGTCCGACACAAGCCCCGCTATCAACAGGGCAAATAACATGAGAGAGGGTTAACACTAGCTAGCTCATCGGTCAGCAAGCAAGCCCCGCTATCAACAGAGCAATGAACATAGTGTGTCACTTCCTTCTCTTGGTGGAGTCTTACCAAATGACGATTGAAGTTCGAGGTTGTCCCCGTCGTCTCCTCGATAGTTCTTCTACATATGAAACACATAGCAGTGCATTTTTTCCCACTGCGCGAGAAGTCTGTATAAGCAAAGCGGACAATCCTAGGGGCGTCTCTCCAGGCATTTTAGCGCCATTAACGTTAGTTTGTTCCTGAGCATGACGTATGAACAGGTGAATGTGCATTATTTTGGCATGTTACAAAAAATAAGAAATCCAAGTCCTCATCTCCAGTTTACGAGTCCAAATGCAGTTAATGCACGAATATGAGTCATCAGTGCTCAAGTCCAAGTCAAGTCACGAGTCCTTAAAATTAGGGCATGGGTCGGACTCAAGTACTACAAGCCTGATAGCCAGTGATTCAACAGTGGACACAATGGCGTTTCATGCACCCGTTTTATGACCTTCTCTCATTGTTTCTGAGATTTAGATGCATGTTCAATTTAGAAACGTATTAAATGGATTAACTCAAAATGAAGGAAGGTTTTGATGACAGAGCACTGTGCTTATCATTCATACAGTGTGCCTACATTTACAGAAATGCCATACGCTGATCATCTACACTCTCAGAAAATAAAGTACAGTACTGTACCTTAATGGGTACACCGGCTATATACGTACCTTTTTGGCCCTAAAAAGCTACACATAGCTACCTTGAGGTCCAAAAATGAGCCCTAGGGGGTACATTAGTGTTGATTGTAGATTGTCTTAGGGGGACAGAAATAGACTTCTACTGTACCCCAGTTTCTGACACTGCATAGGCACCACAATGTTGTTGTTTGTTAGCCTTTGCTAATGTTTTCTGACATTCTTGGGCTCCTTGGAAAGGGGGAATAAAACTTTCTTGTACTTTTGCTTCCATGCTTAAAATATTATTATTATTATTATTATTATTATTATTATTATTATTATTATTATTATTATCCCATTTCCACTGAAGTGGAAATGGGATCTTGAAATTGCTTAGGTTTAGTGTACATGTCGTAGTAGTAGTTGGACAAGGGTCATTTCTCGCTCAATTTTCAAGATATCTGGATGAAACTTGGTGTGCATATAGGTATTGACCATCTGTGATCTCCATATCATGCATGATGTCACATGACATCATGGTGTCATTTTATGACATCATACAATTTTCAGGAATGGCTATGAATGGGACCCCACCTGATACAGTACCAGGACAAGCTAGACAAAATTATTTCATGTCATCTTCCATGATCCTTATACTGTACCTTAATACTCTTTTGCACTCATTTGACCTCTGACCTTGACTCTTTGCTAGAATTAGGTCAAAGGTCACTTATGGGTTCAATCACTACTCCTCCCTCATTTTTTCATGAATTTTCACCAAATTGGGTATGGAGAACCTATTTGGGGGGGGGGGGGCTTCAAAATAGTTCACATCGGTTAAACGATTTGACCCATTTTCACTGAGTTAAGTGACCTTGACCAGGTTACATCAATGATCTGCATATTTTTCACTGGCCTGCATCAAGAAATTGGTGAAAGATAGGAATTTAATGAATATTATCAACCATGGAAGTATTATATCATTTTCCCTTTGTCATCAGATTCCAGACAAGTGGCCTCATTTCTCTCAGTTCTGTGACCTTGACCTTTGTCCCAAGGCCTCAGGTGTGGAAATGGGATACCATTGTGCCCTTGGCACAGTATCTCTAGTTATTATTATTATTATTATTATCTTTGAACTCCATCTCTTTGTCTCTTATGGAGCTGAGTTCATCCCTTGAACTTCGGACAATCATAAGGGTGTGATGGGTTACTTGATGGACAGGGTCCTCCTGAGTATGTGAGTACTTCCAAGGAGGACGGTCTTCTGAAGCTCTTCCATTCTGATGTTCCTGGGGATTTTTCTGGTGTACTTTTCCATACCCTTCTTGAAGAGCACCTATGACCACTGGTATTGTTGTGGTTCTCATGCCCCATGTTCTCTCTATTTCTATTTCTAAGTCTTTATACTTGGAGAGTTCTGTTGTTTTCAAGGAGGTGTTTCTGTGGGGACTGACATGTCAATGAGCAGACAAGTTCTCTCCTTCTTGTCTTTCACTACAATATGTGGTCTGTTCGCCATGATCTCTTTGTCAGTTTGCCTCAGTGTGTCCCAGTGTATAGTAGCTACCGGTACTTCATTTTCAGTGACTGCTGACGGTTTGTAGTATTTGTCTTGCACTTTGATGTTATAGTGCTTGCAATTCGGTCAATAGAAATAAACTGCATTATTATTATTATTATTATTTTTTTTTTTTTTATTATTATGCTTAAAATCACAGTAATGATATACTGGAAAAACTAGGGCTGGCAGCAACAAGCTGCCTTAGCATTCTAGTACTCTTCTAAGGATTCTTGCCGAGCCCAGTAGTACAGTCTTCTGCATTCTATTTGCCTTAGTCCAATTACCCCATCCTCTGCGAGCAGTAACATGATGTCGACCCGGTTCTGGCTGCTCATTACCCATCCCCGTGCCAGACGAGGCACCCACACCTGAGGCTCGAGTCCCATTCATGCCATTATCTGAGTATTTAGTTTCCTCGGAAATCATATTCATGAGATATTGCCACCAGCGTGGTGGTTTTTTTGTTTGTTTGTTTGTTTGTTTGTTTGTTTTGTTTTGTTTTTTTGTTTGTTTTGTTTTTTTCAGGGTTGTCTCCTCTAGATCCGCCATGTTTTTATAAAACCAGGTGCGCCACTTGGAGGCACAATAGATGGTCTTTAGCAGGTGAGAGGCTACATGAGTTGGCCGTAGGTTATGCATCACATGCCACTGAATATGGGGAGACCAGTCTGGGACGCTAAGGTGGTATAAGCCAACCAGAAAGGAGCTACTCCTCCATTGATCCTTTCCCCCATTATTCTCATCTCATCTCATCTCATCTTATCTCATCTCATTATCTCTAGCCGCTTTATCCTGTTCTACAGGGTCGCAGGCAAGCTGGAGCCTATTCCAGCTGACTATGGGCGAAAGGCGGGGTACACCCTGGACAAGTCGCCAGGTCATCACAGGGCTGACACATAGACACAGACAACCATTCACACTCACATTCACACCTACGCTCAATTTAGAGTCACCAGTTAACCTAACCTGCATGTCTTTGGACTGTGGGGGAAACCGGAGCACCTGGAGGAAACCCACATGGACACGGGGAGAACATGCAAACTCCACACAGAAAGGCCCTCGCCGGCCATGGGGCTCGAACCTGGACCTTCTTGCTGTGAGGCGACAGCGCTAACCACTACACCACCGTGCCACCATTATTATTATTATTACAATTACATTTATTTATTTTAACTTGAGTGAAGAAAAGTTAAATTACAGCTAAAGGATATAACTAAAAGTGAAATACTCCCAAAATAAGAACAAGTTTTCCTCAAATCACATACTGACTTCAGTGAACAATGTTTAAAAAAATAATAATCTCATCTCATTATCTCTAGCCGCTTTATCCTTCTACAGGGTCGCAGGCAAGCTGGAGCCTATCCCAGCTGACTATGGGCAAAAGGCGGGGTACACCCTGGACAAGTCGCCAGGTCATCACAGGGCTGACACATAGACAACCATTCACACTCACATTCACACCTACGGTCAATTTAGAGTCACCAGTTAACCTAACCTGCATATCTTTGGACTGTGGGGGAAACCGGAGCACCCGGAGGAAACCCACGCGGACACGGGGAGAACATGCAAACTCCACACAGAAAGGCCCTCGCCGGCCCCGGGGCTCGAACCCAGGACCTTCTTGCTGTGAGGCGACAACGCTAACCACTACACCACCGTGCCACCATTATTATTATTATTACAATTACATTTATTTATTTTAACTTGAGTGAAGAAAAGTTAAATTACAGCTAAAGGATATAACTAAAAGTGAAATACTCCCAAAATAAGAACAAGTTTTCCTCAAATCACATACTGACTTCAGTGAACAATGTTTAAAAAAATAATAATAATAATAAATAAAAAATCACTTTTATTTCTAGTCTCTCAAATGTTAGCTAGCATGATAATAATGCGAATAATATTCAGTTTGGCTCAATAAAATGGCTCAATAAAAATAAAACAGCTTTGATGTACTGTCTGTATTTGTATGTATGAGGTGTTTGGATTAGCACTTGGTGTTTTTTTTATTTATTTATTTATTTATTTGTTTATTTTTTACTGTTGGAATAATCCTCCATAAATATTAAAGTCGTTTTATGTCAGTTGTCATGAAAGGCTTATGTAAGAGTCAGGTATCCTGATGAAAAAGACACACTGATGTGCATGATGCCATAGCCAGCCAAATGCAAATTATGGTTAATAATTACCTCTCTGTATTTCTCTGGCACAGTTTTAGAACAGAAATCAAATGTGCAACATTCAACATGCATCTATGAACTTTAATTAAAAACTGAATGAGACTGCAGAAAGTTACAGAATAGTTTTTCTTTCCTGCTTGCATGAAGGTTTAATTACAGTACACTGTCTGGACATGAATAGTCCTTGCTGAATGCCAGTCTGTCTCTTATACACAGCGTACTGTCTAGGTTTTATCAAAAGCACACCAGAAAGCACACCTTTGCTTTTTGGCACTCTTTCAAAACCAATCCATAAAGTAACATTAGTACCAACGAAAAAGCTTTTAAAAGCAATCTGTTGTAATGTGTGAGGTAAAATTGTTCATTTTTCAGTGGAAAATGGAGAGAAGTAGTCTGTCAATAACAGACTCAATCCACACAAGGAAAAAAAAATGTGTTGAAAGGTTTAGATGTTTATATAAACTATTCCCAGTTGAAGTGAACATGACATTTTCTGTTCAAGGACCGAATACAGAATCAAGGAGCATGCTTGAGAGAATGTTGGGCGGGGCTAAGCCGCCATATGCCATACCATCTCGTCTCCTTGGTAACTTTGAGGTCATCCAGAGTCATCCTTCTATTTAAACATCTTAATTTCATTTGATTGATTTTGTGGATTATTGAGGATTAGCAAGCACTGATCTGAATTTCAGCCTCTCTCTCTCTCTCTCTCTCTCTCTCTCTGTCTCAGCTTCATCACTGAAATGCTAGTTTGTGAAGTCATAAACAAAATGTAAATGGCGCAGCAGGTTGAGGATATAAATGAACCTGAATATACACTACCGTTCAAAAGTTTGGGGTCACCCAGACAATTTTGTGTTTTCCATGAAAAGTCACACTTTTATTTACCACCATAAGTTGTAAAATGAATAGAAAATATAGTCAAGACATTTTTCTGGCCATTTTGAGCATTTAATCGACCCCACAAATGTGATGCTCCAGAAACTCAATCTGCTCAAAGGAAGGTCAGTTTTATAGCTTCTCTAAAGAGCTAAACTGTTTTCAGCTGTGCTAACATGATTGTACAAGGGTTTTCTAATCATCCATTAGCCTTCTGAGGCAATGAGCAAACACATTGTACCATTAGAACACTGGAGTGAGAGTTGCTGGAAATGGGCCTCTATACACCTATGGAGATATTGCACCAAAAACCAGACATTTGCAGCTAGAATAGTCATTTACCACATTAGCAATGTATAGAGTGTATTTCTGATTAGTTTAAAGTGATCTTCATTGAAAAGAACAGTGCTTTTCTTTCAAAAATAAGGACATTTCAAAGTGACCCCAAACTTTTGAACAGTAGTGTACATCTGCATATACAGTATAGTAAAGTAGCCTTCAACTGCAAGTTAAGAAAAATGTATTAGTGCCATGCCATTACATTACTGACATTTTATATTTTATTTTTTGATGAAGAACTCATTATTTTATACTTCATATCCTGTATTTGTTTAAAAAAAGAGTTAGGAGTCAAAACATTGACCTGAATACATTTAAGTGACTTATCATTAGACATATCTATCAAGTGAATGCCACTAAAGTAACATCTGGCTGACTTTCTGGGAAACAGCAAACAGATAATGGTTCACTAAATCAGTCAGTCTTATTATTTGATTATAGTTATTCCACGAAATCGAGTCGTTCACGAGCTGATAGCTGACGAGGCGCGTAGCACCGAGCTGGCTATAAGCCATGTACGACAAGATTGAGTGGAATAACTGTTTTATTCTATCCACATTCACTGGATTTTGAGAAACAGAGCATTTTAATTTTTTTTGCAAATTCGATAAATAAAAAATTTATACAAAACGTCCGACAAAATAATTTCCGCTTAGGCAGACTTCTTAAAAACCTATCAATGGCTGCATGAATCGACTTTAGTGTTGTTTTTTTTGTAGAAAGTGCAGTCATGCTGTCATGCCGAGGTATAGAATAGCTTTAGACATTTATTCAATTCTTCCTTGGACATTTCAGTGATGCAATTTTCAAACTTCTTTGAGCTTTTGAACCAGTCTAAAAACATTCAAGAAATTTTAATGCATAAAGATGAAGAATGTAAACAAACCGATGAAATGACAGTAACAATTTGTGAAACATGCGATAATAATAATTCTTGAAAAATTAAAAAAAGATATGTTCTTACCATCACATACTTTCATTCCATATTTTGTTGTTTTTTTTATTTTTAGTGTTTTGTTTTCGAGTAGAGTTTTTATTTCATTCTCAGTTGGTTCAGTAACACACTCCGCCATTTTGTTTTTCTCTACTCACAGTATATGAGCTGATATCCTAGTAGTAGAGTTACCAATCAGAGCACATGACTGCTCATATCCCGTGAATGTGGATAGAATAATTAATTATACTGATATCTATATTCTAATAATGACATGATGTGCCAACAAAGCAAGATATCAACTGGAAATTAGTACAAATGTTGATTTTTTTCAGTACAAATATTGATATATTGAGTAAAAATAATGACTTAATCTTGAAATAATGAGTGAAGACAAAATAATAAAATATGAAATCAAATTCAAGGAATATCAAACGAGACATATTATCTTGAACAACAGATAATGAATCAAATAAAAAATACTGAGATATGTTTAAATGAATTAGACAGTCACTCAAAATAAGATGTTAACTAGAAATAGTGAATTATTAAGTTGGAATAATGAGATAATATGTTGAAATGGGAATAGGGTAACAGGTATTATGTTATTTTGTTATATTGTCTACTTTTTCTATTGTATTTTTTGTGTTGTTGCATCAAGTCATTGTTTATGTATCTGCCATGTTTACCTACCCTTCCTAGTGTAGTATTTTGCTTGTGTCTATTTGCCCTACCCGACCTATTGTCCTTTTTTTATTGAACTATTGTTCCTGACCTGTTGCAAGGACTACGGTTGGAAATTAGCTAAAAGCTATACTCTGGTGTAATACATATTTTCTCATCTCATCTCATTATCTCTAGCCGCTTTATCCTGTTCTACAGGGTCACAGGCAAGCTGGAGCCTATCCCAGCTGACTACGGGCGAAAGGCGGGGTACACCCTGGACAAGTCGCCAGGTCATCACAGGGCTGACACATAGACACAGACAACCATTCACACTCACATTCACACCTACGGTCAATTTAGAGTCACCAGTTAACCTAACCTGCATGTCTTTGGACTGTGGGGGAAACCGGAGCACCCCGAGGAAACCCACGCGGACACGGGGAGAACATGCAAACTCCGCACAGAAAGGCCCTCGCCGGCCACGGGGCTCAAACCCGGACCTTCTTGCTGTGAGGCGACAGCGCTAACCACTACACCACCGTGCCGCCCACATATTTTCTCATATATTTGAATTTAATGTCTGTTCTACATGGTCCCTGACAAATAAACAAAATAAATAAATTAAGTTATATTCAGTCAAAATGAGGACATTATCTTGAAATAACAAGATAACTAGAAAAGAATGATTGAATACCATAAAATAGTATGATATAAACTCAAAACAGGGAAACATGACCAAGAAATTCAATTGTTAAGAACAAAAATGAAATACTGAGTTAAAAAGTAATGGCATGTCTTGAGATAGCAAGTCAAAAATAGCAACATGCTATCTTGAACTAACTGGATAATAACTCAGAATAAAGACATTTCAAAATAACAAGATAGATGTAACTATAACTAGAAATAATGAGCTATGACATCTTAGAATAACATGTTAAATCAAAATAACTCGATATTAGGTTAAAATAATGATGTACTATCTTGAAATAATGAGCTAACTCAAAATAATGATATATTATTCGACCCACATTCACTGGATATGAGCAATCGTGCCATGCTCTGATTGGCTACTCTACTACTAGGATATCAGCTCATATACCATGAGTAGAGAAAAACAAAATGGCGGAGTGTGTTGCTTAACTAACCGAGGATGAAATAAAAACTCGCCTCGAAAATAAAACACCAAAAATAAAAAAAACAACAAAATATGGAATAAAATTATTTGATGGTAAGAATGTGTATTTTTTTTTTTATTTTTCAAGAATTATCATTATAGCATTTTTCACAAATTGATACTGTCATTTTGTTGGTTTGTTTACATTCTAAGTGGAAATGATTTTGTCGGACGTTTTACCGTAGATAAGGTTTTTATTGATCGAATTTGCAAAAAAATAAAAATCAAAATGTTTTGTTTCTCAAAATCCAGTGAATGTCAAAAGAATAAAACAGTCATTCCGCTCAATCTCGTCAATTTCATACACGGCTTACAGCCAACTCGGTGCTTCGTGCCTCATCGGTCATCAGCTCATGTACGACTCGATTTTATGGAATAACTGTGAAATATCTGTACGGTAAATGAGAAATGAACTTAAAATGCAATATATTAAGTGAGGATAGTATATCATTATCTTAAGGTAATGAGATAATAACTCTACATAATAATATATTAAGTTCATTAAGGACATCTTGAAATAACAAGTCAAAAATATCACACTGAGATGGTGAGATATTATACTGAAGAACTGACAAAATCTTTTTTTTCCCTTCAGATATAAAGAGATGGTATGTCAAGCCGAGTAAACAAAGGTCAAAAGCAATTCTGTGTAGCTATACACTTCACAGCAGTGTATGTCTTTAAAGAACCTGTGTGTGTGTCTGTGTTTGTGTGTGTGTGTGTGTATATATATGTACGCAGCAGTTGAATAGTAACACCCAGCCCAGGAAGTCACTGGAAAGTATCAACAGTCTACTGAAAATCTCCTCGACCTACTGAGAGCTGTGGGAACATTTTTTTCAAACTAGAGGTATTTAAAGATGTAGTGATTCAGAACAAATAGTAATTGAATCAAATTCCACCTCACAGGGGAGCAGGAAAGTCAGAGTAAGATGGAGAACGGGATGGCGGGAATGTCAGTCGACTACTTGCCTCTGGGAAAGAATATTAAAGCAAGATTAATGACTAATGATTTCTCTCAGAGAGGAGCAGCACTGCAAAAGATAGACATCCTGCAAGTATGATCAGAAAACCACAGGGTGCTGAGCAAGATATTAATCATACAGCTTTAATTATGTATTGGCATATTCCATCAGAATGGTGTAATGGCATTTACACACTAGAACAAATATTGGTTTTGGAAAATCCATATGAGTAATTATTCTCATCTATACATCCCTGCATTCACGCTAGAAAGTGACAAGTCATTGATGTCACTCACTCCTGGGATATCTACTGGAATCACTTTGCACTGATTTTTTTTTAGTGGTATTCAAATGCTAAAATGTATTTTAGTATTGAAATAAAACCCATGAAAAGTTCCATGTTTGCACAACAAAGCACTGTTGAGTTAGAAAGTCATGGCCTAATGGTGAGAGAAACAGCTTTGGGGCCAAAAGGTTGCCAGTTTGATTCCCTGGACCAGCAGAGATGGCTGAAGTGCCCTTAAGTAAGCCACCTAACCCCCCCTGCCAGGCTTTTAGTACTTGAGTCCGACTTGTGCCCTAATTTTAAGGACTCGTACTCGTAAATTGGAGACGAGAACTCGGTTTATTTTCTTTATTATTATTTTTTGTAACATGCCATAATAATTTGGCATAAGGCATTTATATCTACATTAATTTTATACTAATTTTGTTCAAGAGAATGTACATTCACCTGTTCATAGGTCATGTTCAGGAACAAACTAATGTTAATGGCGCTAAAATGCCTGGAGAGACGCCCCTAGGATTGTCTACTTTGCTTATACAGACTTCTAGTGCAGTGGGAAAAAAAATGCACTGCTATGTGTTCCATATGTAGAAGAACTACCGAGGAGACGACGGGGACAACCTCGAACTTCAATCATCATTTGGTAAGACTCCACCCAGAAAGGAAGTGACACACTATGTTCATTGCTCTGTTGATAGCAGAGCTTGCTTGCTGACCAATGAACTAGCTAGTGTTAACCCTCTCTCATGTTATTTGCCCTGTTAATAGTGGGTGGGGCTTGCTGAGCAATGAACAAGCTTTTTATCTGTAGCATATTAACTAAAATGGGGCAGTCGAGCAGTAATGTTAGTCCAACACAATACCAGAGATGCTTTCACATAAAGACAGTGACAGCCACCATCAAATGGTACAGTTGGAATCTTGTTTTCGGACTGGACTCAAAATTTTCTGTCATGACTTGGACTTGACTCAGACTTGAATACTGGGGACTCGAGACTGGACTCGGACTTGATGTTTAGTGACTTGACGACAACACTGCCCCAGGCTGCTCTGGGCATGTTGTACATCACTCCGGATAAGAGAATCTGCGAAATGCCTGTAATGTAATGTCGGAATTAAACACAAAATTGAAATTGTGATGATTCACAACTTGGATTGAAGGAATCTATTATTTTGTCTTGAGACAATAAGGTAATAACTAATTTGCATAAAATGAATGAAAGCTAAACAAGAAACTTGCCTCCATCTTGCTTGTCACTGTTTCCAAAATCATGGCTTGAGCGTACACAGGGTTGTATTGAGCGATGGCGAGTTAACTTTAAAAGTTACATCAGTATTTACACAGGGAAAGTTCCTTGCAGAACCTTCAGTCATTTTATGCAGGCGCGTCCTTCATACCTTCGAGGTTTCCAGATTTTTCTTGAGTAGAAATGCCAGAGACTGCTCGGTTTTTCAGTAGTGTCCAGACCACTGCTTTTAAACACAAGCACTTGCCTTTAAAACCAGGGGATAGAAAATGAGGACCAAAGATCATGTCTTTTTTCATTTCTTTCTTTTTACATAAAAGCAAGGGACAATAAAAATAAATTAAACAAATATGTCTGAATGAATATGTATGAATTTGAAGCATTGAAGTCAACAACTAAAAAGAGTCTAATATATTGTATGGTGCCAATATATTGCTTTATGAAAGGTCCTAGTTGTAATCAGAGGTGGAAAAACAACACAGAAGTGGTACTTGCTGGAAGTAAAAGTACAGGTATTGTGTAAAAGCTTACTCAATTAAATGTAGAATGGATTCCAGCCTCATTATTAGGCGGCTGATAAAACAGCACTTGATCCTGGGATTTGCTCAATGCACTAAATGTACAGCAGTAGAAAGTGTCAGGTGAAAATATGCAGAAGTAAAAACACTGTATTTACTGGTGAAAGCTGCAGCAAGTGACTGGACAAGACATGAAAAATTATACATAATATGAACACGAGTGTTTTACTGGAAAACACACCACTTGTATTTTTCATACGAGCTCAATCCGGGACATGGAGGACCAATACTGTGACATAAATCTCTATATGTCACTCATGAGGAAATTGATGAATTGTTTTGATAAATTTGGGTACTTTTTGTTTGTGAATGTGTCTATATCATAAAAAGAACATCACATGTTAGCTTGAAGATATGAAGTTTCTCTTCTCGTGTTGAAAAACTTGTATTTTTTATATGCAATACATCGCAGATCTGAGTGACATATTTAAATCATATTAGCTGGCGTTGAGTGGTATATCAGATATATTCCATTCAGCTAGCATGATATCAAAAGAGTCGAAGACGAGTAGCTGAATGGAATATATCTGATATGCCATGAAAAAAAGCCATTATTATTATTATTATTATTATTATATATTCTTTTCATATCAGCATTCTCAAAGGCCAGTGCTAGCTTACCTACAAGCTAGCACCATCAGCGCAGCAGTGAAGTCACCTTCCAGTCGGTGTAGCATTCATCAGTAGTGTTAGCGAATGCGAATAAAGAGGTCAAACCAGTGCTATCGAGAGCAAGTAGCACAGGCTAACTACCGAGAAACTAAGATTTCTGTCTCCAGACTCTTCTTCTATGCACACTCACTACAGTATTTTTCACTCAGACTTTATTCATTTCCCTATGTAATTTACTTAGTTACTTTTAAAATCAACATTGACAACTACATAAAACAAAGCTACCTAGGAGCCAAAATTCTCTCAAAATCTTCTCTTTTTAATGAAGCAAACTGTTTACAAATTGTCACAGTCACTCGCTAGCGCAGAAGTTTTATGTCTCCGATGTGTCTCTTTTCCAGTTTTTTTATGTCCGTTGGTATGTTTTTCTCTTGTAAATATACGCGAAGAACATATAACGAAGTTTTGGTTGCCTTTCGGGTGTTTATCCTCTATGCACTTCAAGTTATTCTGGCTATGAGGTAATGAAGGAACATCAAGTTGTGATGAAGATTATGTTGTGATTGCTGTGAGGATTGCGGGCTGGCAGCCATCTTCTCCCTATCTGTGTAGCAGCCACGGTGATGAAAAGACAGCACCCCACTCACCATGCCGAAAGCGAGCAACAGGGATTCATGCATGTTGTCCGTGTGTTTGTGTCACTCCCAACCACTAGGGGTGCTACATTGTGTCATGGCCAACTTGGGCTTCATTTTCCATCAGCTGCATCAGATTGCTGGGTTTCAGTCACATGACTTTTCTTAGCGGTTTTACCAGAAGTGAAATAGCAGGTGGTCTAAATGGCTGCCGTAGTGCAAACAACTAGCGATAACTTATCAGCGTATGTTCGTAATCTAGAAGCCACTGCTGGCTTTAGATATATTCAGAAGATTGCTATGTCCAATGGAATCGACCCCTTCAGTCTGGGAAAGAAGGATTTGTTATATGATCTCGAAAACTACCCTTCAGTCGAGTTCCCTGACATCTTGAACTAGCTGGTGTTGCAGACGTCCTTCTACACCGCAAAACAGATGAAAGCGTAGAAGAGTATGGAGGCTTACAACTTTTTTGTATGTGGCTGGGTAAAGGACATTGCTATCAAGTCGCTGCCGAATGAATCCTGTATTGTTTTTGCCCGTGTAAGTATGTTTTTTTTAAGCTTTTCATTTGCGTCTTTACAACGAAGCGCTGCAAGTTGAAGTGTAAACAAACAACAGTTGGCTTGATTCTCACTTGTGTTGGCTCTTATCTCTCAGCTAAATCATTCACAAAGATCATCAGAAACCCCTTTAAAGACCTGGATCTCAGTTAAACAAGATGGAGAAGTGATCACGGCGCATTGTAACTGTACGGCTGGGGAAGAATTTTGTCGCGATCTTCATGCATATGGACTTTGTGAGGAGTAAACAAAGAAACAGCTGGGGACTTTAGCACTTTGTGACTAAAAAAGTACCATAAAATAACGACACACAGCAAGAAAAGTACTTGGAAAACACTAAGGCCATAGCTGAGAGGGAAATACAAACCTTTCATCAAGTGATCACTGCAAACTCGAGCACGCTTCAACTCGGCTCCCTTCGATTTCAGTGAGAGGTTCAAAAGTCACCTTTCTCGACGTCTTTTTGTGAAATCCTGTGTTTGTTCACCCTTTTTTATCAGTTCACGGGGAACTCTGAAGAAACTTTTATCAGTTTCATGGTTTGATCAATTCAAACAACCTAAAACAACACAAGCGTAAGGCATTTTTCGTGCAAGCAATGCACCTTCTCTGTACAAACGCTTTGTCAACTGAGCTTTGGTAGCCCACCAGCTAAAGTTTTGAATAACTAATGAGGCAGATGTGACGTCATGTGAAACCCAAGCAGTTCCAACACATCATACCGGTATGACCCTGTCACATGCCCTCTTTATCACACTCGGCTTTTGGATTGGTGTCCGTATTTAAGTTTTGAGTTTTCTGTTTAGATGTTGTTGCCTGTATACTGACGTGTGTTTTGTGCTCTGTTTCCCTCGCGCTTATTTCATTCACCATGTTCCATGTCCATTCCCTGACAAATGCTATTTACAGGATATCATGCTTTTAGCGGGCGGCACGGTGGTGTAGTGGTTAGCGCTGTCGCCTCACAGCAAGAAGGTCCTGGGTTCGAGCCCCGGGGCCGGCGAGGGCCTTTCTGTGTGGAGTTTGCATGTTCTCCCCGTGTCCGCGTGGGTTTCCTCCGGGTGCTCCGGTTTCCCCCACAGTCCAAAGACATGCAGGTTAGGTTAACTGGTGGCTCTAAATTGACCGTAGGTGTGAATGTGAGTGTGAATGGTTGTCTGTGTCTATGTGTCAGCCCTGTGATGACCTGGCGACTTGTCCAGGGTGTACCCCGCCTTTCGCCCGTAGTCAGCTGGGATAGGCTCCAGCTTGCCTGCGACCCTGTAGAAGGATAAAGCGGCTAGAGATAATGAGATGAGATCATGCTTTTAGCGTGTGTGAGATGTGATTTTTTTTTTTTTTTTGGTTAACCTGAATACCAGTGCACAAAATATTGAGATTAACTTTTAAGTATTTGCACGTCACTTAATTCTGATTACATCCCTAAATTAATAAATTATTCATGAAATCTTTAAATGGTCAGCCTCCCAGACAATAAAAAGTTTGTGTTCATAAAGCAGTGTGGTATCATAACTGAAAATACTCCAAGAATAATCAGGAGCAGTGCTGAAAGCACAAGTGGATGACTTCTTACACTCTGACCGTGAGTTGAGCCTATGAGCTGTCACTCCATGACATATGATGAGTGTCTAAGACACAAAAGCCAGTGAACACACCATCTCAGCCTCTTTCTTTCTTCTCGCTGGAATAGACTTGAATTGTTGATTTGAATTGTTGGTGGCAGGATTCGGTACAGCTTTTCTCTGACAGGTCTTCCAGCTTGAAAATCCTTTTAAAGCAACCTCTTTTACAGATTGACTTTATTCTTTTAAACCACTGTTTCTGTAAACAAGGAATTTTCTTTTCTACGTGAAATGTTCATGCAATGTAGTTGACGCTGTAATGCTTCACTCCACAACCAGGCAGGAATTGGAGGCAGCCAGATAATTGTCTTCAAATCCATGTCTGCACTGTTGGTTTTAGATGCCAAATGCTGAAATCCCTTTTTCTAAAAGTGCAGCTCGCAGAAAATGAACTTTGCTCAAATAATATACTTTCGCTGTCAAGGTCAGCATCTGAGTGCAAAAAGAAATAAGCACTAGCGTACGACCTTGGTATTATTTTTAGCTTTCTCTGAACCACATATTTGATATTTAATTATAAGCACTTTCCATTAACTGTGCATTGTTCTCTGAGTACGACCTGTACTACCTGCGTGTGCTTTCATAACCTCACATTTAGCTAACCGCAATTCTGTGCTTAGTTGTCTGAAAGAAAAAAAAAAAAACCTTAATAAATGCAATTCAAAATTCAGCTGCTAGGACACACACACACACACACACACACCAAATACTCAGCTCACCTAACACCCATTCTCCATCAGTTCCCCTGGCTGAATGTTTCATCATCCATTAATACAACCTTGTCCTCCTAACAACTGAGTATTTCTCGGTGTCCTTAGACTTGCACATGAAATTTTATGAGCTCTCACTAGATTTTGCTTAATGTGGATGTAATTGAACACAAATACATGATTCAGGATGAACAGATAATGTGTTCTGAGCAAATAGAAATACAGCAGATATGATTGATTAGGGGGCGGCACGGTGGTGTAGTGGTTAGCGCTGTTGCCTCACAGCAAAAAGGTCCGGGTTCGAGCCCCGTGGCCGGCGAGGGCCTTTCTGTGTGGAGTTTGCATGTTCTCCCCGTGTCCGCGTGGGTTTCCTCCGGGTGCTCCGGTTTCCCACACAGTCCAAAGACATGCAGGTTAGGTTAACTGGTGACTCTAAATTGACCGTAGGTGTGAATGTGAGTGTGAATGGTTGTCTGTCTCTATGTGTCAGCCCTGTGATGACCTGGCGACTTGTCCAGGGTGTACCCCGCCTTTCGCCCGTAGTCAGCTGGGATAGGCTGCAGCTTGCCTGAGACCCTGTAGAACAGGATAAAGCGGCTAGAGATAATGAGATGAGATGAGACTATTCATTTTCTGTTTTATTTTTTCAGATATTTTTTAGGATGCTATTTCTCCTTCAAGTGGCACGGTGGTGTAGTGGTTAGCACTGTTGCCTCACAGCAAGAAGGTCCTGGGTTCGAGCCGAGTGGCCGGTGAGGACCTTTCTGTATGGAGTTTGCATGTTCTCCCAGTGTCTGCATGGGTTTCCTCCGGGTGCTCCGGTTTCCTCCAAAGACATGCGGGTTAGGCTAATTGGTGGCTCTGAATTGACCGTAGGTGTGAATATGAGTGTGAATTGTTGTTTGTCTCTGTGCGTCAGCCCTGCGATGACCTGGCAACTTGCCCAGGGTGTACCCTGCCTCTCACTCATAGTCAGCTGGGATAAGCTCCAGTTTGTCCACGACCCTGCACAGGATAAGTGGTTACAGATATTTCTCCCTCAGTTTTCGACCAATCATCACCAAATTTCACATGAAGAATACCTCTGGGCTTAATTACGTTGCTTTGATTTTTGGTGCTGATCTAGATCACCAAACCGGAATGATCCATGAAAACCTGGCTTTTTTAAAATCACTTATAACTGTCAATTTTCATGATTTTTTCAATCAGGTTTTTTTTTTTTTGTTCAGGGCAGCAGGGTGCAACTTTTCCTTGACCATCAATTGACAAAGGTCTGCTAGCACAAATTACTGTAACTTTAGTCACAGTCTCTATCTTGTTTATATTGATATAGCAAATAGAAATAACAACTATATGAGCAAGGTTTTAAACGACTTGTCCTGCACACATGTCCAGTTGAGAACTTGAGTGATGTAGCTGAGTTTGAGGAACTGTCAGATCCAGAATTCAAACACCATTGTGACTAGATTTATGAAGTTTGCTTTGCAAGCTACACGCGCCGTTGCCGTCCTGCAGAACACCCCGCTGTTCACTCTGAGCCCATGAAATTTAGACATGAAATGACATCAACAGTAATTGACAGTGGTTATGGTAATGAGTAGAGAAGAAGAGAGAGTGAGTTCTGTCTTAAGTAAAGAGAATATTAAACAACAACAGCAAATAAATAAATAGTAATACAAAAAAGCCAGCATGGTGGTGCAATGGCAAGCATTGTTGCCTCACAGCAAGAAGGTTCCTGGGTTTATCCAGCCACTGGGGTTTGCACAAGCCAGCGCATACTTAGTGCTGGTCCCAAGCCCAGATAGATTGGGGAGGGTTGCATCAGGAAGGGCATCCGGTGTAAAACCTCCGCCAAATCAAATATCCTGAACAGATCCACTGTGGCGACCCCTAATAGGAGCAGCCGAAAGAAGAAGTAATACCAAAAAAAGAAAAGAAAAGAAGGGGCAGGAAAACACTGAGTAATATTATACTGTCTATGTTGTTTAGAAATTCACAACTTTTGAATGAACATGCTATATCTTTAAATCAATTTTCATTTTTTGAAACGGTTTAATGGTGGAAGTCACTCAGTAAGTTCAACATGCTTATGTGTATACTGTATGTGCCATATCAATTTGATTCATTTATTATGGAGCTTGTTTTCTTAATTCATTAATGTAATGTCTGGACAGAAATTGCTTCCACTAATCAGACCAAAGAACACATAGTTAAAACAATAAATAAGCCAATGAATCATATTGTGAGGAAAACAAACAAACCCATACCACTAACGAGACCGTCAATGATGGCGTAGCTCACTCCGGCGCCATCTAGTCCAGAAGGAACGATCTAAAATGGGCTGCCTTGCACAATAAATGTTGCAAGCTATGCACACTATCTACAAGCTATATAGAGAAGCGATATACACCCTAGGAATACTGAACTATTTGCCAGAAGGAATCCAAAACGGCGAAAAATTGACTGTGAAGAAGCAATTTTTGTTGAACTTCTCATTAAGGCTTAATTAGTCCATAATTTCATTAATAAGTTACATTATTAATAAGTTACATACATTAAGCAAATCTGGGTAGAAGTTATATGCACCCTAGGTACCCCTACCTTCATGCCAGAAAGAATCAAAATCGGTGAAGAATTGAAGGAAAAGAAGCGATTTGTGTGGAAACTGCTCATTAGAGCTTAATTAGTCCATATCTTCATTATTAATTGCAATTATGCAAATTTGGGTAGATGCTATATGCACCCCAGGTAGACCTACCTTCCTGAAAAAAGAATAAAAATCAGGGAAGAATTGAGAGAGAAGAAGCAATTTTCATGAAATGTGGACGACGCTGGACGGATGACAGACAACGCATGATAGGATAAGCTCATCACCTGTCAGCTGGATGAGCTAATAACCAACTTATTAGGATTAACTTCATATTCAGTTGCTAAACATCTCATCTCATCTCATCATCTCTAGCCACTTTATCCTGTTTTACAGGGTCGCAGGCAAGCTGGAGCCTATCCCAGCTGACTACGGGCGAAAGGCGGGGTACACCCTGGACAAGTCACCAGGTCATCACAGGGCTGACACATAGACACAGACAACCATTCACACTCACATTCACACCTACAGTCAATTTAGAGTCACCAGTTAACCTAACCTGCATGTCTTTGGACTGTGGGGGAAACTGGAGCACCCGGAGGAAACCCACGCGGACACGGGGAGAACATGCAAACTCCACACAGAAAGGCCCTCGCCAGCCACGGGGCTCGAACCCGGACCTTCTTGCTGTGAGGCGACAGTGCTAACCACTACACCACCGTGCCGCCCGTTGCTAAGCATAATAACCACAATAATAATCAGTTTAAAATCAACATAGGCAGATCAGTGTATATATCATATACTGTAGTGCTCCAATGTGCCATGTGTAGCAAAGTTTACACTGAAAAAAGTAACCTATAGAATTTACCCAATAAATCTGAGGTAACAATTTGCATTAACTTGTTTGGGGTAGATTTAATTCCATATATTGAGTATAAAATAACTGAAATAAAAAGTTATGAAATACTTAAATAAATTGGGTAAAATTTACCTCACATTTATGTATCGATTCAACAGCTACTTTCTCACTGAAATTGGGTAAAATTATCTCTTGTTTGCTAGTAGGTAATACCTGATAATTACTAATTAAAGGTCATCAGTATCAGTTAGTAACCATTACTTGTTTGGAGAAGGTAAGATGTACCCCCCCAAAAAAAGACTTTCAGATGGTTCATCATCTCAATGTTTTTAATCCATAAAATCATCAAAAAAAAAACCACAGAATAAAGTGCAGTACAACAGCTTCACACAACATTTCAATTAATGAACCTGTTTTATAACTCACTAACTAACAGCTTCAAATGTTGTTTCTGGACTGACCAAATCTGCAGTCCAGGTGCATTTATACAACAAATAACTGAACCGCCTTGTTTATATGCAGCAATGATGCACCAAATGATCAAAAAACACAAAATAAAGTGCAGTACAACAGCGTCACACAACATTTCAAGTAATGAACCTGTTTTATAACTCACTAAACTAACAGCTTCAAATGTTGTTTCTGGATAATTGGCTAATGCAAACAACACTTTCAGCCGGAGAGAGGAAGATGGCAGTCCGAGAGTTCCCTGTCCCGCTCACTCAAACACGCGGTCTGACGCATGCGCAATTTGGAGCACAGGACTCACAGCTTTGGGGTATATTTTACCGTATTTTTCCATGTAATGGTTGTTACTGTTAACGAATAGGTAGCATATGTATAATTTACCCATTACTTTATAATTCCTTGGCTGACTGCAATAATCGAGTACATTTTATATGGTTTGCATAGATTATATTTACCACTCTCCAAAATCACTTCTTACAGTGTAGTTTCTGGCCTTGTAGACCATACATCAGACTTTTGATGTTTTGTTTCTCATGCTCTGCATGTCTGCGAGTGCATATGCATGCATTACATATCCCTGCCCTCATTAACATGTCTGAAACAAAATATCATTTGCTAATTAGCTATAATTACACCTGTAGAGAATTTCCATCGTATAAATCTCACTAATGGTGGGTTGATCGTGACATTTTCCATGCAGAGATTTACACAATATGCTTTCCTGTTAACTTCTGCTGAGCTTTGGGTTGAGCTTGCACCAGGATAACTACAGAATGCTAATGTCTGTTTACTCTCTGGGTGTTTCCAAGTATCACTGCGCCAAACCCCAAGCATCTGAAGATGTGTTTTTAAATTCTTGCAAGAATCTGGATCATATCCAGAGCAAATCTGGAGATTTATTTGATAATGCCATGATCGGAGAGGACCTATCATATATGATGCTATTACATATGGGTCATTGTTTTAAATCCATCCATCCATTATCTGTAGCCACTTATCCTGTACAGGGTTGCAGGCAAGCTGGAACCGATCCCAGCTGACTATGGGTGAGAGGCTGGGTACACCCTGGACAAGTCACCAGATCATCGCAGGGCTGACACAGAGACACAACCATTCACACTCACACCTATGGTCAATTTAGAGCCACCAATTAGCCTAACCTGCATGTCTTTGGACTGTGAGGGAAACCGGAGCACCCGGAGAAAACCCACACAGACACGGGGAGAACATGCACACAGAAAGGCCCCCGTCGGCCACTAGGCTCAAACCCAGAACCTTCTTGCTGTGAGGCGATAGTGCTAACCACTACACCACCGTGCCGCCCCATTGTTTGAAATATCCAGGAAAAAACATTTCTGGATTCTGGGGTATTTTGAGCAGTGTATGTTTGAATGATACGGATGTCTTTTCTGGCCAGCACGGTGTTGTACTGGTTAGCACTGTCGCCTCACAGCAAGAAGGTTCTGGGTTTGAGCCCAGTTGCCAACAGGGCCTTTCTGTGTGGAGCTTGCATGTTGTCTGCATGGGTTTCCTCTGGGTGCTCTGCAGGGCCGTGCAAAGACCTTTGGAGGGGCAGGGGCTCAACATTCAAAAAAGGGCACTTGGAACAAATTTTTCACACAAGTTAACTTTATTCAAAACTAAATTTCAATTGCAACTGAACATTCTGTGTGTCTTGATAGAATATGTTGTGGACGTCGTCATTCAGCCTTAAGTTTTCGAAGCTGCTAGAATATGTTATTAACACCGTCGTTCAAACTAAAGTTTCCGAATCTGCCACGTTAATGAAATGGATGGAGGAAATGGTTTAAATATAGCCAAGGCGGCTTCATTAAATGATAAACAACCCTACGCATTTACTGTTGTGTTCTAAGCTGCACAATATTGCATGTTCAGATAAGAAATGAAAGGAGACTTTCAGTGTGACCTCACCATGCCGTTCCTCGCACTGTCTCCCACTGTCAACCGCCTGCATGCGCTTTCTGCACGGAGGTTCACTGAATGCATGACGTCACGGATTGATGCCCGCATTTACATAGAAAAACGTTATTTTATAAATCTATAATTTCATATATTATTGTCAAATTGTAGAGAATATTGATGTTGGAGCTAACTTATCTTTTACAAATATTAAAAAAAAAAAAAAACAGTCCCTATGAAAAGGGCACTTTGGACAGCAAACAGAAAAGGGGCAGGGGCTAGAGCACCTGTAGCACCGGTTCATTGCACGTGGGTGGTGCTCTGGTTTGTCCCAGTCTAAAGCCATATGGTTAGGTTAACTGACTACACTAAATTGCCGATAGGTGTGTGAATGGTTGAGAGGAGAAAACCTCTATAATAATCCAGTAGAAGCCAACAGGAAACAACTACTGTAATTCTTCCCTAGAGACTTTGATGGTTGATGCCATCAGAGTGGCCATGTCACTGCAGTGATATGCCAGATAGATAGATGTCTTTTCCTCTACAAAACATAAGGACAAATTTAAGTGTGAGATATCCTTTACAGGTGACACAGTGGTGTCGTGGTTAACACTGTCGCCTCACAGCAAGAAGGTTCTGGGTTTGAGCCCAGTGGCTGACTGGGGCCTTTCTGTGTGGAGTTTGCATGTTCTCCCCGTGTCTGTGTGGGTTTCCTCCCGGTGCTCAGGTTTCCCCCACAGTCTAAAGACATGCAGGTTAGGTTAATTGGTGGCTCTAAATTGACCGTAGGTGTGAACGTGAGTGTGAATTGTTGTTTGTCTCTGTGTGTCAGCCCTGCAATGACCGGGCGACTTGTCCAGGGTGTACCCTGCCTCTCGCCCATAGTCAGCTGAGATAGGCTCCAGCTCGCCTGCGACCCTGCACAGGATAAGCGGTTACAGATAATGGATGGACATCCTTTACCGTGATGTTGCAAAAAATGTCACTTATGTTTCAGATGAATGTAAACATAATCATCTGCTATTGCTGTTTCTGTCTATTGAAGAGTGTCTCCTTGGAATTCCAGTGTCTGTTTTGTAAAGGCCATCCTACTGATCTATCTATCTATCTATCTATCTATCTATCTATCTATCTATCTATCTATCTATCTATCTATCTATCTATCTTATCAGCCGTAAATTATTGAGAGATGTTGGAAGAATGAGCTAAAATATGACTCAAGCTAGCTAAAAAGATGCTTGAATCATGCTGTGTGATTCAGCATGGGCTTTGTTATGGCAAGACACATACATGTTAACTCCAAAAAGGCATCACCTGTTCTGCAGTGTCTCAAAATCTTTACTTTCTCTAAAAAATCCTTAGCAACTACTAACATAACCATGCATAAAATAAGGTAATCTTATCTCAATTTGGTTCAGCAATAACTATTAAACTGTGATATGTTGCACACTGCATTAAATCCAAAACGAATCTTGATCAGTTGAGTGGGCGGCATGGTGGTGTAGTGGTTAGCACTGTCGCCTCACAGCAAGAAGGTTCTAGGTTTGAGCCCAGTGGCCAATGGGGGCCTTTCTGTGTGGAGTTTGCATGTTCTCCCTGTGTCTGTGTGGGCTTCCTCTGGGTGCTCTGGTTTCCCTCACAGTCCAAAGACATGCAGGTTAGGCTAATTGGTGGCTCTAAACTGACTGTAAATGTGAGTATGAATGGTTGTTTGTCTCTATGTGTCAGCCCTGTGATGACCTGGAGACTTGTCCAGGGTGTACCCACCTCTCACCCATAGTCAGCTGGGATAGGCTCCAGCTTGCCCGTGACCCTGCACAGGATAAGTGGTTATGGATAATTGATGGATGGATAATTTAAGTGGCTTTAGTTTGCTTGCAGCTGAACTTTTTTGCTATTTCGCAGTCAGGAAAGAGTAGGGGTGCAATTTCTGTAAAGTGGTCTGCAACCAACATGGGAAGATTGTGTTGTGCAATAAAATTGCAGAACACAACTTTGGATTTCATAACATTGTCACTACCAACTTTACTAGGTTGTTTCTGAGCGAAAAAAAAAAAAATTGGCTGCTGATTCCTTCTCTCTGTTACATTTCACTGATGAAGCTTCAATATCATATGTTCTTTTAGGTCATACATCCCCAATGCCACAACCTTAATGTTCTGATTACAAAGTGAACAACTGCCATCGTCACTTCCTAGTTTTGATGGAAGAATAATGCCATCAAAAATTTCCATGCATTCTGGAAGAAACCGACTGCCTGATTTTGTCTTCAATCATTTCTTTGATGGAACCTCCACCATGACTCGCCTTGTGTACTTGAAAAATTCACGCTCAGCCTGAAGGTGACTACTCATGCAACTGCATATATGTGGACATTCAGATCAATTTGTGTTATTCCGGAAACACAGATTGAGCAATTCCAAATGTAAATGAAGGCGTTTTCTGCAATGTTTGTGTACTAAACCTTTGAATTTCTTTTCTTTTTTTTTACGGTAAAAGCATAATTTCCATAGTATTTTACCAATATGCCTGTATTAATTTCAAATGCCCAAAATCTGTACTAAATACGGATAAACCGTAGGAGTTGACAGGTATGAAGACATAGTTCATATTCAAGGGATAATGCACAAGTAGAAAATCTCAAAAGGGATTGATCCAGAATCCAAATGATAGCACAAGGACGAGATTTAAAATGGGAAGATTATAGACAGGAAATAAGGTCTGGAAATGTGCAATACAACAGGCAAAACCTTGCACCAAGGAAGAGAAACAAGAAAGAATAATAATAAAAAAAAACTGCTGGGCACTAAGGGAGAATCCATGACCATGGTAAAATAAGATTTTCTAGCATTTATAAACCCCAGCAAATTTATCTAAATTAGAATTATCCGTATGTCATAACTGCTATTATTCTATCCACATTCACTGGATATGAGCAATCACATGCTCTGATTGGCTACTCTACTACTAGGATATTCACTCATATACTGTGTAGGTGCAATTGGTAATTGAGTGATCAATCTCATTAAATCTGAAGGTTAACTAGACAGGGACACTCTAACGAGTGCAAACCCCGCCTTTTCCCTATTAAAATACATTGGGCGAAAATTTCGAAGTTCTGCCATGACCTTGACCTTTGACCTTTGACCTCCAAAATTTAATGGTTTCCTTCCTGGGTGATTGGCAACACGTACAAAATTTGGTTCAAATCGATCCATTGGTTCTTGAGATATCTTGCAGACACACAGACAGACAGACAGACAGACAGATACACACACACACAGACTGACGCAGGTGAAAATAATAACCCCTCCGACTACTGTCGGCGGGGTTAATAATTAAATAATTAAATTGAATCAGTCTCATTTGAATCATACCATTGAATCATTCTCATTGAATCATTTTCATTGAATCACTCTCATTGAATCATACCATTAATTTTGGTGCTCAATAATAAATTACCAAACAGCTAAATTATGGTATATTCCAAATTATTATGATCACTTACCATATTACATAACTCATATGCACCTTGAATTCTTTGAGATTGTGTGACTTCAAAAATATTGGAACACAAATAAACACACAGTTTCAATAATAACTGAATTTATTATAACAAAGATAAAAATGGATAATATCAGTTGGAATCATTATATACAAATATGATATGGTATGTGTGTGTGTGTGTGTGTGTGTGTGTGTGTGTGTGTGTGAGTGTGTTGTGGTGAAGACAAAAGATTAGCTTTGTGTGCTAATTAAGATGTTTTGTGTGTGTGGAAGGCCTTATGACCACGTGTTTCTAAGTACAGCAAGAGATTTAGCTTGGGTTGCTAATTGAGATGTGTTGGCCATGTGTGGAGCCACAGATTAGCCTTGTGTCGCTAGCTAAGACAAAGGAATGCTAGCTAAGATGTGTTTGTGTGTGGCCACGTGGCCTGACACAGAGTTAGCCTGTGCGTGGCCTGAACAAAGAGTTAGCATGGATTGCTAGCTAAGTTGTGTTTGTGTGTGGCCTGTGGCCTAAGCAAAAGGTTAGCCTAGCTTTCTAACGAGACAAAGCCGTGTGTTTAGCTAAGGTGTGTTTGTGGGGCCTGTGGCCACGTGTTTCTAAGTAACAAATGACTAGCCGGTAGCTAACCCACTAGCTCATAACACTACTAAATCCACTGAAATCTTGATGAGGTCAAAATGTGTGTGAGAATGAAATTAGGATGTTAGTGAGGAATAGAGAAGCATGCACAGCTTATCTATTAAACAATTGAGAGATTAAAGCAATACAGTCATCAATTCAAAAGCTGCGTGTCTACAGTGTAAGCAATTAAACCATTCCTGAGTTTAAATTCACACTACTTCAATAAAAGCAAATTCCTAAGACTAGCTTTATGCCCAAATGCCAAGTCTTACTCAGTATCTTGCCTCTAGCAAGATTATGAAGAGATGTTCCGAGACTTTTGTAGTTTCACCATGGTGGAGCACGTGAGTTGCTTCCCGTGGTCGCTCGTGATGAAAAGAGAGTCTCTGATCAGAATAATGTGCACAGTGCTTCAAAATTAGAAGGATCCGGTCGCTCCTAACTTTTAATTAAAACTGCTTTGGGCTGCAGTCCATACGCATGTATAATGAATAAACAAAACCGGCTGTAACTCAAGCTGAGTTTAAAATCGCGTGATTCTAGGATCTACCGTGGCCAAAGGTGAAAGAAAAGCGCGAAACTCTGATTCTTGAAGAAAAGAAAAGACGTCTTTATCTGGTTTTCTGGTGCAGGGTCCTCCCTATGTCTGTGTGCTGAGTTCACGCGGAGCCAAAAGAGGGAGAAGGAAGCATTGCTCAGTTGCTTATACCTTCCTGGAGGATGTGACGTTGGTGATCCCGCCCTAGCGTGACGCAGGTCAACGCGGAAGTTGGCTGATGGGAAATGTAGTTTCTTAAAGGGACTGTGTATTGTACCTACAACTGTGAGGAGAGAAAAAACAAAATGGCGGAGCACATTAAGTCAGATATATCACTTTTGTTATCAAGTATTTCAAAGAAACAGAAATAGCTAAAATAATATATACCCCCCCACCCCATATCGCCTGTTCCACACTCCAGCCCAGTCGATAGCAGTAATACACCTTTAAGTTGGTTTGCCAACCGCCAAAAAACCCTAAAGAAGAAGAAGAAGAAAATGGCAGAGCATGTTGCTGAACCAACTGAGGATGAAATAAAAACTTGACTCAAAAACAAAAGCCCAGAAAATACAAAAAAAGCAACAAAATATGGAATAAAAGTATTTGATGGTAAGAACAAATCTTTTTTTTATTTTCAAGAATTATTATTATAGTGTTTTTCACAAATTGCTCCTGTCATTTCGCTGGCTTGTTTACATTCTAAGAGGAAATCATTTTGTCAGATGTTTTGGATAAAATTTTTGTTTATCGAATTTGCAGAAAATAAAAATTCTTTGTTTCTCAAAATCCAGTGAATGTGGATAGAATAAAACAGTTATTCCACTCAATCTTGTCGTACATGGTTTATAGCTAACTCCATGCTATGCACCTCATCAGCTATCAGCTCAATTTCGATTTCATGGAATACCTATTAATTATTACATTATTGATTTAATTGGTTGAAGTACAGGGCAACATGGCGCTGTCTTGGTTAGCACTGTCTCCTCACAGCAAGAAGGTTCTGGGTTTGAGCCCAGTGGCTGACAGGAGCCTTTCTGTGTGGAGTTTGCATGTTCTTCCAATGCCTGCATGGGCTTCCTCTGGGTGCTCCTGTTTCTCCCACAGTCCAAAGACATGTAGATTCGGTGAACTGGTGGCTCTAAATTGACCATGAGTGTGAATGGTTGTTTGTCTCTACGTGTCAGCCCTGCGATGATCTGGTGACTTGTCCAGGGTGTACCCCACCTCTCACCCATAGTCAGCTGGGATAGGCTCCAGCTTGCCCACGACCCTGCAAAGAATAAGTGGTAAGAGATAATAGATGGATGGTTGGAGTATGCTATGTCATGCATAACAAATGTACTTATAATGCATTATGAAACATAGAAAGTGTTACATTATTTAACAAATCTTCAGTCCTTTTTTAAGCGTAATACATATGCATGTTAAAGGAAGTAAAAGAAGTATTGCACAAGCCAGACTGTATTCTTTGTGTGTACATTACACTGTACGTTATTGTTGTTTTCATGCTAAAAAGGCAAAATACAAGCAGTGTGTATCGTAAAGCAATGTTACATTCATTGTTTCGTGTTGTGGTCAAAAAGGGTACAAAGCAACTGTCTGCCTCCTGAAGAATATTTAAGTGTTAAACGCCATGAAGTAACTGCACAGCAAAATCCCTTATGTTGAATTAACACCTAGAGTGTTAAATCAACACTTTCAGAGTTTATTTGTACCCAATTGGACATATATAAACAGGGTAGGGTGATAATTCAACACTCAATAATAATTCAACACTGAAGATTTTGCTGTGTGGAGAAGGACCCCAGGGGGCCTCTGAACACCATTTGTTCCAAGTCACAGTATATCAATAATTCAACCCACATTATAGATGAACCACCAGCAGCACCAAGTCCACATTGACAAAACCATTTAGCTATAGAGAAAAATGCTGTATAGTCAGTTTCCTCTCACGGTATGCTTACTCATGCAGGTATTTCAGTTTGGCTGACTACTTTATACAAAGCATCAAACATTTTAAGACAGTCTACAACTGAGCAGTGGATAGTTAAGGATCTTGCTCATGGACCCAAGTCCAAACCATCTCATCAGTAGCCCAAAACTTTAACCACAGATCAGCAACTTGTTACCAGAATGGAGTAAAATCCCAAATGCTCTTGTTCATGCATAAATTTGAATTGTTCAAAAGTTTTGCCGTTGTAGTTGATAGAAATTTCGGTGTACATGCCACCAGTAAAACAGCTGTAGCACTTGAAAGGTGGATTGAAGCTCTGCTCAAAATCTGCTTGATGTTACAGCTAGCGGAATACTAGATACACTGATCAGCCATAACATAATGACCACTGACAGGTGACGTTAATAACACTGATTGTGTCATTACAATGGCACCTCTTAAGGGGTGGGATATATTCGGCAGCAAAAAAGAGAACTGTCAGTTCTTGAAGGTGATGGGTTGGAAACAGGAAAAATGGGCAAGCATAAGGATCTAGGGGAAGCCATGGCCTAATGCTTAGAGAAGCAGCTTTGGGACCAAAAGGTTGCCAGTTTGATTCCCAGCAGGAATGGCTGACATGCCCTTGAGCAAGGCACTTAACCTCCAACTGCTGACAAGGGCCAAATTGTGATGGCTAGATGACTGGGTCTGAGCATCTCCAAAATGGCACATCTTATCAGGTGTTCCTGGTATGCAGTGGTTAGTACCTACCAAAAGTGGTCCAAGGAAGGACAACCAGTGAACCAGCGACAGGGTCATGAGTGTCAAAGGCTCATTGAGTTGTATGGGGTACGAAGGCTAGCCCATATGGTCCAATCCCACAGAAGAACCACTGTAGCACAAACTGCTGAAAAAGAATGCTGACACCTTTCTATTTGAGCCAGCATTAATTTTTTCAGCAGTTTGTGCTACAGTCATTCTTCTGTGGGAAGCCATGGCCTCATGGTTAGAGAAGCAGCTTTGGGACCAAAAGGTCACTGGCTTAATTCCCTGGACCAGCAGGAATGGCTGAAGTGCTCTTGAGGAAGGCACCTAACCCCCAGGCTGCTCTGGGTATGTTGTTATGGCTGATTGGTGTATAGTATGTGAAGTAGTATATATTGACCTCAGCAACAAATGATATACCGGTACCTTCTAAAGCCAATACCTATTCAGAGATAATTATAATGTCTATGTGCATCAGAGATCATTTTTAGTTTCTACTCAACAAATCAAGAAAACCAGATCATTAAGTCACCAAACTAGTGTTTAGGGGCCCATGAACTGGAACAGTTTTTTCTGCTAAACCCAACTCCCCACTGTGACCAGTGATTATCACAAGAAAGGACACTACTATGCATAACTCCAGAGGAAAATATAATTCAGCTTGATCTTTAATGTCTCAGTGAGCACAAACAAGAGTTTGTAAGTCAAATGCTTTGCAAGGTTTGTCAAAAGTGCAACAGTACTATCCCCAAAATACTTTACAGAAAAGATTATATACAGAATCTCTTAGATATAGGTTGGATTTTTTAAAAAAAATCTCACCAACAGAAAGGACAAGCAGCCTGCACTTTTGTGTCAGTTTTCACAAGACCAGACCTGACCAGCATCCTCTGCCAAGGATACAGAATCTTATAGATCGAATTGCTGGAAACTCTTGCTTTTCCCTATTGGATCAGTTTATATCTATAATAAAAGTTTTGTGAGATAAAAATCCAGACATCTTAGATACCATCTACCCCATGAGGCCTAGATGATCAGCATGGAATGACCCCTTCACCAAAGGAATCCCAGAGCTGTATGCAAAGAGTGCAGGAGTGTATTCAAATGAGTTGGCCATTGATGCATCTTATTCATTCAGTTTCCTTAATGGGGGTTCCAATTTGGGTAATTAAATAAAAGACCATTTCTGAGATATCCATCCATTATTACTTATCCTGTGCAGGGTCACGAACAAGGTGGAGCCAATCCCAGCTGACTATGGGTGAGAGGCAGGGTACACCCTGGACAAGTCACCAGATCATCACAGGGCTGACACATAGAGACAAACAACTATTCACACTCACATCTATGGTCAATTTAGAGCCAACAATTAGCCTAACCTGCATGTCTTTGGATGGTGGGGGAAACCGGAGCACCAGAAGGAAACCCACGCAGACATGGGGAGAACATGCAAACTCCACACATAAAGGCCCCCATCAGCCACTGGGCTCAATCCCAGAACCTTCTTGCTGTGAGGCGACAGTGCTAACCACTACACAACCGTGCCACCCATTTCTGAGATAATATTAGCAAAAACCATAAATATAAAAAATAATTATGATTTAACATTACATTACTTTTATGTACAAAAAAACAACATTTAGGCCGGCACGGTGGTGTAGTGGTTAGCGCTGTCGCCTCACAGCAAGAAGGTCCTGGGTTCGAGCCTCGGGGCCAGCGAGGGCCTTTCTGTGTGGAGTTTGCATGTTCTCCCCGTGTCCGCGTGGGTTTCCTCCGGGTGCTCCAGTTTCCCCCACAGTCCAAAGACATGCAGGTTAGGTTAACTGGTGACTCTAAATTGACCGTAGGTGTGAATGTGAGTGTGAATGGTTGTCTGTGTCTATGTGTCGGCCCTGTGATGACCTGGTGACTTGTCCAGGGTGTACCCCGCCTTTCGCCCGTAGTCAGCTGGGATAGGCTCCAGCTTGCCTGCGACCCTGTAGAAGGATAAAGCGGCTAGAGATAATGAGATGAGATGAGAAAACAACATTTATGAATTTGCTACAGAATTGTGTTTCAGAGAAGTGATCAGCTGTACATCAGGACTGAAAATCTCATGTCTATTTTAAGTTGTAAATATTGAAGAAATATTTACGATTTGGTGGAAAAGCAGAACATTTGATTGACCAACTGATTGGGTCAGTGGCGGAAGTGTTGTAGTCCCTTTCAAGTCAGTCAAGTCAGTTTATTTGTATAGCACTTTTAACAACAGACATTGTCGCAAAGCAGCTTTACAGAAAATTAAAGACTTTAAACATGAGCTAATTTTATCCTGAATAAATTTTTTCATCGCTGTTGAGTAAGCCTGTGCTGATGGTGGCAAGGAAAAACTCCTTCAGACGACATGAAGAAGAAACCTTGAGAGGAACCAGACTCAAAAGGGAACCCATCCTCATCTGGGTGATGACAGATACCATGATTATAAATAACTCGCTTCTATAATTGTGTCCTATATACAGTAGTCACAAAGTATAACTGTGAAACCAGGAAAATCATTATAGTTTTAGTGTGAAGTCTGTTTTGTTGAAGTTATCAACTGTTCATTGATGGAGACTTGAGTGCAAAACTGTTCATGACAACTGCAGTCCTATCATTATCATGGCAATTGTCACCCTAAACCATCGTAGCAAAACTGTAAGTGTCCAGAGCCATCTTCTAAGTGCAACTTTCGTCTGTCCATATGGAGCCGTCCTCCACAGGAGCGATGTGATGAAACTTCAGCCAGACGTAGGGCATCAGGATGGATCAGGCAGGTCTGAGGACCAGAAGAGGTCAGCATCACTGAAAGTCACCCTTCTTGATATAGCAAGGGGTTTATTTTAATTTGTTAGGAATGAGAAGCCAAAATTGCTGTCAAATATTAAAGCTAGACAGCCTTTTGATTTCATAAGATTGGTGAAATTTAGTTCCCTCTGAAATTTGGCCATTGTGATACATGTTTATTTCTGTAATATCTCACAAAATATCAGGCCATTCTGTGGCTGGGAAGTTACTTAATTTGAGGGGATTAAAGCAAATAGTGTGCATGAAATCACTTGCTTTGTGCAGTCAAGCAGACAGAGGAAGTCCGTGTGTGTGTGCACATGCACAGGTTTACCTTTGACTGTGCACTGATGGTTCCATCATTCTGTCGCTAAATGAACAGCTGATCACACCGAGGTGCTCGCTGAGCGCTGATATTTATTAGTTTGGTTCTGCATTTTCTTTCCTTCGCAACATAACGTCTTTTCTTCTCGCTTTCCATTAATGTAGTAAGTCTTTCACATTTCATTCGCACACTCACGTCCTCCATTTTTCTCTCCTGTTTCAAATTTGTATCCCACAATGCTTTGCGCGAACGGGGAAAGCTCACCACGTGATGCATGACGTAGTATCTTGAATTGGGTCATGGTGAAGCAGGAAAAAATAGCAGAGAATTTAGGGACCACATGGCCCTAAATTCATTAATTGTTCTATTAAAAAAAAAAAACTCATAAAATTGGAAGTCTGTAACCCAAATTCAGTAGCTTTCAGTCCACTAAACAAAAATAATTGTCAGGGAAAATTCTTTTTATGACCTACACTTGAAAAATCTGAAAGGCAGTCCACCTTTAAACTTTCATTTTCTGTTGCTCTGCATGTTACAGGTCAGTTGTTTACAAGTTTTTGCTGAAATGTGGACTGAAAATCCAGTTCTTTGGTGAGTTTAGATATTTGTAGTTAAGTCATAAGAAACATTGAATTGTGGGCATCTTCACAGATAACTTCACAATAACTTCTGTTCGTATCACAAACTCCACTGACCGTCAATCATTTACACATTTGCCAAAATAATTTACTGGGGCATTGTGTCTCTTGCTCCACTTGACAACATGTGTTTTGCCAACTAAGAGCGAAATCTAATCCTGAAAACTTACTCAAAATTATTAAACGTCTATTTGATATCACATATCGCTCATATTCGATCGGAATCTCAACAATGTCCATCTCATCTTATCTCTAGCCGCTTTATCCTTCTACAGGGTCGCAGGCAAGCTGGAGCCTATCCCAGCTGACTATGGGCGAGGGGTGGGGTACACCCTGGACAAGTCGCCAGGTCATCACAGGGCTGACACATATACCCTGTCCACACTAGGGATTTTGTACCGATACGAAACTACTTTTGTACCGCAACACCTGTCCACACTAGCAACTATAGCGGTACTGTAGCGGTATAACTGTAGCGGTACAAAACCCACAAATGTATGGGTTTCATACCGGTACAGTATCGGTACTGTAGCGCTTCGCTGTAGTGTGGACAGATGAAGCGGCTCTGTATTGATACAAATATAATGCGCATGCACAAAGTCACACACCTCAATCAATGTCTTCGCTGAATAAAATAGTGAAGAACAGAGATTCGTTTGTTTCTTTCTCAACTGCCTCACGCATTTTATACGATTCGACTGAATAAATGACCACCAGAAATACAGACTGTACATTGACAACAAAAAGCACACACACGTTGTTTCATCTGTATGGAAGCCGAGAGAGGCCCTTCATATAATCCTTTTTTTATTCACCTTGTTATCCCGAGATAACGACATAATTAATTCAGGATCTCGAGAAAACAACACAACTAATTCGAGATCTCGAGAAAACAAAACCGTTATTTCGAGATCTCGAGAAAACAAAACAATTATTTCATGATCTCAAGTGAACAGCTGAGAAATGGCTCATTCAGGTGCGCCAAGAGACTTGTGATATGCTGACTTTGGGGCTATTTCTCATTCTGTATAGACTCAACTTTGGTCATTAGAATGTCTGGAATAATCGATCACCTAATAAGGCAATATTTTGATCAGGGGTTGACACAGGGAGAGATTGCATTAAGTCTTTTAATAAGGGATAATTTCAAAATTAGTCCGCAGCACCTCCGCAGAAGACTGGCCCGGCTTCGTCTCTACCGACGGAGATACAGTGATCCAGCTGAGATCATGAAATAATTGTTTTGTTTTCTCGAGATCACGGAATAATTGTTTTGTTTTCTCAAGATCTCGAAATAACGGATGCCACATATTCTCGGAAGGAAGTTACTCGGTAACCACGGAAACATTTCACGCACGTGCATTTCAACTACCGTGAAAGAAAACCGCAAACATTTCTCGCTAGTGTGGAAAGATGCACTAAACTGTACTGGTATACTTTGTATCGATACAATTATACCACTTTCGTACCGGTATAAGTGTGAACACAGCAATAGACACAGACAACCATTCACATCTATGGTCAAATTAGAGTCACCAGTTAACCTAACCTGCATGTCTTTGGACTGTGGGGGAAACCGGAGCACCCGGAGGAAACCCACGCGGACACGGGGAGAACATGCAAACTCCGCACAGAAAGGCCCTCGCCGGCCACGGGGCTCGACCCCGGACCTTCTTGCTGTGAGGCGACAGCACTAACCACTACACCACCGTGCCACCCCCATGATCAATATCTATTTATAATAAAGATTAAATGTTCTTAGAACTTGTGTGAAAACATTTTGGATTTGTGCTAAAGGACTTTTGTGCTAAATGACTGTAAACTGTCTGGGCACCTTACAAGGATGCCATGTGACTGGCTCCCAGTAGAGCTGTATAAGACGTCCCAATGGACAGAAATCCAGGACATGATGTCGAGATTACATCTCACAATTGGCTTTGGTAAGTTTGAGAAATCCAGAGCAGGAGCTGGAATCTCTTTTAGCACTAAGAGTTGGATTAATTCTCTTTTCAGAAACCGATTCTGATACCAAGTATCAGTGCTCATCAAAATATTATACAGTACTGTGCAAAGGTCTTAGGCACCCTGCTTGTAGTACAAGTTATTGTTGAGTCTGTGCAGTGGAAGGGAGTCAGGACAAAAGCATTTTAGATTTCCAAACATTACCTTTCCAAAAAAAAAAATAGAGAAATATGTTTCTATGTCAGTAAAGAAAGTAATATTTTACCTCAGGGACCACTTTTCAGACTAAATAAATAAATAAATAAAAATTACAAAGGCTATTGGGTTTTGCTGCAAAAGAAAAGAAAAGAACAAGTGTGATAAACTCTCCAAAAGAATTGTGGCTGTTTGTGCCAGATGCTCAGTAAAATTTACAGCTCATTTCCAAATAAAATGGCACGCATTGTACCTGAGACTGCTAATTTAGAAAAAAAAAAGCAAAGGGTTGTCACACCAAATATTGACTTTGTTTAATTTAATACTGTTTACTGCACGTTGTAATATTTATTCTTTTAAATAGAAAGATTTAATTGTGGGCAGCACGGTGGTGTAGTGGTTAGCGCTGTCGCCTCACAGCAAGAAGGTCCGGGTTCGAGCCCCGTGGCTGGCGAGGGCCTTTCTGTCCGGAGTTTGCATGTTCTCCCCGTGTCCGCGTGGGTTTCCTCCGGGTGTGCCGGTTTCCCCCACAGTCCAAAGACATGCAGGTTAGGTTAACTGGTGACTCTAAATTGACCGTAGGTGTGAGTGTGAATGGTTGTCTGTGTCTATGTGTCAGCCCTGCGATAACCTGGTGACTTGTCCAGGGTGTATCCCGCCTTTCGCCCGTAGTCAGCTGGGATAGGCTCCAGCTTTCCTGCGACCCTGTAGAACAGGATAAAGCGGCTAGAGATGATGAGATGAGATTTAATTGTATTAGTTTTAAAGTCATCTTTACTATACATCATTTCTTTGCATGTGCCTCAGACTTCTGCACAGTACTGCGTGTTGATCCAAGAACTGATCATCCAAGTATGCGTATGTTGGTTTGTTAAATGTCATCTCCACCCACACACAAAGTATCCACCGACTTATCGAATGTACATATAATTTTAGGGATCTTAAATAGTACATCTTGAAAATTAAGCGTTCTTATCTCCCTAATGCAGTTTTACTTGGATCCACTCTGCAAAGCAAACACTTTGATGGGTTTCTTTAGGGTTCCATCAGAGAGACAAAAAAAGTAACACTTTCTGAAGCCTGTATTTATAAACCAAGATGAAAATAATTCCTCATAAGCATTCTTATAAACTCATAATTCATAAATGTGCTAGAAGTAATTCCTTGATAACTTATCATCTTGTAGCAAAAGTGTCACTGTTAACTACAATGCTATATCCTGTACTGCACAAGCTTTATAACTAATCTGTCCTTAATTATAAAGTAATATTGATTAACAATTCTAAAAACACTCAAAATGCCACATTGATTGCCTCAAGTGAATGATACTTAACAATTATTTGCCGAAGGTGAAGTGAATATTGGTCAATAATAATTGAGACGAAGTCGAAGTTATTATTTCAATAATATTGGCTGGCGTTGAGTGGTATATCAGATATATTCCATTTGTCAGTAATGCTGTCAAGAGAGCCAGTCCGAACCCAACTACAAACATGGCCACTCAGAACTACAACACCCACGAACCACAGCACCCTCTATCACTGGTTTATTAAATACACCTCTCACTCGTTTCCTAGTTCATCAGCCCCTGCTATATAAACACCTCTCCCACTCTCACTCGATGCAAAGTATTGTTCAGTGTTCATCCCTGGCATACTGAGCCTTTATTCTTCTGCTTGCTTTATCATGTTCTCGACCCTCGCTCTCGTATCTTTCTCGTTATTCTCTAGCCCTGTCCGCATTGCCCCATTTACCGATCAATCAACCCTCACCTGTCCCACAACCTTGATTCTAGTCTCACGTTTTGGCTTTGTTTCCAGTTTGCTTTCCCCGCTCTCCCCAGCACATACATCTGTAAGTGCCTGCACCCTGACACCTCATCTCATTCTCATTATCTCTAGCCGCTTTATCCTGTTCTACAGGGTCGCAGGCAAGCTGGAACCTATCCCAGCTGACTACGGGCGAAAGGCGGAGTACACCCTGGACAAGTCGCCAGGTCATCACAGGGCTGACACAGAGACACAGACAACCATTCACACTCACATTCACACCTATGGTCAATTTAGAGTCACCAGTTAACCTAACCTGCATGTCTTTGGATTGTGGGGGAAACCGGAGCACCCAGAGGAAACCCACACGGACACGGGGAGAACACGCAAACTCCACACAGAAAGGCCCTTGCCGGCCACGGGGCTCGAACCCGGACCTTCTTGCTGTGAGGCGACAGCGCTAACCACTACACCACCGTGCCACCCTTCTTTTCAACCTAAAAATGTTATTTTATCCACATTCACTAGATATGAGCAATTGCATGCTCTGATTGGCTACTCTACTACTAGGATATCAGCTCATATACCGTGCATAGAGAAAAACAAAATGGTGATGTGCGGCGACAGCGCTAACCACTACACCACCGTGCCGCCCTGCACCCTGACACCATTCAGCAAATGTGATGTTGAACGAGTCGAAGACAATTAGCTGAATAGAATATACCTGATATACCATGGAAAAAAACCAGACATTATTATTATTATTATTATTATTATTATAATACACTCTTCATATTAGCATATCAGCATTTTCAAAGGCCACCACTAGCTTACTTGCGAGTCAGCACCATCAGCACAGCAGTGAATTCACCTTCTAGCTGGTGTAGCATTCATCAGTAGTGTTAGCGAATGCTAATAAAGCAGTCAAGCCAGTGCTATCAAGAGCAAGTAGCACAGACTAACTACCGAGAAACTAAGATTTCTGTCTCCAGACTTTTCTTCCACACATGCTCGCTAGAGTATTTTTCATTCAGATTTAAGTATTAATTTCCCTGTGTACTTTACTTTGTTACTTTTAAAATCAACATCAACAGCTACACACAATGGAGCGACTTGGCAACCTGCTGCTAATCCCTTGCAAAATCCTTTGCCCTGTTGCTTTTTTGGTATGTCTGGCTAAGTTTTGGCTGAGCTGAAGTCCCAGCTCTAATAGTAATGGTTCACCACTGCTTGTAAATATGCATGAAGAAAACCATAATAAAGTTTTGGTAGCCTTTTAGGTGTTCAATGTGTGAACTCTTTCAAAATTTTCTCAAAATATTCCGTATTTAACAAAGCAAACCTGGCAGCCATGTTTGTTTACAAATTGTCACAGTCGCTCGCTAGCATGGAAGTTTTATGTCTCCAATGTGTCACTTTTCCAGTTTTTCAATGCCCGTTGGTATGTTTTTCTCTTGTAAATATGCATGAAGAATATCTAATGAAGTTCAGGTGTTCAGCACGTCTTTCTCTTTCCCGGCAAACAAAAAATGCTCCTGCGCATGCACAGCAGAAACCTTTCTCATTGAATATTCGCATCAGCTCCGACGTGTGACGTCATATTTTCTTGACAACCATGCAATATCGTAAACCATATTCAACGCTCATTCTCCATTGGGTAGAGTGATGTAATACATGTAGGATAAGCGATATGCGAACAATATTGCATGCTATCAAACCAAATGAATGAAACCTCCTAGAAGGGAATAAAACACATGTTTTTATTCCATTGAAAAAGTGTCCTGTATGTGTAATAATCACCGATATTCACTGAGCCTGAGGCGGATAATTGTTTTCGTCTAAATACACAGGAGATTATTTCAAAAAACAATTTAAACAAATCCGATTAAAAAATAAATTATTTCAAACTTCAAAAGCAGCCTGCAAATGTAATAACAGCGCAGCACAGCCTTGTGTCACTTATCTACACTGAGCCACATAAAATACTTTGTTTTGAAATCAATAAAATAAATCACAATTCCACCTTGCCTTTTAATAGTTTTAGATCAAACTTTGTAGCATCTTTAGTGCTTTTAGGAACAGCATTTTCTTTCATCATTTGTAATGCTTCCTTACTTATGGTGACAAAGTGATTGGCTGCCATTTTGCCGAGTCGCTCGAGGTGATTATTGAGAAATAGTCTGAGTTTCTCAACCGATCAGCATGCACGATTTTCTATTAATCACCTGTGTATTTATACTAAAATAAATGATTCCTCATTAAAGTTAAGTTGTAAGACATGCCACATTTCGAAAAGTCTTTTATAAACTTAAAGTGGTATTTTAATGGTTCGAAATGTAATGATTTAGACAAAGGTTTGCAAGGCATCTCATGCAAAACTCTAAAAACTGACAGGAGAGCAAAATCAATTATCGCCCTGGCCAGATGGAAGCTTCATTGCCACAATGTCCGTTTACTAATTTGCTCAAAAATAAAATTTGCTTTGCTTTTTAAATTGTGTCATTAACCGTTCTCATGAAATACACTGACCATCCCGCTTGTCATCTCGCTCATTCATCTTCAGTTTTCTTAAACTGAAGGTTGTTTCTATGGTGACAAAGACTCAGGGGAGTGAAAATGTCTCAACTAAACACCTGTAGGAAGATTGAAAGGATGCTTTCATAGCCATTGTAGACCTTAATTAACCTTAACGCAAAATTAAACTTTATCAAGCAGAAAGAAAGAAACACTGACTGGAAGGCATTGTTTGTTTTCTTTTGAAAATGTGCCCAAAAATGTTCATATTTAATGACTAGGGAAAGTTACCTTGATCGTTCTGACCTGCGTCTGATTGGGATACCATCAACACACCTGGTCAAAAACAGGAAACTCTTTCAGCGGAAGAGAAAACGTGTTTCAGATAAGAAAATTCCTGGGACATAGTACAGCCTCTTTTCTTCTCTGAGCCCTGAAGATCAGAACAAAATCATTATTACCAAGCACTCGTTGCTGTCGCATCGCTTGAAGGAGAACAACATCTCATCATACCAGATGACAAGGTTATCACTCCTGTGCTCCAGCAGACATCATCCATTTGCACCTTGCATTATGCAAACTCATTCCACACCTGCGGTCATTTTCTCCGTTTGGTGGTGGTGCCTGTGAAAGGCGGGTTATCTGTTTTCAGCGTCCGTCAGGCAGGGGATAGATTTTTGAATAGAGCCAGCAAATCCAGCTTACCATTCACACCCTGACACAGAAGCACAATCGAAATGGATGAGAGAGACTGCCAGTTCTGCCTCACATATTGCCTTCTGCTTTCCAGAACATCAAAAAGGGCAAATGGATAAGGGTTGAATACATGCCATTGTTCATTTATAGTCACTGCATGGTGCAGTGTAATGTGATACACAGAGCGTAACATATGGACACACTGATGAAGTGCGAAATGCAAAGGTTATTGAGTATCTGCATGCAAGTGATGGAGTGAATATCACACTGCTTATTATTTTATACAGTACAGTGCTGGAATGAATAACAGGAGTGAACTAATCCCAATTAAGCATCTTTTTTTTTGGAGCCTTCTGGTGGGTAGTTTTACTTCTCTGCTGATATACCTTTCCCAAGCCCAGAAGGGGTTAAAAAAAAAAAACTCTCTCCTGAATTTCATAATTTTTTTTTTACTTTGCTATTAACACGTTTTATATTTTTGATGAAACTGTAACTGTAGTACATGCTGCATTCCTGTGCTTGATTCACTATGATGCTGGTCAGATGATTTAGCATGTTTTCCTGGATCTTTTCAGATTTGGAACAGTTCACACTGCAAGAAAAGTGCAAATATCTTGAAGAGAGTCAAATATATCTACAACCCCGATTCCAAAAAAGCTGGGACAAAGTACAAATTGTAAATAAAAATGGAATGAAATAATTTACAAATCTCAAAAACTGATATTGTATTCACAAGAGAACACAGACAACATATCAAATGTCGAAAGTGAGACATTTTGAAATTTCATGCCAAATATTGGCTCATTTGAAATTTCATGACAGCAACACATCTCAAAAAAGTTGGGACAGGGGCAATAAGAGGCTGGAAAAGTTAAAGGTACAAAAAAGGAACAGCTGGAGGACCAAATTGCAACTCATTAGGTCAGTTGGCAATAGGTCATTACCATGACTGGGTATAAAAAGAGCATCTTGGAGTGGCAGCGGCTCTCAGAAGTAAAGATGGGAAGAGGATCACCAATCCCCCTAATTCTGCGCCGACAAATAGTGGAGCAATATCAGAAAGGAGTTCGACAGTGTAAAATTGCAAAGAGTTTGAACATATCATCATCTACAGTACATAACATCATTAAAAGATTCAGAGAATCTGGAAGAATCTCTGTGCGTAAGGGTCAAGGCCGGAAAACCATACTGGGTGTCCATGATCTTCGGGCCCTTAGATGGCACTGCATCACATACAGGCATGCTTCTGTATTGGAAATCACAAAATGAGCTCAGGAATATTTCCAGAGAACATTATCTGTGAACACAATTCACCGTGCCATCCGCCGTTGCCAGCTAAAACTCTATAGTTCAAAGAAAAAGCCGTATCTAAACATGATCCAGAAGCGCAGACGTCTTCTCTGGGCCAAGGCTCATTTAAAATGGACTGTGGCAAAGTGGAAAACTGTTCTGTGGTCAGACGAATCAAAATTTGAAGTTCTTTATGGAAATCAGGGACACCGTATCATTCGGACTAAAGAGGAGAAGGACAACCCAAGTTGTTATCAGCGCTCAGTTCAGAAGCCTGCATCTCTGATGGTATGGGGTTGCATTAGTGCGTGTGGCATGGGCAGCTTACACATCTGGAAAGACACCATCAATGCTGAAAGGTATATCCAGGTTCTAGAGCAACATGTGCTCCCATCCAGACGACGTCTCTTTCAGGGAAGACCTTGCATTTTCCAACATGACAATGCCAAACCACATACTGCATCAATTACAGCATCATGGCTGCGTAGAAGAAGGGTCCGGGTACTGAACTGGCCAGCCTGCAGTCCAGATCTTTCACCCATAGAAAACATTTGGCGCATCATAAAACGGAAGATACGACAAAAAAGACCTAAGACAGTTGAGCAACTAGAATCCTACATTAGACAAGAATGGGTTAACATTCCTAACCCTAAACTTGAGCAACTTGTCTCCTCAGTCTCCAGACGTTTACAGACTGTTGTAAAGAGAAAAGGGGATGTCTCACAGTGGTAAATATGGCCTTGTCCCACCTTTTTTGAGATGTGTTGTTGTCATGAAATTTAATATCACCTAATTTTTCTCTTTAAATGATACATTTTCTCAGTTTAAACATTTGATATGTCATCTATGTTCTATTCTGAATAAAATATGGAATTTTGAAACTTCCACATCATTGCATTCCGTTTTTATTTACAATTTGTACTTTATCCTAACTTTTTTGGAATCGGGGCTGTAGTATGTAGGCGAAGTATCGAGTATCTAGTATCTAATATTTAGGGGAAGCCATGGTCTAAAGGTTAGAGAAGCAGCTTTGGGACCAAAAGGTTGCCACGTCAATTCCCTGAACCAGCAGGAATGGCTGAAGTGCCCTTTAGAAAGGTGCCTAACCCCCAACTGCTCCCTATGCTGTTCTGGGTGCATTGTATATCGCTCTGGATAAGAGAGTCTGCTAAGTGCCATTAATGTAGTATTTTCTATTATTATACATACAGGATACTTTTTGAATGGAACAAAAACATGTATTCTATTCCCTTCTAGCGGTTTTCATTCAATTGGTTTGATAGTTATATTGATGCAATATTGTTAGCATATCGCTTATCCTACATGCATTATGTCACTCTACCAATGGAGAATGAGTGTTGAATATAGTTTACGATATTGCATGATTGGCAACACAACATGATGTCACACATCGGAGACGTAAAACTTCCATGCTAGCAAGTGAGCGACTGTGATAATTTGTAAACAAACATGGCCACCAGGTTTGCTTTGTTAAATACGGAAGATTTTGAGAGAAATTTGAAAGAGAAAGACGTGTTGAACACCTGAAAGGAATGTGTATGTATTATAATAATAATAATAATAATAATAATAATAATAATAACTGCCTTTTTTCATGGTATATCAGATATATTCCATTCAGCTACTCATTTTCAACTTGTTCAATATCATGCTAGCTGAATGGAGTATAACTGATATACCACTCAACACCAGCCAATATTATTTAAATATTAAACCTAGTCACTCATTTTCACTTTTTTTGTTCTCAAATGCTCTCAATCATTTGACAGATTAAAAATCAAAAACAGGCTTTTTTTTTTCTCCCTGAAACATACTTCAACATGTCAACTTTAAGAAACTAGAAATATATTTCACCAAAATGTGTAAATGTGGCGGCATGGTGGTGTAGTGCTTAGCGCTGTCGCCTCACAGCAAGAAGGTCTGGGTTCGAGCCCCGTGGCCGGTGAGGGCCTTTCTGTGCGGAGTTTGCATGTTCTCCCCGTGTCCGCGTGGGTTTCCTCCGGGTGCTCCGGTTTCCCCCACAGTCCAAAGACATGCAGGTTAGGTTAACTGGTGACTCTAAATTGACTGTGAATGGTTGTCTGTGTCTATGTGTCAGCCCTGTGATGACCTGGCGACTTGTCCAGGGTGTACCCCACCTTTTGCCCGTAGTCAGCTGGGATAGGCTCCAGCTTGCCTGCGACACTGTAGAACAGGATAAAGCGGCTAGAGATAATGAGATGAGAAAATGTGTAAATGTGGCGGCACAGTGATGTAGTGGTTAGCGCTGTCGCCTCACAGCAAGAAGGTCCGAGTTCGAGCCCCGTGGCCAACGAAGGCCTTTCTGTGTGGAGTTTGCATGTTCTCCCCATGTCCGTGTGGGTTTCCTCCGGGTGCTCCGGTTTCCCCCACAGTCCAAAGACATGCAGGTTAGGTTAACTGGTGACTCTAAATTGACCGTAGGTGTGAATGTGAGTGTGAATGGTTGTCTGTGTCTATGTGTCAGCCCTGTGATGACCTGGTGACTTGTCCAGGGTGTACCCTGCCTTTCGCCCGTAGTCAGCTGGGATAGGCTCCAGCTTGCCTGCGGCCCTGTAGAAGGATAAAGTGGCTAGAGATAATGAGATGACGTGTAAATGTTTTTATAGCCTTTTGAATCTTGCTTTGGCTGTCTTCCTGTTAAGATCATGTTGTGTAAAGGAGAAGCTGAACAAACAGCGTGGTGAGAACACTCTGTGTGCCTTAAGACGGCTAAAACCTTGTTATCTAAGTGTGATTTCCTCACACAGTATCTGTGAAATTGTTGGATAGCTATCTGCCATAGAGTAAACATCAGCAAAATCAATTTAGCATCAACTTGTTGGGCAGATTCGCATAATAATGGGATAAAAATCATGACAGAAACAGCAGTGATCTGCAATGGCAACGTATCGGTCTTATTGAAAAATAAACAATCCACCAAACACGACAAACTTGTCCATCTGTCTTTTTATGTGCTAATTTACTTTCTCTCCATCATCTTTTTTTGATGAAATTAAGGAAAACCTTCATCTGCCCAGTCAAATCTGGAAAGAAAGACATTCAGAAAACAGTAACTTCTTCAGAAAACAATAACATTTTCCTCATGTAAGCTTCACAAATAAAACATTATTCTGAATTTCTGTGGCTTCTGTGATGCCATTCAGATGCTCATCTCTGTAAAGAATAGCCAGAGCATGTTCTATACATCACACATATAGAGAATAGAGATACAACAGTAAATATAAACCTAGAAAGAAAACACATTAATCAGCAACATTTTGTTTGTAATCAAACATATTAGGACAGAATAGTTATTTCAATATGATGACTTGCTTATCCGGGGCAGCATGGTGGTGTAGTGGTTAGCACTGTCGCCTCACAGCAAGAAGGTCCGGGTTCGAGCCCCGTGGCCGGCAAGGGCCTTTCTGTGTGGAGTTTGCATGTTCTGTCCGTGTGGGTTTCCTCCGGGCGCTCCGGTTTCCCCCACAGTCCAAAGACATGCAGGTTAGGTTAACTGGTGACTCTAAATTGACCGTAGGTGTGAATGTGAGTGTGAATGGTTGTCTGTGTCTATGTGTCAGCCCTGTGATGACCTGGCGACTTGTCCAGGGTGTACCCCGCCTTTCGCCCATAGTCAGCTGGGATAGGCTCCAGCTTGCCTGCGACCCTGTAGAACAGGATAAAGTGGCTACAGATAATGAGATGAGATGAGACTTGCTTATCCATTTAGTAGGCAAACCCATCAATGCTAGACACTGCTGTAGCTGTGACTTGAAAAGATTTTCCCTTCATGACAGTTGATGTTGCAGGACCTCTCTCATAGCTCAAGAAACAATGGCTACCACTGGTGGTCAAAGTCCCTCTCACACCAGGATCTGGTCTTCCCAGGCAGTCGCCTGTCCCAATACTACCCAACTCCTTGAGGCACATGGGTGCAGCTCCGAGCTCCGTTTCCATAGCCCTCAGCCTCTCGACTATTATACAGCTTGGGTTACAGTGGGGGGCTAGTCCTCTGGTAACCGCAAGAGTTTGACTTCCCCACTCACATCTGTATTGCAGCATGCCTTGCCAGTGGCAGCAGGTACCATTTTTACAATGGTCTTTGGTGTGACCCAGCCACAAGTAGAACTTGCAATCTTCTGGTCAAGAGGCAGACACGCTAACCACTAGGCCAGCTTGCAGTACCATTGGTGGTAGCCATTGTCTAATGGTTAGAGAAGCAGCTTTGGGACCAAAAGGTTGCCAGTTCAATTCCTTGGACTGGCAAGAATGGCTGAAGTACCCTTGAGCAAGGCATCTAACCCCCAGGCTGCTCTGGGTATGTTGTATGTCACTCTGGATAAGCACATCTGCTAAATGCCATGAATGTAATGCAATGGTGACATCAAGAAAATAAGTACTGCACTGCATAAGATTTTAATTTAATAATTAGCAATAAGCATACAAAAAAAAAAAAACATTTCCACCAGGACTTTAAATTGTAAAGCTGGGCTATGTTAGCTGTTGGATGACATGAGCTCCAAAGCTGTTTTGTTTAATGTTATATGAAAATTATTGCCAATAATTTTCAACAGCTGTGGGCTGATCTTGGAAACATCACCAGGTCTTTTGGGTTCAAATAGCAAAAGTTAACTCTAGTTTTGGTGCAAAAATGTAAAAAGTAAAATTACAATCCTGGGAGAAATTAGATTTTTTTAAACATTGAGGTTACTTGTGTGGGCAACTACACCTACATGTTCTAGCTAAATCTATCAAACAACGAATTGTGTTTAGATTAGCAGGCTAAATTACCTGTCCAGCACAAAACAGGCAAGTCCAGCATCAATTTAAAAACGTTTATCCCTCATCAGTGATTTCCATCAGAGAAAGGCGACAGCAGACAGTATGGTGGTGTAGTGGTTAGCACTGTCACCTCACAGCAAGAAGGTTCTGGGTTTGAATCTCATAGCCAGTGGGGGGGTCTTTCTGTATGGAGTCTGTGTGGGTTTCCTCAAAGACATGCAGTTAGGCTAACTGGCTACTCTAAATTGTCCCTTGATCAAGCTTGGAGAGGGATGGGCTCTGCCAAATTTAAATGCCCTAGACACACCAATGATAGACTGTTAAAATGTCATCAGTGGTGCCATTGCCGGTTATGAGGGGAAAAGAAGAAGAGAAGCGACACCAATGATTATCCTTGTTTTCTGCTGTCACTTGTCCCGATTTCATTTTTACTTCATGCTCCCTTGAATCCTCCTCATGCTAGACAACAAGTATGATCCTCATTTCTCAAAAAGTGGGTTCTCAAACCTGTTAGCCAGCACCAGCAATCACTGATTCCTCTACTTTCTTCTTCTTTGTCTTCAAGTCAATGCCAATGCTGTATTCAAGCTGCCTCTTCAACATAAAAATGCGACAGGTACTCTCCAGAGCCAGTGTTTGGTTTGTCCATTCTGCTACTGGAGAAACATGGTGGTGCAACATAGCAGGTTCCATTGAAGAGTCCCTGCTTCACATGTAGATAAGAAGGGCTTATTCTAAGCTTACAAAAATAATGATTCGTAATTGCAGGTCATTATTCACTAATGACAACATATTTATGAATACTATATTCATGTGTTGCAACACTAAATTATTGCAGTGCATGGGTTAATAATCATGATTTCCCTCTGTTGGTAAATAATTGGTGGTTTTCAAAGAGAGGTCTAGGGATCCCCAGGGATCCATGAAGAATATCCAGGGGTTAGCAATTTGAAATTTAGCTACAGCTAAAGGAAATCACAACCCACTATTCATTATTGAGTTCTTATATTTACTATCAGGTTTGACTGTTCACTTGAATTGAGTGGGTTGAATACAAGCCTTAATAACAAGTTAGCCTATAAATATTGTCACTGTGGACCTATTTTGTTCAAGAGTTAAAAAAAAATCTTCCTGAGTATTAAATAATGTTCATAAAATATAGTTGTACTGAGATGATATTATTGCATGGAATATATTTTACAGCTAAAGGAGTCCCTTGCTACAAAATATTTGAGAAATGCTGATCTGGTGAAACTTTGTATAATGTGTTATTACAGAAACTTTGCTTGACTTTAATGAGCTGTGTACTGCTTCTCCTCTCCATGGACTACTTGACAAGATGTAGACACTGTATTTTTTTTTCTGTTCAGTGTCTTACCCTTTCTACTAAAAACTACTCTTTGTGCTAATTCATTAAAGCTTAACATAGGCTTTTCTGAGGGGCATCTAAGTTGAACGTTACATCTTTTGCTAAATATAGACGTTATGTAGAACACGATCAAAACAATGCATTAAGCTTCATGAACATAGGTGAGAATCAATCCAAACTTGAACCATCCATCCATCCATTATCCGTAACTGCTTATCCTGTGCAGGGTCACGGGCAAACTGGAAAAAAGGCGGGGTACACCCTGGACAAGTCACCAGGTCATCGAAGGGCTGACACATAGAGACAAACAACCATTCACACTCACATTCACACCTATGGTCAATTTAGAGCCACCAATTAACTTAACCTGCATGTCTTTGGACTGTGGGGGAAACCAGAGCACCCGGAGGAAACCCACACAGACATGGGGAGAACATGCAAACTCCACACAGAAAGGCCCCTGTCAGCCATTGGACTCAAACCCAGAACATTCTTGCTGTGAAGCAACAGTGCTAACCACTACACCACTGTGCCACCCTAATCTTGAACCATTAGAGACCTAATTTTGGGGGGACAAGATTGTTACATAATGCACTGTTCAGATCGATTGGGCTTGTAGGTGCTGTATATGCCAACTTTTTCTGTCTAATATTGTGAAAAAGTGATAAAGAGTCTTTGCTCCAGTAATGGGTGGCATGGTGAAACAGCAAGTAGCATCCATGCCTCATAGCTCCAGGGTCACCAGTTCAATCCTGAGCTCTGTGTGGAGTTTCATAAGCTCTTCCCATATCAGCATGGGTTTCCTCTGGGTTGTCCCATTTCCTACAACTTACATTAACGGCAGACACTCTTATCCAGAGTGACATACAACATACCCAGAGCAGCCTAGGGGGGCAGTTGGGGTCCCTTACTCAAGGGCACTTCAGCCATTCCTGCTGGTCCAGAGAATCAAATCAGCAACCTTTTGGTCCCAAAGCTGCTTCTCTAACCATTAGGCTATGGCTTCCCCCTTACCACAAACATACCGTATACAGTAGACTGGTTACTCTAAATTGTCACTGGGTTTGGAAATGCGTGAATGATGTCATGCTATGGACTGGCATGATGTTATGGTATGGACTGGCATCACATCCAGGGTTTATTCCCACCTCATGTACAGTGTTCCTGGGATAATCTCCAGAGTCTGAAATTTCCACATCCACCATGAACCTGACCAAGATAAAGTAGCTACTGAAGATGGATGATTGAATAAAATGCCTATTTGTTAAATACTCCATTTAAAAGCTAGCTAACAGTAACTTAATATCTCAGTGGTGTAAATGTTCATGCTTTTGACATGAGACTCATTCTTTCAAGCACCCTCTCACACTAGTGTTGTAGTACTTGAGATCGGTCTTGGGCTCAAGACCAGTCTCAAGACCACTTTTTGAAGGCCTTGGTTTTGATCTTATCTCGGGAATTGACCACATTTTTACTTGGTCTTGTCTCAGTTTCAGATATAGAGGGCTACCGCATGACGTCACCGCGCCGCGAGATTTTGTTAGGCGCCATATTGGAAGACCAAGTACATGCACTCACAATATAAAACAAAGTACGAGCGAGAGTAAAGTGACACGGTGGATGATAATTCGGGTTATGCGAGTACATTACCAGCTGCAGAGAGGGCACGGTTTGTGGAGAAACTCGCTGTGATTGATGGGTTTGACCCATATGATAAGACTCGCGGCAAGGGAGAATGGAAACATAAGGAGGACCTGACACCAATTCTGCCATCTGTTTGCTACCCAGACATTGTAAACTATTTGTTGTTTACACCCAGTGCCTACACTGCTGATGACTTGAAAGCCTACAAAGGGCTACAGGCTTACAATTATGTTGTTAGTGGCTTGGTTCGTGATATTACAGCTGTTATTAAGAATAACCTACACATAGTTATGGCCAAGGTAATCTTGTTGATATTTATCTTTTAATAATATATCTTTTCAGTTGGGGGGCGGCACGGTGGTGTAGTGGTTAGCGCTGTCGCCTCACAGCAAGAAGGTCCTGGGTTTGAGCCCCGGGGCCGGCGAGGGCCTTTCTGTGTGGAGTTTGCATGTTCTCCCCGTGTCCGCGTGGGTTTCCTCCGGGTGCTCCGGTTTCCCCCACAGTCCAAAGACATGCAGGTTAGGTTAACTGGTGACTCTAAATTGACCGAGAATGTGAGTGTGAATGGTTGTCTGTGTCTATGTGTCAGCCCTGTGATGACCTGGCGACTTGTCCAGGGTGTACCCCGCCTTTCGCCCGTAGTCAGCTGGGATAGGCTCCAGCTTGCCTGCGACTCTGTAGAAGGATAAAGCGGCTAGAGATAATGAGATGAGATGAGATCTTTTCAGTTGAAAAATTAATACTTTTTGTTACTATTAAGGTATCCATAATTTAGGTTAATTTATCCAAATTATACATAGGTATTTATGATATATGCCTACACAACAACTATGCTTTATTTATATAATAGGAGGGAGAGCAAGCCCCAAACCATCCTAAATTATTATTATTATTATTATTATTATTATTAAATTGTAGAAGTCTGGGAGGCTTGCTCCTCATCCAGTTATCAACTTGAGGCCAATTTAGCATGTTTTAAATCTGAATTTCTTGCGTTTGCCTACCTCAAAGTGTCCGCAGATCATGCACAGACTTATCCATTATATCCACAGTTTTTTTGCCAAGTCTCACACAGGTTTCTTTCAAGTCTACTGTTGGGCCAATAAATCATAAATAAAACAGCTCAGATTTGTTTGTTTAAGTCGTTTGCCACTCCACTTTATTCTCGTGGGTTCACATACCGCTGCCGTTATTTCCCCCTAATCACGAGTTTGTTGGTCTTCCAAAATGGCGCAGGGTCTGTTTACTTCCGGTTTCGGGTGACGTCAGTGAAATCCCTCTATAGAGGACTCTGGATTTTTTTCAAGACCAATTAAGACCACAATTGTGGGGATTTCACTAAATTGCCTGTGCATTGTCTGGTTTATTTGTTCACATCATTACTGTGATTGGATATAAAAAGTCCTGTTTAAAATGTGACCCATAATGTGAATCATTACTAATTTGAAATTTGTCTTCTTGTTAACGGCTGTCACCCCTCCCCCACCACACTTCACACACATTGGTCTGGTCCTGGTCTTGATTTGGTCTCACCCTGCCTTCGTCTTGGTCTGTACTTGGTCTCAACCCCTCAAAGTCTCAATCTTGATTTTGATCTCGATACACTTTGGTCTTGGTCTTGGTTTAGGTGGTCTTGACGACAACACTCTCACACTAAATCACCTGATGGAACTTTGATGAAGGGACATGCTGCCCATTAAATCCAACATCAAAAAAGCACAACAAATCTTGATAACTACCATGAGAAGTAACCAACTGTACACATGCCCATTCTGAAGGATGGTAAAATAGTTATCTTTTTTTTTCACTGAAAATTGGTTTGAGGTTAAATTTTTGTGCCAACTAGTGCTCCAGTAGAAGAAAATACAAAAAGAAAAAAAAAAAACACTAAATATGCAATGAACTACCAAGATGTTGGCAGATTCACAAATGTAATTATGGCAGATATTTTGTACTCCCTTCAAATGCAGACTGCAATTACATGCATCTTTCATTTATAGGTGAGCACTCCTCAATTTCACAGTGCTTTGGAGATTTGAATAAAAAAAAACCTGACAAAGAAAAATCACAGTGAGTGGGTGCTGTTCACTCAAGCAAATATAGACAGGACAGGCAGTAAATAGGCTTTAGCGTGATCATCTTGTGCACCTTTTCTTCTGTTTAAATCCTCTTTTGTCTGTCATTCACTACAGTGTGAAGAATGGTTCTGCACTCTGAGCCGAGGTTAACATGTTTTCGTTTTTTCTCGAGAATTTCTTTTGATTTGCTTTGTCTAACCTGTCTGTCTTTTCTCCACCTTGCTCCTGCTTCATCTTCAGTGACATTGCACTAGTATTAGGAGGTGTGTAGTAATTTGGCAGGAGAGTGTGCGTGATGGTGAGGCTCCAGGATTTTGGTATACGGCCCATGTCCCAAAGCCAGAGCTGTAGCCTTGCACCTGCCAGCTCAGGGGGACGCCCGTTCTGCCCTGTGGCATTGTGGGATGCTTCCTGTGGTAAAACCAGGGTGGGGGTGGAGTCACTTGCTCCTCCATGCAGAGATCTTTTAATTCAGTACAGCTCGCTGCTGAGAGAGATGTTTATTAAAAAAAAAATGCTTCAGAATTCAATAGCCACATGATAACAACAAGCATCTATGTAGACAACCACAACCACAATAGTAAACTAATGTTCTACTCTAATTCTAGGGCAGTTTACTTCTCCAGAGGTCTTGTTCTTCAACTGTAGATCAATCATTTTGATTGTATACTGATAACCAGAAGTTTGTGCATTAGTTGTTGGATAACTTTTTTTTTCCGCTAAAAAGCACACATTTCATAATAGAATATGGTTGAAACGTTTGGAAATTACTTAGAAAACTTGACAGTAACTGAAGATATTTCCTTATCCCTATGAATGTGTTTACAGGGACTCACTTTTCACTCAACCTTAGTTAGTATGTATGTGCTCTGTTGCAATTCAGGTAGATAGCCAGAGCAATAATTAGCACTTGTGTATTGGCTTGGATAACCATCAGCTGCTTGGCCATATGGAGTTTACCAGTAGATGTTGATCATGATTCCACGCAGCTGGTTTTAATTAGCGTTGGTGCTTCTTATGTTTGTTCTCAACCCAACTGTCAGAGTCAGAAGAAGTCGAAGGTCCAGAGATATGCCTTTAAGAAACATAGTGTTTTCAGGTAGCAACAACTCATTTGCTCATCATCAAGTGCCACCATATGCTACATTATTTTTCAGCAACTATGAGAAATTTCTACTTCAGCATAAGGATTTGGTTACTACATAAAAACACAATGTTCAGATAAAATGCACATGTACATAGATGCTACCATAAATATAGATATTTAGGCATTGCCTAAAAGCAGAGCTCCTGATGAGTGTATGAGCAAAATATTTGCAAGGGCACAAAATCAACCTGAATAGAATGATAATATTATAGCATACGAACCATCAAATTTTGTAGTGTAGTGTATTTCATGTCAAAAAATTGCTGCATTGTGTTGTGACAGTGATAACAATAATGAGATATGCATCACAGTTATGAACACATATTCATTCCTTTCTTTGACACCGCATGCCATGCACCAGAAACTGTCGTGGAAGTCTGCAACTCAAAAGAAGCCAAAAAATATACTTGCACAAAAGAAGTTGCCTTAAATGCTTTTATTGTACAGAACCAATACAAGCGTGAGTGAATCCCAGAAAACACTGAAGTCTGAACTCTTGTTAACAGTTTTTAGTTAGGTCCCTTTTTGAAAGACCCACCCTAGGACTGCCCCAGGACCGCCCCAAACCAAAATGGTGGCTTCTAATAAAATCATTGTAAAATGACTTTGTTTGAAACAGACTTCTGATTGGCTAAAACATTTCCCACTATTTTTCAAAAGAAAACAGACATACTTTAGTTTTTGCTAAAAACTCTGATGTCTGTAATTATAACACAAGTGTAAAGAACAATATTCATATTGTGAAAATAAACTCAAAATCAGGACACAGGACTTTTGCTTTTTCAGCTGCCATGTTATATATTTCTCTGCCTGACTATGTTAAAAACTCTGAGACCATGAAGAAACTTAGAATTAACTATTGGAAACATGATGGCATGGTGGTGTAGTGGTTAGCACTGTCACCTCACAGCAAGAAGGTCCTGGGTTTGAGCCCAGCGGCCGAGGAGGGCCTTTCTGTGTGGAGTTTGCATGCTCTCCCTGTGTCTGTGTGGGTTTCCTCTGGGTGCTCTGGTTTCCCCCACAGTCCAAAAACATGCAGGTTAAGCTAATTGGTGGCTCTAAATTGACTGTCAATGGTTGTTTGTCTCTACGGTATGTATCAGCCCTGCGACAACCTGGCAACTTGTCCAGGGTGTACCCCGCCTCTCGCCCATAGTCAGCTGGGATAGGCTCCTGCGATCCTGTACAGGATAAGCAGCTACAGATAATGGATGGATGGATGGATATTGGAAACACTTTTTCTGGTATTTAAATACAAATTTTATTAATTATTAATCATAATAAAATGTTTGTCTCACTATATTGTATTTTACTTATTTTATATTAGTTATGTTATATATTTTATTAATTTAATAATGTAGATATAGATTATTAGCATAAGTTGATACACATTTCTTTTGGAAACCAGTGTCAACTGAGTGGATCTTTTGTTTAATAAAGATATTTATTTTTTTCGCGGTCCGGTTTCCATCAAATCCTGTGCTCTGATTGGCTGGCGAGCGGGTCCGTATCCTACGATACGGACACCAGTTACGGACCCCGGTTACGGACCTCTGGCAACTCGCTTGTTCACAACAGCAACAAACATAGTAGCATTTTTGTGAACATTTATCTTTTTTTAATGAGATTTATTTATAAGATTATCAAAAATCTTATAAATTTTTGCCAGCATTTCTCAAGAGAATAGCATTAATTTTACAGCATGGATAGCGATAACGACAGTCTTCACTGCGAAAGCAAGTTTTACTACCCTGAGGAAGAAGAAATAAAATAAAACATTTCAGAAGAAAGCTAAAAACCTGTAACTGTTGCTAACGCTGAGCAAAAACATGGCTGAATCCTGAATGACTCAATTTTGTATAAATAGGGGACTACATAGGCGGCAAAATGTATTTTTTCTTTCCTGCCATGGAAGTGCACTTGTATACCGAGGAGGAAGCCATTTGCATTACAGCCGTGAATGAGGATTCAAAATGGTGGCTTGCCTCGGCTCGGTTTTCCCTTTCGGGCGCTCTCGTTTTCTGTTAGAATTTGGTAAAGAAAAAAATAAATATATTATTTATCAGCTTAAGGTTGGTCCATATGGTGAAATACCGTGACCTCTGCCTTGAATACTGACCTCGGCCCAGAGGGCCACGGTCAGTACTTTCAAGACCTCGGTCACAGTATTTCATGATACGGACCTCCCAGCTGGTAAATAACCTATCTATCTATCTATCTAGAAAGAAAGAAAGAAAGAAAGAAAGAAAGAAAGAAAGAAAGAAAGAAAGCACAACTTTATTCATCACACACTTGTGAAATCCCTCTCTGCATTTAACCCATCTGAAGCAGTGAACACATACATGCTCACACACATGAGCAATGAGCACACACACATACCTAGAGCAGTGGGCAGCCATGCTAACAGCGCCCGCGGAGCAGTTGGGAGTTAGGCACCTCAGCCCAAGGCCGTCCCATATTAACCTAACCTGCATGTCTTTGGACTGTGAGGGAAAACGGAGCACCCAGAGGAAACTCATGCAGACACGGGGAGAACATGCAAACTCCACACAGAAAAGCCCCTGCTGGCCGCTGGGCTCAAACTCAGAACCTTCTTGCTGTGAGGCGACTGTGTTAACCACTTACACCACTGTGCCACCATATAGTCATGATGTAAAGAGAAAGCACTGGTTCACTGCTGTCCAGCAGGCACCCAGCAGAGTCACGCCATAATAAATATTGTGGTGTTTATCAAAGATCTATCTAGCATTTACCATATGGCCTTCTAAGGGTTTCTCCTACTTAATGATGATTCTGCGTTTGTCATGTGAAATGCCTTTACGATGATAATCAGTGGTGGTGAACACAAGATGATCACATATACATGAGGTCCTCTAAACATTTAAATTCAGTGTGCTTAGGCTCAACTTCAAGGAGCTTGATGTTAAAATACTTCCCATGTATATAAATCATAAATTCATGCTAAATAATATAACAATTCCACCATGCTCTCAAAAAAAATATTGTAGCTAGCTAAAAGTGTGTGTGTCTGTGTGTGTGCCCAGAGTGTGACTGGAGGTGTGAGCCCCATAAAATATTGAAATGGGACAGCAGTCTTTCTAACCTAGTCAACAATGGATCAAAGCGATAACCGTGGCTCCAGGTACAGAGATCTTCACACTTTTTGGTGCCTCCAGAGACAGACATTTGACAGGAATCCCAACACATTCTGAAGCTTAAAACCAAAAGCTAGAGACAAAATTCTCTCACAAAACAACACCATGACATTTATTATGATCAAGTCAAGTCAAGTTTATTTGTATAGTGATTTTAACAATAAACATTGTTGCAAAGCAGCTTTACAGAATTTGAACGACTTAAAACATGAGCTAATTTTATCCTTAATCTGTGGCGATGGTGGCAAGGAAAAACTCCCTCAGACGACATGAGGAAGAAACCTCAAGAGGAACCAGACTCAAAAGGGAACCCATCCTCATTTGGGCAACAACAGACAGCATGACTATAATATCAACAGTTTTAACATGAAGACAGTTTCGTTGATGTTGTAACTCTTCACTGATGGAAACTTGAGTGCAAAACTGTTCATGACAACCGCAGTCCTAAAGCTAGCAAGTCAACTGTAGTCCCCAACCACAAAAGCATCACTGCAAGAGTCCAGAGCATCCTCCATGTGTGACTTTCAACTGTCCTCATGGGGCCGTCCCCCACAGGAGCAATGCGACAAGACTCCAACCAGACACAGGGCATCAGGATGGATCAAGCAGGTCTGAGGAGCAGAAGAGGTCAGCATCTCGATCCCAGGACCAACATGTAACTCAGAGGGACAGATTTTTTTTTTTTGGGGGGGAGAGAGAGGGAGAGAAAACACAGGTTGTTAGGTATGCCCAATGTCACCTGAATAAGTGTAGGCAACAGGTGTCAATGTCTAAGAATAACACAAGTTTTAAGTCTGTGTAGGCTCGCAGAGACGAGAGTCCTGACATCAGGCATAATACACAACAATGGCATGTTATGGTTAACAAATATCATGACCTGCTCTGGCTGGATGCTTGACTGGGTGATGGGAGCACACTCCTCAGCAATGAGACAGTTGGAATTATAGATCAGAGTGAGTGCAGGCAGATGCAGATGGGACCCTTACGGCGACCAAGACAATTCAGTTACATTTCACCGGGTCTGGGACATGCGACAGAATGTCTGATGGCCGATTCCCTGCAGGCTACAAGAGCCAGTCGAGGTCTCCACCCTCTCCACCAAAAGATTTCCTGTTGACTCCATGTAACTCAGAGGGACAGATTTGGGGGGAGGGGGGAGAGAGAGAGGGAGAGAAAACACAGGTTGTTAGGTATACCCAATATCACCTGAATAAGTAGGAACAGTATACATATTGCACTGAGTACAAGCAGGGACTCCAGCAACTGACTATGACAGCATAACTAGAAGGGGAGAGCCAGAAGGTAACACAGGCATGAGGGAGCCCCGGGACATAAAGCAGCAGCCACTACACCGTCAACAAACTCGAGTGAGCAAGTGAGTGAGGGACTGACAGCATCCATACATCCCAGTTTACCAAAACACTCTACAGGTATGTCTGAGGATCCTCCAGATCTACACCTTTACCTCATAAACACCATTAACAAAAGGCTTGACTAAACAGATATGTTTTCAGCCTAGACTTAAACGCTGAGACTGTGTCTGATTCCCGAACATTACTTGGAAGGCTGTTCCATAACTGTGGGGCTTTGTAAGAAAAGGCTCTGCCCCCTGATGTAGCCTTCACTATACAAGGTACCAGCAGATAGCCTGCACCCAGGGCTCTCAAGTTTTGAAGTCAGTTCAGAGTGAGATTTGTCGGGAAGGGCAGGGGTGGTGCTGGTGAGGGGTGTCGGCGGCGGCGCACAGGGGGATGGAGGAGGAGGGGGGGTTATGATTGGTGTTGTGTGTTGTAAGTGTTAGTGGCAGATTTAGAGGCCTTCAATTGAGGTATTTCACCTGACGTCACAGGGTCACGTGACGCCTCGGTGTCCGCCATTTTGGACGGCAAGCTACATACTAACGCTGCAGACAGAGAGGGAGAACCAGCTTGAAAAAAAACGTGTTACAGACACCTAGAATCGATTAATTTGTCAGTAAGCGGTCTATAAATAACCATGGTGTTTGCTTGTTGTGCTGTGGGCTGCCACAACAGACAGGGACAACGTGCAGGACTCTCCTTTTACCGGTTTCCTACTGACCCAGACAAGAGGGCCAAATGGATTGCAGCTATGAAGAGACAGGATTGGGAGCCAACTTGCGCTTGTCTCAGAGCGCGGATCTTTTTTTTTTTATATTGAAAGTATCAAGTCATTACAAAACAAGTAGATAAAGTGACAGACATAAAACGCAATAACAGAGGCTAGAAAGAAAAAGAAAGAAAGAAAGAAAGAAAGAAAGAAAGAAAAAGAAAAAAAGAAAAGAAAAAGAGCACGGATCTCCAAACACATGAGAAGCCTATCTTACGCACATATCACGCGGACTCCACACCTCCACACACGCATTGCATCTGAAGTCATAACTCATCAGGGGAAATCGTGTCCGCATTGGCATGTTCAAAAAACAACCTCGCGTCAACAATGATAACACACGCAAGAAAAAAAACAGTCAGGCTACTCAACAACCAACCTGGCAGCAGCAGTTGTTGTCAAGTAAACACAACACTTCGGATATGCAAATGCTTCCCGTTACGCACGATTGCTATGTCAATAAACATCATTTTGCCAATATTTTAGAGACCCCCCAACATTTCCCAAATCATGTTTTCAAGGGATCTCATGTCTGTTTCAGGGGATCTCTGATCCCCCGAGTAACAAGAAAGTGTTGTGAACATAGCCTACCTTGTACCGTTTCAAACTGCTGGGGTCATCCTTCATCAAATTGTTGACTTCTGTCGACAACCTTGGCTCCATACCAAGGCTGGGTAGTGTTTATGATAAAAGACAGATCCAATTTAACACGAATCACAGCTTACTTTCTTGTTAAAACGCGCAAAGGTCTCCACCATCTCATACCGCCTTGCACTGAAGGACTTAAGCGTGCCGTCCAAAATGGCGGCATCACGTGACTTGGTCACGTGAGTGAAATACCTCAATACGGGGGTAGGGGGCTCCCACTTGAAACACAGTGGTTCCAGGCCTGCCATTTTAACAGCCATGATTGAGAAGAGAGTTCCATCAAGGGCAACGTGTAAACAGAAGCGCGTAACGATGTACTACTACACAGCAAACTCAGAAGTGTTAAATTTTGGGTGTTAGTGAAATTTGAGCAAAAGTAGAGTTAATTTTACTCTGATAGAGTTAAATCCATTATATTTGACTTCAGTTGATAAGTAGTTGGTGTCAAAATCGGGTGTAAAAACAAAGCGTCACTAAATCAAACCTGTCAGTGTAATTGTATAAATACTAACTCTGAACTGCTAACTCTCAACTCCGATCCTGGGTTTTACACTTGAAGTGTTCATGTCACCCCGCCCACTGCATAGACACACATCGATTGCCTGAAGCCAGAAGATCTATGCGCGCTTCACTGACTGCTGCATGAGGGACCGTGCTAATGACCTGCGTTTATTTTGATGAACACTTTCATGCATACCGTATACAGGAACAAAGTAATGAACATGCTTTGATTTTTGTTGACCAGTTGACTTACTTTAGACCATTTCAGAAGCAATATTCTAATGAGAGTCAAAGGACATATGTTGTTCCATATTGTTACATTTTTTAATGCGACTTCATTTTTTTGGGGTGCAAATGTTTAAAATAAATGTTTAATTGTAAAACAAAATATGTCCACCTTTATTTCAGCAAACTTTAATTTGAAAATCATTTCCAGGAAGAGCTGTATTTACACCTTTTAAGTGTTATGGGGCTAACACTTTTATAGTCAACAAATGATCCTCTGAGAGAGTTAATGTCTAACACTACATATCAGTGCTGAGAAAAACTAACACTGGATGTTGTTAATAAGTGTTAACTTTTAACTCCAAAAAGAGTGAAAAATGACACCAAATTAGTGTTAAGGTACCAACACTGCAAAAAGAGTTAAATTAACACTCATGGGGTGGACCCATATAGACAGGGCCGCTGACAGCTTTGGCTGGGCCCGGGACAAAATGCTCTGAATGGGCCCCCCCCAACACACACACACACACACACACCTCTCTTATCCCAGTCTCTACTCACTCCAACCCTTAAATGACAGGTATTCAAAAACCATTCAACTGGTCAACAACCATTTCATTTTAGCATTTCAACATTTTTACAGTTTTAACATTTTAACAAAAAAAAAAGCCCCAAACCAGCAACCTCACACACATTGAGCCTGTGAAGTAATCCCCAATTTCACTGAATCTTTCCCCCCTGTACTGTAACAGAATAAGCGGTTACTGTTACTTTGTATCCTTTAACCGAACGCCATTAAATGTATTCCGTTACGCCCCAAGCCTGCATGCGACAGCCCCCGCAATGCCTTCCTAAAGTCGTGGATAGTCTACTATAATCACGCGATTGGGGTGCTCTTGAAGGAGCAGCGATGGACGGGGGATTTCGGGCAGGGCTGGGGGCGAACATAGTATACTGTGCGTGCGTACTGTCCAGTGTGAAAAGCAGAGAAGAACACACCACTCGAGAAACGGCGGGATATGATTGCGGGCTAATGTGAATATTCTTAGCTTCAATCAGATATATGAAACACAATGTTATTAAGCCTTTGTGGTTATGAAATGATTCAATGCCCTGTGCGTTTGATATGGTGTTCAGTGTGACTTGCTCTCCCCTCGTTTGTAACATGAATTGCGTGCCGCGCGTGCCTTGGTTGGGGTTACTTTACGGGGCTGGAAAAAGTTGGCTGTGTCTTACCTGGCTCAGCTGCCCCACTGCCTTTGCTAGTACCTGCTGCATCATCCGAATCTTTTTTAAAATATTTATGCAGTGAGCCCCTGAGTCTCTTGGTTTCTTCCTCTCTCTCTTTTCTTTTCTTTTCTGTGCTCCTGACTTGTGCATGTTGGCAAATGGCACGCACGCTGATTGTCGAAGCGCTATGATCGAACGATGTCGTTTTTTTCCCCTTAATCAAAGAGTCAGACCAAACCATTTTTGCATTAGGGGTGGTAGGGGGTTCTTGACGCCTTTTTCAAAGACAATAAAGGCAAAAGATCTAGAAATCATTTATTGAATGCAAATATAGCACATTTCTCCCCCAAATCAACACATTTTGAAATGAAATAAAATAATTTAATCGCAACTTCATGAGAGCCCAGTTCTGGGCCCTCCCCATTCCTGGGCCCGGGACAACATACCCGTTTGTCCCCCCCTGTCGGCGGGCCTGCATATAGACACTTTAAAAGTGTTGAAATTAAATCCGACAGTGTTAATTTGGGTATGCGGATTTTGCTGTGTATATCTATGTATTTTGCAGTTTGGCAAGTACCCAGTAAAGGAAGAGATTAAAATTATATATATCACACTGAGTTTTCATTCAAGTATGCAACACTAGGACTAAAAACAGGTGTCAAAAATAGCTGTTGAAATTAGCAAGGATTCAAGATTGAAGTGGCTAGACAAGCTCACAGACTCTGGGCAAACTGATAGTTAACATTATTAGCTGGAAACAATATTCCCCAACATCAGCTTTCATAATTTTTGTGATGCAAGTACTAATTTCGTTCAGGAAATACAAAATCATATGATGAGATGATTTACTGTACTGTAGGCTACTCATCAAATATGGCACTCCCGCGTCCTCCAATGTGTGTCCGTCTGCACTTCACCGCATAATCTTCTTCGGAAAGTTCACGTAAATTTTGCCCAGATACAACTGTGAAGTGTTTTGTTCCTTTGCTGTGCTTATCCCACACTTGAAGGGTAATACCAATGCTGAACATTAAAACTGGAATTCACTCAAACCCAGGGCTTTGAACCGGTTCAAGGAACGAAAACGAAAACCGGGAACTTTTTCTATTTCACATGGAACAGAAACGAAACCAGAAACTTTATTATGTTTTATGTTCCGGAACAGAAACGCTTATTGAAAATAATGTTAACCGGTTAATACCGTTTTTTATTTCGTTCCTCAAAGTTTCCGTAGCCTACAAATAAAAAAGTCATTCTTCTCCTGCGCAAGTTTCTATGACCCGCTGGGGTTCACTTCCTGTGTGACGTTCGCTGACTGAATGGAGAGAGCGGGAAGGTGGACTACTATCACGTCTCCACGTGATAATAAGTGAGTAAGTGCATTACTGAGTGTCTCTGAGCAAAGAAGAGCCTGAACGTTGCAATCTCCCTATTGGCTGTTTATAAAAATGTATCAATTGTTGCCCTTCCCACGGGAATCATCGCGGGCTCGAGAGACGAGACCTGACGAGTTAGTTCGTTGGTAGCAGAACAAAATGTCTGGACACAAGTCGGGTTTTCAGAAAAGGAAAGAAAATAAACGGAGGGTCGAAAATACAAAAAAGGAGGCAGAAAAAGCAAAACGAGTTAAGGTAGGACAAATGGTTACTTTTCTGAGGCAGCCCGCCGTGGCTGCAGGCTTTCAGTTGTGTCATTGAATGGTTACTTTTCTGAGGCAGCCCGCCGTGGCTGCCTGCAGGCTTATTTATTATAGCCCATTTAGTTAAAATAGTTGATATAAAATGTTTATAGTTATAGTTATGTGATGGTTGTCCTGATTTAGACTGGTGTTTTTTTTTTTGGGGGGGGGTTGCGCGTTGTTGCACCCGGGTCCAGATTAGGGCAGAACCGGCCCTGGCTACATTTCAGGTGTAGTTTGTTTTATGTATGTATGTAATTGCATAGATGTGTACTTGGTCTTCCAATATGGCGCCTAACAAACTCTCGTGGCGCGGTGACGTCATGCGGTAGCCCTCTATAGGGCCTGACTAGCCTTTGGTAACACACTAAACGAATTATCTTTCATTTTTGGCACTTTTTCTGTTTGTGTAGATGGGAAGACATACTGAGAATCCAAATCGCCAACATTTGAAATAATAATTGTTTTGAATTATTTCTTGTCTTATTTAATGAAGGTTGTAATAGAATTAGCCTACATTTGGCTTAAGCTGGATGAGACAGAGACATAATTTTATAGCCATTTGTTAAACAGCTGACAGGGAACGTAATTAACCGTTCCGGGAATGAAATTTTTTTGTTCTAACCAGTTCGGGAACGTCTATTTAATGGTGGAACCCAAAACCGGAAACGTTAAAATTCCATTTCTGTTCGGAACGAACCAATAGGAAAAAAATTCTGGTTCAAAGCCCTGCTCAAACCAGACCTTTGTTCCATCTTTTTCCTTTTATTTTTTTCCTTTGCAGGTGAAAAACCTTAAAAGAAAAACAACATCCATTTACCAATTTGCACAGTTTTTTTTTTTTTTTATAAAAGCAGTTACACAAAAAATGATTATCAAAAGCTTAACATTAAATACATGTATGTGAAAATAGATAGATTTACTTTAACTTAAGACAGATTTTGAATGAATTGTTTCAATGTAAATGCATCAAAATATTAAAATACATTTTAACCACAAGGGCCATAATGAATTAAGCAAGTTACTAAACCCAATAAATGAGTTGCCAAGGAACAAGCCAACCTACATATTTACAAACCATATCCACCATGAACATTTTAGCAATGAAATACTTTCAGTTCGTTTTAAACATGCACTGTATGCAAGTAGTAAAAGATACGTGCTTTTAAACCATGTCTTCACTGGCACCCAAGGATTCAGCACAATAATATCCACGCATCAAACCACATCTAAATTGGGCCATTTCAAACATGAGACCAAGCAAGTTGCCACACCTTTTACCAGACCAAACAAAGCAAGTTGCAATAACCCTTACCAGCCAACAATTACACAAAGCACCATGTGAATATTTGAACCTTAAGACGCTAAAAACACAAACATTTTCCACGCATCTCAATGCCCCGTCAGCGCAACAATTTCCTCGCATTCACAACAAAATAAAAATAACTGCGAGCTTACCGGCTGTCTGTTCAGATCTTGACAATGGTAAAACTTCTACACAGCTTCACAAAATGCTCGGCAAATGATCGAGTTTGTATTTCGCGCTGCAGCAGCCTATTTTTTGCTGTTCAGTCCTCGCACCCGAGCAGGAAGTCAGCGTGTCGCTTTGTTCTCCTTGATTGCGCGCAGGTGAGTAATTAACGCGCATGCATACCGGCTGACAAAAAGGCCGTTCGCCGCGACAACAACAGTGCTATTTTTTGATTGTCTGTTGGGTAGCTACATTTCTCAATTTATTGATCAGTGTGTGGTAAGCTATTTCTGAACTCTGCGGGAAACCACTTGATGCCTGCTATTCGTCCACAGTTAAAAAATAGCGGTGCACCTTGGTGGGTGGTGTCTTAGTAATTTCTGTGCGTGAGACATACAAGGTGTGGCGTGTGAACTGCTTGAAATGCGTGTGTCTCACGCTCAATGCGTGAGACTTGAGACCCCTGCCTGCACCTTTTGACCTAAGTAGGCGTGGCGGGTCATAGAGGAGCAGAAGTTCACTCAGGTACTGTGGTGCGAGACCATTTAGTGCTTTAAAGGTCAATAGTAGTACTTTATAATCAATACAAAATTTGATTGGGAGCCAATGCAGTGTGGATAAGACAGGGGCGATGTGGTCATATTTTAGTTCTAGTAAGGACTCTTGCTGCTGCATTTTGAACTAACTGGAGCTTGTTTATGCACTTATTTGAACATCCAGACAGTAAGGCATTACAATAATCCAACCTGGAGGTAACGAAAGCATGAACTAGTTTTTCTGTGTCATGTAGTGACATTAAATTTCTTATCTTTGCAATATTTCTGAGATGAAAGAAAGCTATCCGGGTAATGTTATCAATGTGAGTTTCGAACGAAAGACTGGGGTCAATAATCACTCTGAGGTCTTTTACTGCTGCACGTGAAGAAACAGAAAGGCCATCCAGAGTTACTATGTACTGTAATCAGAAAACTTACTTCTAGCTATATGTGGTCCTAGTAGATTCTACTAGGTAGTCTACTACTGTAGGTAGTAGATTCTACTAAGTAGAAGTACTTCAGTCTTGTCAGAGTTAAGCAGAAGGAAATTAATAAGCATCCAGTGTCTAATGTCCTTAACACATTCCTCAATTCTATTAAGCTGGTGTCTCTCATCAGGTTTTGTAGAAACATACAACTGTGTGTCATCAGCATAACAGTGGAAACTAATACAATGTTTATGAATAATATCACCCAGAGGTAACACATATAAAGAAAAAAGCAGTGGGCCCAAGACAGAACCTTGTGGAACACCAAACTTTACCTCAGTACGTCTAGAAATATCACCATTTATATCAACATACTGATAACGATCAGTTAAATAAGAGCTGAGCCAGGAGAGGGCCGTTCCCTTAACTCCCACAACATTTTCTAGTCTATCCAGAAGAATGGAATGATCAATGGTATCAAATGCTGCACTAAGGTCAAGCAACACAAGCAGCGAGACACAGCCCTGATCAGACGCCAACAGCAGGTTGTTTACTACTTTAACCAAAGCTGTCTCTGTGCTATGATGAGGTCTAAATCCTGACTGATACATTTCATGGATGTTATTCTTATGTAAATATGAGCATAACTGCTGTGCCACAGCTTTTTCAAGGATCTTGGAGATAAAGGGGAGGTTCGATATTGGCCGATAATTGGACAGCTGACAGGGATCAAGGTCAGGTTTTTTAATCAGGGGTTTGATAACTGCTAGTTTAAAGGATTTGGGTACATAGCCAATCGTGAGAGAAGAATTTATTATTTTTAGAAGCGGTTCAATTACTTCAGGTATTATCTGTTTAAATAGATGTGTAGGTAAGGGATCTAGTACGCAAGTTGAGGCTTTTGATGCCGAGATTAATGAAAGTAATTCAGTTTCTTTTAGGGGAGTAAAACATTCTAATTGATGATCTGATACAGTTATATTGTTAACTACAAGGTCACTTACACTGTCTGACCTTAACTTAGTAGTTTTAATTTTTTTGTCGGATATTCTCAATTTTGTCATTAAAAAAATTCATGAAATCGTTGCTATTACATACTGCAGGTGTGCATGTGTCTATAGTGGACTTATTCCTGGTTAATTTTGCTACAGTATTAAATAGGAATCTAGGATTATTTTTGTTATCTTCTATTAGGGAGGAGAGATATGTTGATCTTGCAGCACTAAGAGCTTTTCTATACGTCAGGAAGCTCTCCTTCCACGCTAATTTGAACACTACCAATTTTGTTTGACGCCATTTATGTTCCAATTTTCAAGTGGTCTGTTTTAATGTGCGAGTGTCATCATTATACCAGGGTGCTAATTTTTTGTCTCTGACCATTTTCCTTTTAAGAGGAGCTACATTATCTAAGGTATGGCGGAATGTTGACTCTAAGCATTCAGTTGCCTGATCAAGTTCTGCAGGGGCCGACAGTGACCCAATCAAAGTTGATAACTCTGGGAGATCATTTATAAAGCTCTGTGCAGTAGTTGACGCGAATGTACGTTTAATACAGTAGCGTGGTGAGGTGCATATATTATTACTCAGACATAGTTTGAATGAGATGAGATAATGATCTGAGATAACTTCAGACTGTGGAAGTATGACTATATTGTCTACGTTTAACCTGAATGTTAGTATTAGATCAAGGGTGTGACCACCATTATGGGTCGGTCCTATGACATTCTGCTTAATCCCTACTGAATCTAAAATGGACACAAACGCTGTTTTTAAAGGGTCTTCTGGGTTATCGAAGTGAATATTAAAATCTCCGACAACTAAAGCTTTGTCTAAGGAAATAACCAGATCTGAGATAAAATCTGCAAATTCAGAAAAAAACTCAGAATATGGCCCCGGGGGCCTGTAAATAATAAGCAATGGAATTACTGGGTAGACTTATTTTTCGAGGCTACATACATTATATAAGTATGAAGAACTTCAAATGTATTAAATTTATAACCAGATTGTTGTGTTACACCTAGATAATCATTATAAATAACCGCAACGCCTCCTTCTCTGCCAGTTAGACGAGGCTGGTGTATATAACTGTATCCAGGAGGACTCGCTTCATTTAATGCTATGTATTCATTTGGCTTAATCCATGTTTCAGTTAAACAGAGTACATTAAACTTCTGATCAGTAATGAGTTCATTAACCATTAGCGCTTTAGATGTAAGAGATCTAATATTTAATAGCCCCACCTTTAGATCAAAGGTGCTGGCAGCAGCTGTACAGTCAGTATGATCTAATTTTCTATTGATTAGGTTACTGGAGCAAACTCTCTAAAAATTTCTACCTTTTTGTTTAGCCCGGGAAACAGACACAGTCTCGATGTAGTGGACCCTGAGTGATGACTCTGTGCAGCTAGCAGACAGTTGGTTTAGCCTGTTCGTCTGCTCCCTGACCTTGGCTCTGGAATTGTCAGGAATTAACTATGCCTGTCCTGAGACTATGACCTATGCTGCAGGAAATGAGAGCAGCACCTTCCCGAGTGGGATGGATACCGTCCCACCCTAACAGGCCAGCAGTGTCCTCAAAATTAGCCCAATTATCTATAAAGTCCACACTGTTTTCAGAGCACCACCTGGACAGCCAGCAGTTCAGCGACCATAACCTGCTGTAAGCTACATCGCCACGCCGCATTGGGATGGGGCCAGAACATACTACAGCATCGGACATCACCTTCGCTAATTTAAACACCTCTACAAAGTTACTCTTAGTAACCTCAGACTGACGAAGGCGTATATCATTAGCTCCTGCATGGATAACTATCTTTGAGAACCTGTGCTTGCCTAGGACCCTAAGATTACCTGCTATGTCCGGCACCCTGGCTCCCGGTATACACCTGACTAAAGCTGCTGGTGCCCCTAAAGGCTGAGCTAATTTCACGTGCCGTATGATAGAGTCCCCTATAACCAGAGCTCTTTCAGGTTTCTCAGCGGGTGCGTCACTAAGGAAAGCAAACCTGTTCGACACGTGACGAGGAGAGAAGTGGTGCTTCCGTGGGCGAGCCTCAGTGGTAGCTTTGGCTCTACGCTTATGCCGCCGAGTCGTCACCCATTCGCCCCGCTGTGAGGGTTCTAATGTCGGAGTTGGAGGATTACTAACTCCACCTAGGGTATCCAGACTTTCCCCTACAGAAACTACACTGTTCTCACGCTCACTGACCTTCTCTAAAGCTTGGACATGCGCTTCTAGCACTGTAATCTTCTCCGTCAGAGAGCTAACTAATCTGCACTTATCACAAATAAAGCTATCACTAGCGACGGAGAAAGAATGACTAAACATCCTGCACTCAGCACACTGAGCGAGCTGAAGGTGTGCCATGATGAAAAGATTCACATACCTTAATCAAAGATTTGTTGATATTAAAGCAGATCCGATGTAGATGGCCTCCGCTTGTGGTCTTTACACAGGAGGAGAGAGAGAAAAGGTGTTCTTCCGAAAAAAGAGAGAAAAAAATGGAAAAAGGAAAGCGAAAGTACAAAAAGGAAAGCGACAGTACAATAAAAATGAAGAGGATACTGGAATTTTTTTTGTAGAAAAAAGTTAAAAAAGATTAGTATTTAACGCCAGCACTCGCGGGAAAAAAGGACTCGGCGCAAACAACTCAGGAACCAGACAGTGTGCAGGAAGTATGATGTGACTCTGCTGGGTGCCTGGTGGACAGCAGTGAACCAGCGCTTTCTCTTTACATCATGACTATATACTTACGATCGAATATCAAACTTGATATATCAAACAGTTGTTTGGTTCCATCTCTTATGTCCACATGTCTTTGCACATGTGCAACACAATTAGGACTAATTACCATGCACCTGTTCCTGATTAGAGCACAATCATAGCGCGTACATACAAGGACTGTCAGTAACACACAGACTTTGCAAAGTATATGCTCTGTACCCTGCATCTGACATTAACGAGCCTTGTATTTTGTATCGCTTTAATGGTTTTGACCCTGTTTGTGTTTTTGGACTGTGACTATTATATTACCTCTGATATCCTGTACATGCCTCACTCTACCACTGCCTGTTTTTCGACTCTGCCTTTGTCTCTGTTTTGGATCTGTTTGCTAGCATGCTTTCAATAAAATTCCTGCGATTACATCTGTCTATCGCCCTTACATGACAGAAACTGTCAACTGTCCAACAAGCTAGTGGACTAATGATACTGTTTTAACTAGTTTTACAACCCCGATTCCAAAAAAGTTGGGATAAAGTACAAATTGTAAATAAAAACGGAATGCAATAATTTACAAATCTCAAAAACTGATATTGTATTCACAATAGAACATAGACAACATATCAAATGTCGAAAGTGAGACATTTTGAAATTTCATGCCAAATATTGGCTCATTTGAAATTTCATGACAGCAACACATCTCAAAAAAGTTGGGACAGGGGCAATAAGAGGCTGGAAAAGTTAAAGGTACAAAAAAGGAACAGCTGGAGGACCAAATTGCAACTCATTAGGTCAATTGGCAATAGGTCATTAACATGACTGGGTATAAAAAGAGCATCTTGGAGTGGCAGCGGCTCTCAGAAGTAAAGATGGGAAGAGGATCACCAATCCCCCTAATTCTGCGCCGACAAATAGTGGAGCAATATCAGAAAGGAGTTTGACAGTGTAAAATTGCAAAGAGTTTGAACATATCATCATCTACAGTGCATAATATCATCAAAAGATTCAGAGAATCTGGAAGAATCTCTGTGTGTAAGGGTCAAGGCCGGAAAACCATACTGGGTGCCCGTGATCTTCGGGCCCTTAGACGGCACTGCATCACATATAGGCATGCTTCTGTATTGGAAATCACAAAATGGGCTCAGGAATATTTACAGAGAACATTATCTGTGAACACAATTCACCATGCCATCCGCCATTGCCAGCTAAAACTCTATAGTTCAAAGAAGAAGCCGTATCTAAACATGATCCAGAAGTGCAGACGTCTTCTCTGGGCCAAGGCTCATTTAAAATGGACTGTGGCAAAGTGGAAAACTGTTCTGTGGTCAGACGAATCAAAATTTGAAGTTCTTTATGGAAATCAGGGACGCCGTGTCATTCGGACTAAAAAGGAGAAGGATGACCCAAGTTGTTATCAGCGCTCAGTTCAGAAGCCTGCATCTCTGATGGTATGGGGTTGCGTTAGTGTGTGTGGCATGGGCAGCTTACACATCTGGAAAGACACCATCAATGCTGAAAGGTATATCCAGGTTCTAGAGCAACATATGCTCCCATCCAGACGATGTCTCTTTCAGGGAAGACCTTGCATTTTCCAACATGACAATGCCAAACCACATACTGCATCAATTACAGCATCATGGCTGAATAGAAGAAGGGTCCGGGTACTGAATTGGCCAGCCTGCAGTCTAGATCTTTCACCCATAGAAAACATTTGGCGCATCATAAAACGGAAGATACGACAAAAAAGACCTAAGACAGTTGAGCAACTAGAATCCTACATTAGACAAGAATGGGTTAACATTCCTATCCCTAAACTTGAGCAACTTGTCTCCTCAGTCCCCAGACGTTTACAGACTGTTGTAAAGAGAAAAGGGGATGTCTCACAGTGGTAAACATGGCCTTGTCCCAACTTTTTTGAGATGTGTTGTTGTCATGAAATTTAATATCACCTAATTTTTCTCTTTAAATGATACATTTTCTCAGTTTAAACATTTGATATGTCATCTATGTTCTATTCTGAATAAAATATGGAATTTTGAAACTTCCACATCATTGTATTCCGTTTTTATTTACAATTTGTACTTTGTCCCAACTTTTTTGGAATCGGGGTTGTATATGAAACTGTCGTGAATATTTTCCATAAAATGTGTTAGTAAATAACCCCATGTTATTTTTTAAAAAGGAAATTAAAAATAAGTACTGGATAAAAACCTATCTATCTTATGTAAATAAAGATACAAATTTCGTTGTCCAGTGGTCAAGTGTTTGAGATACGTTGCCTTGAACTTATAATCGGGTTTCCTGTGATGGTACACATTTATCATTCATACAGACGGATGTCATACAGTCAAGCCATCAAAAATCAGGTCAATGCATTACCATATTCTCTTAAATATGGGGCTCCACTCTGTTATTAATTCTTAACCATAATTGAACAAATATGGGTACATTGCTAATTGTACTTTTTAGGAAGTTTTTGTTTGTTTGTTTGTTTTTTTTGCATCTTCTTTGTTAGACGGATACATAGTTACTGCAAATAAGGTATGCACCCATGCAGTAAATGTAAATGGCCTCATACGTAATACTGACCTAAATAATGAAATATAAATATTGAACAATTATTCCATGAAATCGAGTCATACATGAGCTGATAGCCGTGTTGGCTATAAGACATGTACGACAAGACTGAGTTGAATAATGGTTTTATTCTATCCACATTCACTGGATTTTGAGACACAGAGCGTTTTTATTTTCTGCAAATTTGATCAATAAAAACTTTATACAAAACATCCGACAAAATCATTTCCGCTTTGAATGTAAACAAACCGGTGAAATGACAGTCGCAATTTGTGAAAAATGCGATGATAATAATAATAATAATCCTTGAAAAATAAAATAGATACGTTCTTACCATCAAATACTTTTATTCCATATTTTGTTGCTTTTTTGTATTTTCGGGGGGGGGGGTCAAGTACAGTTTTTATTTCGTCCTTGGTTGGTTCAGTAATACACTCCACCATTTTGTTTTTCTCTATGCACGGTATATGAGCTGATATCCTAGTAGTAGAGTAGCCAATCAGAGCATGCAATTGCTCATATCTACTGTAGTGAATGTGGATAAAATAACATTTTTAGGTTGAAAAGAAGGGTGGCACGGTGGTGTAGTGGTTAGCACTGTCGCCTCACAGCAAGAAGGTCCGGGTTCGAGCCCCGTGGCCGGCGAGGGCCTTTCTGTGCGGAGTTTGCATGTTCTCCCCGTGTCCGTTTGGGTTTCCTCCGGGTGCTCCGGTTTCCCCCACAGTCCAAAGACATGCAGGTTAGGTTAACTGGTGACTCTAAATTGACCATAGGTGTGAATGTGAGTGTGAATGGTTGTCTGTGTCTATGTGTTCAGCCCTGTGATGACCTGGCAACTTGTCCAGGGTGTACCCCGCCTTTCGCCCGTAGTCAGCTGGGATAGGCTCCAGCTTGCCTGCGACCCTGTAGAACAGGATAAAGCGGCTAGAGATAATGAGAATGAGGTTGAAAAGAATGAAGATTTCCTCAGAAAAACAGTTCAATTATTTATGTTAAAACAGAAATAGTATACAAACTACATCCATGAATGGAAAGATTACAATTCAGGAAAAACAAAAGCCCCCAAAAAGCAGGAAGTACCCAGGTGGAGCAATAAATGTGTAAACCAGGGTTAGTGTGTACTGAGGCACAACTAGACTAGAGTCACATGAGATGGAAAAAAGTGACATTAAAGAAGAGGAGCTCTGGTGTAATTAAAGCACTGGGACAAGGCGTATGTTCTCTGTGTGATAGAGTGCTTCGAGATGCCTATATGGACTACTGACACACTCTCAGCTTCTCCGAGTCTCAAATGCACTGTATGCTCTAAAAACTTGGTTAAATCAGTTAATCAGGTCCGTTATGTTTGGGAAGTGAGGACTACACACTGAATGTAGTGTATCACTGCTCATGTATTTAAACATGAAAAGAAGGCTTGCTACCTGAAACAATATTGTGAAGGTTCCTACCCTATTATAAACAAAGCACAAGTAAAACAATATCTTATTAAGATGGGTAAAACAGCATGAGTCCAAAAAATAATGACATTCAACCATGCAGGCTCCAGGAAACCATTGCTGCATGTGTATAGGTTAAAGGAAATGAAAAATAAACAACAAAAGAAGACAGGAAGTAATGCTGCACTGATTATTTCAGGAGTTCAAGCTGAGGCATCCAGGATAAAGGACATTATCAGTCCAGAGGAAGGAGCAGACGGCCACAAACCCCGGTCATCAGTCATCATCATCAGACCAAGAGACAGGAGGTACCACAGACAGACAAGGTGAGCATGAGTAATTATAGTGATTATCAGTGATTGCAACCAGAGAAGATCTGATCGGAATTTCATTAAAAGCTGCATTTGTTCAAGAACCACCAAGAAATCACAAGTCGAAACACCAAATATGTGCTTTTGTGCAGGAAATTAAGTCAAGTCAAGTGTATTGTCAAATATGCTATACCGGTACATGCTCGACATACAGCACAGATGAAATTTCAGTCCTCTCTGACCCACGGTGCAAACAGGCAATGCAATAAATACATATAGAATAAATGAAATAAACAATATAAACAGTATAAACACTCTAGATAAGAACTAGACATAGACTAAACACTATATATATATATATATATATATATATATATATATATATATATATACACAGTACGTACACACACACACACACACACACACACACAAATTAGGCTTCAGTTCAGCGCTCTATCATCAAATGATTCTCATAATGATAAAAAAGATAATGTCACCTCATTTAAAGCAAATAAGACACTTCTTACTTATTAAACACTTACTGATTAGCTATAATGGAGGGAGCCGAGAGAGAGAGAGAGAGAGAGAGAGAGAGAGAAACTAGATAACACTAAGTGCTGTGTTCACAGAAACTAGACAGTTAAGATTGCCCAGGTTCTGATGGGTATGGGAACCTGATGTGATCTTCTGCTCTTGTAGCCTATCCACCCCAAGGTTTGACATGTTGTCCATTCTGAGATGCTTTTCTGCTCAACACGGGTGTAAAGAGTGGTTATTCGCTCATCCAGCCGACAGGCAGTCAGCTTATGCTATCATGTATTGTCTGTCATCCATCCGGCGTCATCCACATTTCACAAAAATCACTTCTTCTCTCTCAATTCTTTACCGATTTTTATTCTTTTTGGCAGGAAGGTAGATCCACCTGCGGGGCATATAGCTTTTACCCAAATTTGCATAATTGCAATTAACAATGAAGATATGGAGTAATAAAGCCCTAACAAGCAGTTTTCAAACAAATCGCTTCTTCTCCCTCAAATCTTCACCGATTTTGATTCTTTCTGGCATGAAGGCCGGGGTACTTAGGGTGCATAGAACGTCTACCCAGATTTGCTTAATTACAATTATTAATGAAGTTATGGACTAATTAATCCTTAACAAAAATCAGTTCAACAAAAATCGCTTCTTCTCGGTCAATTCCTCGCTGTTTTGGATTCTTTCTGGCAAATAGTTTGGTATTCCTAGGGTGTATATAGCTTCTATATATAGCTTGTATATAGTTTATATAGCTTGCAACATTTGTTGTTCAAGGTGGCTACACTGTCATTGACATTCTTGTTTGAGTTTGACCATAGCCTTCCTGTCATGTGGCTAAAAACTGAGACATCCCCACCACATGCAAGCAAGCACCAAATCTAGAGATAACCACACACACACCTACACACACACACACACACACACACACACACACACACAAACAGCGCTACAAGCATCATAAGTGTGCAATTAAAGCAATTCATTCTAAAGAATAAACGTGCTACAGTCAGTAAAAATGTCTCACACAAACAGATTCGTGACAAAAAAAAACTCTACAGAAAACAAAGTGCTGTTTATACTCAACTCTGTGGATTCACCTTCTTAAAGGTAACATTATCCCATATGCTATCATGCAAACTCGACAAATAGACTTCATCTATTTACAGTCAGAAACATTCACACTGAGGTCTTTCTCCAAGCATAGTCAACATAAGTGATTGTCATTGATTTTTTTTTTTTTTTTTGTCAGGCACTCATGCTTTTTGGCAAACGCTTGGCCATTATCTCAGCAGGGTGCTGGCACTGAAATACTGACTTCAAAATCCACAAACGTTTCATGTCCAGCGTTGCCAAAATGCAGCCTACTTTGGCAAATTGGTGTCTCAAATTAAAAAAAAAAAAGTTGTAAGTTCAGTTGTAAGTCAGGGTATAAAGTGGGTCTTAAATCATATTAAGACCTTCTTAAACCTTCAGTGAGTTCTGAGATGCTTTTCTGTTCATCACAGTTGTCAAGAGTCAGAAATATTAACTGAAGCTCTTGATTTGTATCTGCTGAATTTCATCCATTGTACCTGACTGGAAAATTATATAAATGACTAAGGGTATGATTGTTTCTATTAAAGTGATCATATGTGCACTTTTTTCACTCTGTGCATAGCACCATTGTTCATTTGAAACCAAATTCTTTGTTTGCAATCACGTGACTTTTTGCCTCCTGGTTCACGTCCGGTTTCCAAGAGACGGGCAACAATCAAAGATAGCATCCAAGCCAAGTACACATCCATCGTCATCTTGTGGAAAACATTCTACATCTGATGATGTTAACAGGGGGCGGCACGGTGGTGTAGTGGTTAGCACTGTCGCCTCACAGCAAGAAGGTCCTGGGTTTGAGCCCAGCAGCCGACAAGGACCTTTCTGTGTGAAGTTTGCATGTTCTCCCTGTGTTTATGTGGGTTTCCTCCAGGTGCTCTGGTTTTCCCCACAGTCCAAAGACATGCGGGTTAGGCTAATTGGTGGCTCTAAATTGACCGTAAGTGTGAATGGTTGTCTCTATGAGACACCTCACGGAATCCAGGGACACATGTCTGGCAAAACGAATCCGAGAAAATCGCAAAAGAAGCTTTTTTTTTTTTCGAAATTTGTGATTTTCGTTTTTTTTCCATAATGTGCAAGTTGAGATCTTGAAGAATGCAATCAGTATTTCAGATAATAGATTGTTTTGTTGGAAAAGCATACATTTTTTGTTGCAAATTGTCTCGTTTTTGTCAGGACTGTAGCCTGCTGGGGGGTGTGGGTAAATTACCATATGGGCCATTCACGTAACAATTTAAGTCTTTTTTTTTCGCCAATCAGCTGTATGATACGAGCTGAGCTCGTGGCTACTTAAGCTGCATACAGGCATGTAATTTCACTATGGAATGAGCAAGCTAAACAGAGTGCAGAGGAGCTGAAACACCACGAAGCAAACAGACGCACGGTAGTTACATTGGAGATAACCATTTCTAGCAAAAAAACGCAGCCAAAAGGAAGTGTTCTAGGACTACAAATTCCATCGGAGGCATTGATGTGTGCAAGGTGACGTTTCTCTTTCTGATGGGGTAAGTTTATTAATCTAAGGCTGTGTGGTTATTTTTGCATGTAACGGAGGGTGTTGTGGTTTGGTTACATGAAACTAGCATTGTGTTAGTTGTGTCATCATTGTGCTATCTTTCTTTTTTACGGTGTGAGTAATTTTTCAACCACAAAACATTAAAGTATACTTTAGGACTTATTTTTGTACTTCATAATTGTTTTGGGCATACTTTGCATGGAAGGAAAATTGACGTGGTGATCTTTGTTTACATGAAAGTAGCATCGTGCTAGCTAGTAGGGGGTAGGGCTTTCCTTAATGTCATGCAAATGAGCACCATTATGTGCCCGCCCTGCACCCAGAGTAGCTGAGATGGAAAACTGAGGGCGATTTTCTCCCTTTCCTGTTTTAAGAGGCATGCACTTTCAAAAGGCCACACATTCTTCAAATATTGTCCGATCTCCACATGGAAGGCATCATTGAAAAGCTGAGAAACTGTACTTTCTGAATCTGTCAATAACTCAAAATGCCCCCAGGCAGATCTATGTGTCAGCCCTGCGATGATTTGGCAACTTGTCCAGGGTGTACCCCGCCTTTCATCCATAGTCAGCTGGGATAGGCTCCAGCTTGCCTGCGACCCTGTACAGGATAAGCGGCTACAGGTAATGGATGGATGGATGATGTTAACAGACTAGAACCAACAGCAAAATTGAGATATCAAGAAAAAATATATTTATGTGATGGATCGGACCCCTACAGCTTAAAAAGGACAGACTTTTCAAGCGATTTCAACAACTTTCCAAACATAGGGTTTCCAGACATTTCCAATTATAGCCCAAACATTGTTTTACATGAAGAATCAAATGAAAGCCTTCAAAAGTCTTGAAGCCTATTACTTTTTCATTTGTGGCTGGGTTCATGATGTTGGAATAAGACAAAGGACAATAATCGTTATATTTTTGCAATTGTAAGTAATGTAAGCCGAAGTGTCGTATATAATTTAAGTCAGAGCTGCTGTAGGCATTTTTTGCAATGATAACTTACATTTTATTTCACAACATTTCAAACCTAACTCAGAGTTATGAATTGGCATCTTTCTTTCAAATAAGGTCAACCATTCACAACGATCAACAGTCACTCCTTTGAAGACTTGGGTGATTCTTAAAGACTCAACAGTTTGTTTTATGGCATCCAAAACATAAGAAAACTCATTTAACATTCAAAGTTTTGATTTTAGATACATATAGTCAATTGATGTATATATCTTTAACAAAATGATCGCTGCAAACACGAGCATGTGGACTCTCGAGTCCTTTCAAACACAGTGAAAGGTTTGTGAGCCATTTTTCATGGCGTCTTTTTGAGATATTTTTCGTTCTTTCACCCTGGTCACCCTTGTGCATGACTTCTTTTGGTATGCTATAATACCTTTTGTCTTGTTCTCTATTTGATCAGTTTGAACATCCAAATACAGAGCAACAATCTGGCATATTTGGAGGCGAAAGACAAGAAACTACTGCAAAGCGACTGTAAACAAATACGATGCCTGCCCATCAGCTGGAAATCTGAATACACAATGAGGCAGATCACTACCCGAAGTGACATCAGTTGCAAACAAAGAATCACTGGGTGGTTTGATTTTCGGAAAACATCACATCTACTGGGGCGAGCTGTAAGATTTAAAGGTGACCCCTTTTATTATACCCCTTTTCCACAAGTTTAAACACTTCCCTGAGGACTAAATGAAATGTCTGTGACATGATTTTGGGCAAAATATTGCAAGGATAAAGCCACCACAGTCCTCTTCTCCCTCTGTCACAGCACTGATCAAAATGGCCAGTTTGAGTGCCTATTCTTGGATTTTAGTCACATGACTTTACTTAGCGATTTCACTTCCGGTAAAACTGCTGGTGGTCTAGCAAACCAAAACACCTGCCGTAGTGTAGAGGTCTGCGCGGGTCGGATTTTTCAGTCCCGCTCCCGCCCGCGCCCGCATTGTGCAGTCCCACTCCCGCTCGTGCCCGCAAAGAATTATGACTTTCAGTCCCGCTCCCACCCGCGCCCACAAAAAAATTATGATTTTCAGTCCCGCTCCCGCCCGCGCCTGCCATATTTTGTCCCGCCCCCGCCCGCAAATCCCGCATGATGCAGACGTTCACGATATTTCTCAGGAAAGTTCTTGTCTTGACACAGCGTGATGGTGCCCCGCCCCCTACTTTGAGTGGATTTGAGCATAAATATCTACAGCTCACGTTTGTTATTGTTTACCTTGTTTCTGAATTCAGCATGTAGTATCTCTAATAATAATAATTAGTGCTGTCAAACGATTAAAATATTTAATCACAAATCATATATTTTTATCACATGAGAATCCATTGTAATTCTCTGGTCAGCATAAAAAAGTGAATGGGCTTGTTTTGTACCAATGTTTTTTTCTTTTATTTATTTGTTTTATTGCAAAGCAGAGTTAGTAAAAGAAATGAATTGATTTACTGCTTGCGTTAGTTTGCAACTTTAATCAGAGACACATGTTACACAGTGACGGTAGGCTTGACTCAATGCTATCCCAGAAATCTTTCCTGTAATATGCAAATTTGGCCGCCTCTGATTGGACAGCCAAATTTGCATATTACAGGAAGGATTTCTGGGATAGCATTGAGTCAAGCCGACCATCACTGTGTAACCTGTCTCTCTGATTAAAGTTGTAGACTAACGCAACAAGTAAATCAATTCACTCATGGTTCTCTTACTAGCTGGGTGTGAACTGCGAGTCATTAGAGTGATCAAAGAATTTTTCCTTAGGGTGATCAATGGCAAGTTTAAGATGCCATTTCTCACTCAATCTGGCAATCTGACTTTCTCTGCGAATTTAGGTATCTTAAAATGTTTTTATTAATGCCAAATAAAATATCCAGCACAAATTATATATGATAAACATAAATTAATAATTTATAAATTTTATTTCAAGCATGTTTTTAGTTAGCGGGACTGCAGCTTATCACCGCTCCCACCCGCGCCGCATATGTGCACTCCCGCTCCCACCCGCGCGCACATATGTGCACTTCCGGTCCCGCCCGCGCCCGCAATGACCTTTCAAAATTTGTCCCGTGCCGCACTGCTTTGCGGTGAGTCCCGCGGGACTCCCACGGGAGTGCAGGGCTCTACCGTAGTGCAAACAACTAGCGATAACTTATCAGAGTACGCTCATAATCTAGAAGCCACTGCTGGCTTTAGATATATTCAGCAGATTGCTATGTCCAATGGAATCGACCCCTACAGTCTGGGAAAGAAGGATTTGTCATACGATCTCGAAAACTACCCTTCAGTCGAGTTCCCCGACATCTCGAACTATCTGGTGTTGCAGACCTCCTTCTACACCACAAAACAGATGAAAGTGTGGAAGAGTATGGAGGCTTACAACTTTTTTGTATGTGGCTGGATAAAGGACCTCGCTATCAAGCCACTGCCGAATGAATCCTGTATTGTTTTTGCTCGTTTAAGTGGGTTTTTTTAAGCTTTTCGTTCGCATCTTTACAATGAAGCGCTGCGAGTTGAAGTTTAAACAAACAACAGTTTGTTTGATTCTCACTTGTGTTGGCTCTTATCTCTCAGGTAAATCATTCACAAAGATCATCAGAAACCCCTTTAAAGACCTGGATCTCAGTTAAACAAGACGGAGAAGTGATCACGGCGCATTGTAACTGTATGGCTGGGGAAGAATTTTGTCGCGACCTTCATGCATATGGACTTTGTGAGGAGTAAACAAAGAAACAGCTGGGGACTTTAGCGCTTTGTGACTAAAAAAAGTACCGTAAAATAATGACACATAGCAAGAAAAATACTTGAAAAACACTAATGCCATAGCTGAGAGGGAAATACAAACCTTTCACCAAGTGATCACTGCAAACTCGAGCATGCTTCGACTCGGCTCTCTTCGATTTCAGCGAGAGGTTCAAAAGCCACCTTTCTCGACGTCTTTTTGTGAAATCCTGTGTTTGTTCACCCTTTTTTAATAGTTCACAGGGAACCCTGAAGAAACTTTTATCAGTTTCACAGTTTGATCGATTCAAACAACCTCAAACTACACAAGCGTAAGGCATTTTTCATGCGAGCAATGTACCTTCACTGTACAAATGCTTTGTCAACTGAGCTTTAATAGACCACCAGCTAAAGTTTTAAATAACTAATGAGGCGGATGTGATGTCACGTGAAACTCAAGAATTCCTTTAAATGATAATGAGCCACTATTCATCCCTCCCTCCTCATCCACTGGCCACTCAGGTAGCACTTCCTCATGAATATTCATTCGCAAAGGCAGTTTTCAATCCATGAATAGATATACTCAGATGAGGGGGTGAAATAATTCTCATGATCTCTGCTTGTGACATAGAAAGAGGAGCCGAATCTGAACGGCTCATTGAGGCACGTGCTTTCTGAAATCAACAGAACAAAAGAAACTGACTACATTGACTTATTCCAGAGTTTGTGGGTTGGTCCCGTAGATACTCCAGATACCCAAATGTATGTGCACAAGCACTGAAAGCAGTGGCGGCTGCTAGTCTTTCAAACAGGGGAGGCTGGTCGGTTACGATATTTCCAGATTTTAAAAGAAAAAACACATCAATTTTGCCCATACTCTTGCCTCTGATCTGGCTGATTGTTGGCAGGATCACAAACTGTGAAACAACAGGTTCTTTTGGCCCATTAGCCTACTGTCCAATATACATGATGGTGGTGTTGGGGGGGGGGGTATATTTTAACATCTTATATTTTAAAATTGTGGCATGTTGTTTAAAAATTGACCTCGGCTGTGTTTTTGTTTAAAAATGTTTTCCAAATTGTAGCGGTGTTTAATTCATATCCAGAAAAATATATATTCCAATATAATATACTCAGCATAAACATTTTAAATAGATTCTATATTTTTGGTCCATCCATGACATATTACTAAAGTAGCCTATTTACTGTTGTTGATGTGGGTCACTTGCTGTTAGCCAATTCACTTTCTTGTACCAGGAGAGCTGAAAGGAACGAGTATTATTCCCTACCTTTTTCACCAAGTCAATTTGAGGCGTTGGTCTACCCTGCTCTTTAATTTTAATTTTTTCCTCGAAAGGAAGACTGGTAAATGGCTTCGCCAAAATTAAATCAGCAATGCTTGGCATCTGTGCGCAGCTTTCTTGCTAGCTGACTAGCCCCCTCAAGTTCAAGTTCAGTCACTCAAATAAACGAAATTTCTGGAACTAAGATAGCAAACTTGACAACACTATATTTACACTTTATTTACAATGAAAATATATACAAACTAAAAAAGCTGGTAGAAACCGTATGTAATGAATGAAATCGAAATGTAAGCCGATCTCTTACAATACACCACAGCACTTGCGAATCCGCATGGGACTGAACTGATGTTGCCAGATACGGCTGATGTTACCCAGCCCAAAATATGTTCAAAACCCGCCAAAATGAACTTAAAACCGCCCAATCTGGCAACACTGTACCACTGCCTGTCTATAGTTGAAACGAGCTGTCAATCAAAGAAAATATCTGGCCGCTTTCACCAATCACCAGTCTCCTCGCGGAAACTGCCATGTCCCTCCCATGTGAGGCTCGGAGTCCGTGGGCGGGCATTTTCGCAGTATTTGTCCAATAACCATCTTGCATTTTGAGATTGAAAAGCACATAGCTCCCAAATGCCATTGAAGTCCATTGAGGCTGGGAGTCTGTGAGACTCCGTGGGCGGGCGTTTTCGCAGTATTTGTCCAATAATTGTCTTGCATTTTGAGATTGACAAGCACATAGCTCCCAATCCACTGAGGCTGGGCTGCATCACGCTGTCACGAGGGGGAAAAACTCACGCACACATTAGGCGAGCTGGGAAAAGTTATAACGGAATGATTTCACACTGTAGTGGGTTCAGCACATATATTTCTATGATTCTGGATCTGAAATAGCAATGTTATAAGGTCGGCTATAACATAAGCCTAGCACAATTCATCCTACACGATGTTCGTCATTTTTAGAGGAGGCTGAGCCTCCCTCGTTGTCTTAGAGCAATCGCCCGTGACTGAAAGTGAGTTTTTCATAATATGCTTCATAACATGTTAAGTTATAACTTGTTTAAGTTAAATCTGTGACTTGGTGCAACTATAAACCTTTGACATAACTCGGTTATGATAGGGCTAATGTTAACCCCCTTGGACACAAGGAAAAATGCTATGGAACTTCATGTGTACAATTGTACATTATGTCTGGAGGGATTAAGCTCATGCAATGCGCTGTGCAGCTGGAACGAATTTGAGGAGTTAATGTATGAACTAAATTTTTCAGGTATCAAAAATATTCCTCAGCACAGTCCAAGGTGTAAATTCAGTTCGAATGAATAATTTAATGAATCATCTCAGGAATTGAGTGATTAACACATGTTAAAGGTCCTAAAAAGATTGAACTGAGTAAAGAATAACATTAAAAAAACATTCAGGAACATACACAACATTATTGTCCTCGACAGAGACCTTTATCTGTTCTTTTAGTCAGTCGTGTTCACATATCAACTCGTGCCCTGATTCACAGTGACAGCTTGGTCTTAGTACCGAATAATAATATCTGACTCATGAATGAATCATTCTTTTCTGATTCTTTTTCTTGATGTCCTGCTGACAGTTTTACAGAACAGAAAATCAGAAAATAGTGACAGTTAATTATTGAACTTTTTGAGTCAAAAATCAGCACTTTCGCTGACTGAGTCTGATGAGTCCAGCAATAAAGCACAACCAGCAACATGAACCAGTCAAATTGAACAGACAATTCAAAGAACAGTTTAATCGACTCGGTAAATCGAATCAAACTTCTCACTGATGCTACTGAAGTTAAATGAAGCTACATTTCTTTTTAATGGAACTAAATTTTAATTAAAGAAATAAAAGTTATTTCCATCAATCCTCTTTTCATAATACAAATTGCTACAAAGATTCACTGAGAAATATGTAAAGACATATTGAATGCTCCAGAAATTTCAAGGTTATTAGCTCATCCGACCGACAGGTGATGAGCTTATACCATCATGTGTCATCCGTCATCCGTCCAGCATTGTCCACCTTTCTGGAAAATCACTTTTTCTTTCTCAATTCTTCACTGATTTTTATTCTTTTTGGCAGGAAGGTAGGTCTGCTGGGGTGTAGCTTCACCCAAATTTGCACAATTGCAATTAATAATGAAGATATGAAGTAATTAAGCCCTAACGAGCAGTTTCCATGAACACTAGACATGAAAGCAAGACGGCCTTTCGATTTCACAAAATCGGTGAAATATAGTTCCCTCTGAAATTTGGTCATTGTGATATATGTTTCTTTCTGTAATATATTAAAATATCATGCCATTCTGTGGCTGGGAAGTTATTTGATTTGAAGGGATTAAAGCAAATAATGTGCATGAAATCGCGCAGTCAAGCAGACAGAGAAAGTCCGTGTGCACATGCGCAGGTTTACCTTTGAGCGTGCACTGACAGTTCCATCATTCTGTCGCTAAACGAACAGCTGATCACACCGAGGTGCTCGCTGGCCGCCGATATTTATTAGTTTGGTCCTGCGTTTCCTTTCCTTCATATATAACATAACGTCTTTTCTTCTCGCTTTCCGTTACTGTAGTCGGTCTTTCACCTTTCACATTTCGCACACTCACGTCCTCCATTTTTCTCTCTTGTTTCAAATTTGTATCCTACAATGCCTTGCGTGAACGGGGAAAGCCCACCACGTGATGCATGATGTAGTATCTTGAATTGGGTCATGATGAAGCAGGAAAAAATAGCGGAGAATTTAGGGCCACATGGCTTTAAATTCATTAATTGTTCTATTTTTAAAAATGAATAAAATTGGAAGTCTGTGATTCGAATTCAGTAGCTTTCGGTCCACTAAACAAAAATAATTGGGTGTCAGGGGAAATTCTTTTTACGGTATGACCTACACTTGAAAAATCTGAAAGGCAGTCTACCATGAAGGTAGGGGTACCTAGGGTGCATATAACTTCTATCCAGATTTGCTTAATTACAATTATTAATGAAGTTATGGACTAATTAAGTCTTAATGAGCAGTTCAACAAAAATTGCTTCTTCTCGGTCAATTCCTCACCGGTTGGATTCTTTCTGGCAAATAGGTCGGTATTCCTAGGGTGTATATCACTTCTATATATAGCTTGTATATAGTGTATATAGCTTGCAACATTTTTTGCACAAGTTGGCCCACTTTAGATCATTCCTTCTGGACTAGACGGCGCCGGGGTGAGGTACTTTTTTTAACTTTGAAAGTTTGATGTTCTTTTCATTAAGCTTGCATAATCAGCTTTGTGTAATATGCAACATATGTCACTGAACAAGAAAACACACACACAAAATATCAGACCACGGGGTGATGGTGTGAATGGATGGCTGCACAATATGCCTCTCTATGGCCCTGTGTTTCTTAATTAAAGCATAATGCTGACCACCAACAACCCATCAAAACCTAACAGAGAGAGAGAGAGAGAGAGAGAGAGAGAGAGAGATGCTATCAGCATTGTTGAGCATTTTGTGTATAGGAGGCTGGAAAAAAATATGAATAATACATGAGGTCATCTGAAAAGTGGCGCTGCAAAGAGTCAAAACACACACACACACACACAAACCTAAAACTCATGTACAAACTCAGAACACAGATAAAGAGAAGAAAACACAGCCATCCTAGAATTTATTTCCATAGAAAACAAAGAGAAAGTACCAACAGGTTTGAGCTGCGTGGAGCTTCATTATTCTGTCTTTCCAATGCAAAACCTGAAAAATAATCCATATGGACTCACACACTCTCTCCTCTCTCTCTCTCTCTCTCTCCAAACCAAATATAAACCCTTCCAACACTGGTATACACACCGCCACTAGCAACACAACATCCAACATTTTTTTTTTTTTTTGCTTGCTTGCTTGTTTTTGCCTTTTTCCCCCCAGGATGCAGAAAGAAATCTATACGAATAATTCAGGAGAATTCACACAAGCCAACTTCTATAGGAAGTTAAAGTTAAGCCGAAGCCTAAAGAAAAAACACACTGAAACACACATACAGGTACAATGTGTTTGGCAGTTCTGGTGCTAATTTTGTTGGTTGATGCTGTATCTTCATGACTCCCATGAGCTGTTTAGCATGATGAACTCAACGTGGGACTTTGTTAACTCGGTCACGATGGAGTTATAACTTGCATATAATGGTTTTGATGTTTGCTTCAAAAACTAGAGCAAGAGCTTTATTTCTTCAACAGACTCCAGTGATGTTCAACATCATATTAATGACGAATTCACCATCGGAATAGTGGACACGTTGGTGCACACATTGGACTCGGAGGTCCGCAATATACGTACACTCACTGGCCACTTTAATAGGAACTTGTTCTTGATTCTAAGATTCCTGTTCTTGGCTGCAAGACTGGAACCCAATATGATCATCTGCTGTTGCATGCTGAGATGCTTTTCTGCTCACCACAGTTGTAAAGAGTTACGATGAGTTACTATATCCTTCCTGGTAGCTTGAACCAATCTGTCCATTTTCCTCTGACCTCTCTTATTAACAGGGTTTTTGTTTCCACCCACAGAACTGTTGCTCACTCAATGATTTTTTTACACAGCACCATGCTGTGTAAACTCTGGAGAATGTTGTGTGTGAAAACCCCAGGAGATCAGCAGTTTCTGAAATACTCAAACTAGTCCATCTGGCTCAAACCAACACCCATGACACAGTGAAAGAAAGTCACACTTTGAGATCACAGCTTTTCCCGTTCTGATGTTTGAACACTGTGAACATGAACCGAAGCTCTTGATTTGTATCTCTATGATTTGATGCATTGTGCTGCTGTCAAGGGATCGGCTGATTAGAGAACCAAATAAAACAGCAGGTGGATGTGTGGGTGTACCTAATAAAGTGGCTGGTGAGTGTATTATCATATCAAATGATGGAAGATCTGGATTTTCAGCCAAGACTGTTCTGAAAAGCAGAGGTGGACAGTAACAAAGTACATTTACTTGAGTACTGTACTTAAGTACGGTACACTTTTTGAGTATCTGTACTTTACTTGAGTATTATTTGTTTTGGAAACTTATGACTTTAACTTCACTACATTTGAAAGACAAATATCGTACTTTTCACTCCACTACGTTTCTATCAAGGTCCTCGTTACTATGAAGCAGCTTTGAAAGTGGATGTTTTTTCTTTTCTTTTGGGTCATTCCATGCCAAATCAACAAATATCTGACAAATTTATGCTCGACCATCTCAGATTTCAATGAAATTTGGAGGGCTCAGAGATACTATTAAAAGAAGTTAATCCCCAAAATTTGAGCTTCCTATCTCCAACGGTTTCAGAGATACAGGCATTTGAATTTTTCAGGGGTTTTTTTGCATTTACATACATATTTCAAAGTGTAATATAATCTTTATTATGCAAGATAGAAACCTAAAATTTTGCACAGAGAGACTCAATGTCTTGTACTACAAGCTTCAACTTAGAATTTCAATGGTCATTGTATATTAGATGGTGATTTTAACAAGGAAATTAAAAAGACAAATTTGCATTTTTTGCATTTTTAACTCATTCTGGAAGCTTGCCTGTGGCAGTAATGCTTAAACTAAGAATGTTATTCAAATCTACACAGAAATATCTACCAATTTCAGTTTTACCAAGTCTCCACTATTCCTAGTTTGTCTGTAATAGGGTTTTGAAATTCGCCGATTTCTAAAACATGCCATTTTCAGTCGCAAGAAATCCAATGTGGGATAGCAGTTAGGAACTTGTAAATCTTTTTTCAGTAATCCCCAAGACCCATATTTTATATTTCCAAATTTTTGTTCTGTGTCTCTCAAGTATTTTTAAACTACAGGGGTTTAAAAAATCCATTTTCACAAATTCGAATTTTTGATATATTTTCATATAACTGATATTTGAGGGTTAATAAATGCTTCAATAAGGCTCAAGTAGGTTAGGAGACATGTTTCTTCCTCAATTTTAAATAAAATTTCAATTAATGCTCAGTATTAATTATTTGTAAATTGATTTTAATCTAAGACTGTGTAACATTAGCAATCAATGACCAGCTATTGTGTACCAGTCAACAGCCAGCCTTATCAATATCAACACAGCACAATAGGTGAACTTTGATACCAGAACAGGTGGCTCATATCTTATAGTTTTAGAGTCTGTAAACTGCATACTTGTTCAGATAACATTATATTGCTTGGATTATATTAAATACATTGTAATACAGGCGGCACGGTGGTGTAGTGGTTAGCGCTGTCGCCTCACAGCAAGAAGGTCCTGGGTTTGAGCCCCGGGGCCGGCGAGGGCCTTTCTGTGCGGAGTTTGCATGTTCTCCCCGTGTCCGCGTGGGTTTCCTCCGGGTGCTCCGGTTTCCCCCACAGTCCAAAGACATGCAGGTTAGGTTAACTGGTGACTCTAAATTGACCGTAGGTGTGAGTGTGAATGGTTGTCTGTGTCTATGTGTCGGCCCTGTGATGACCTGGCGACTTGTCCAGGGTGTACCCCGCCTTTCGCCCATAGTCAGCTGGGATAGGCTCCAGCTTGCCTGCGACCCTGTAGAAGGATAAAGCGGCTAGAGATAATGAGATGAGACATTGTAATACAGAGCACTGAGAAAATTTACCAATGTTATTAACTGAATGTGTTTCTTTGCAAGGATTGGATATTTTGAATAGTTGACTAGGGAATTTAATTGTAGTTGCTTTCAATTTGAGATCAGTATAAATGAGTTTGTTCTTAGACATCTAGGAATGGCTGAACTTCCTCCCTGTTCTATAGGAATTGGACTAAAGAAAGATTCTGACTGCCATAAACTAACATACAACAGAAATTGTAAGTTAAATACACTCTCTCAGTATAGTTTGGAGCAAATTTCATTAATTAATAAAATTTCATTTAAGAATGTAAAGTTTCTTCTAGTCGTTGCTGTTAGGACTTGGACGATCTTGGCCTCTAGAGGCCGCTATTATTCTGTCTTGTCATGTTTATTTTGGCCTCTAGAGGCCGATATTGCTTCTGTGTTTTGTGTTTGTCTTCATTGCCTGTTTAGTCCTCATTATTGTCACCTGTTTCCCATTTATTTTGTGTATATATACTCCCTCAGTTCAGTCCCTAGTCACGGAGTCTTTATGCTATGCTGTTAGTGCTAGTTCCCTCTGTCCCATGTATATTGCCTGTGTCCTAGTATTCTTGGTTTTTGTTGCTTTCTTTTGGACTTTGTGGATTTTTGTTTTGACCTTTGGATCTTCTGAGCGTTTGGGTTTTTGCTGCTTCTTTTCTCGGTTTGGATTTTGGACATTGAACCTTTGGATATTTTTATTTTGTATATCATCTGAGCTTTTGGATTATCCTTTTTGTTTTTCCCTTGGATTGTAAATATTGTAAATAAACTGTTTTTGATACTCTACTTTCGCCTCACGCCTCTGCACTTGAGTCATCCCCCTGGTGGCCTAGTGGGGGTTTGCTGGATTATCATACCAGCGACCCAGGTTTGAATCCCAGCAAAACCCTAACAGAAAGACCCTGTCATGACTGACTTAGCAGAGGCTTCGTCTACTGTCTACCCAGCCAACCTTCAGGGAATTACGGCTGCTTTAATGCAACTTGGGGCTACCATGGACACTCATGGACGAACCCTTGCAAGCCAATGTGAGGCCCTTGCTTGTCACAAGGTACTGCTTCAACAAATTGGGAAAGCCCTGACACAGCTGTCTCCTCTCCCTGATTCTGCTCCCGCTCCAGTGCCTCCTGCCATGCTGCCTCCTTCACCTCGCGAACCCAGCCTTCCTGCACCACAGAGGTATGATGGCAAGCATAGTGAGTGCCAGGAGTTCCTTACCCAGTGCCAACTCACCTTTGAGCTCCAGCCTACCACCTACTCTACGGATCGCCACAAGATTGCCTTTGTGATAACCTTGTTAGCGGGTAAGGCACGAGCCTGGGCAACGGCCATCTGGCAGAGACAGGGACCCAAGTGCTCTGATTTTAAGCTGTTTAAGGAGGAGATGCTTTGTGTCTTCAACCAGGCGGACATCAGTAAAGACGCAGCCAGAATGCTCATGCCCATCCGGCAAGGAGGAAGCTTCGCAGACTACGCCATCTCGTTCCGGACGCTCGCAGCAGTAAGTGGGTGGAATGAGATGGCCCTGGTTTCAGCCTTCCACCATGGTTTGTCTGACCCCATCAAAGACGGTCTGGCCTCTATCGGATGCCCAAGTGACCTCGAAACACTGATTTCCCATGCCATTCGTCTTGACAACAGGATGAGAGAACGCCGCCAAGTCCTGAGCCTTCCCGGCCTCACTACCTCAACATGGAGCCCGTCTACCTCCTCCAGTGACTGTCCAGAGCCCATGCAAGTGGGCCGTACTTGTCTCTCCGCATCTGAGAGGGAGCGCAGAAGGAGGGTCAAGTGCTGCATCTACTGTGGCAAGCCTGGCCATTTCCGAGCATCATGTCCCGAGCTCTCGGGAAAAGGACCGCCCTGTCCAGCCGAGGGAGGGTTGTGACAGGGCCTACCCTCTCTCCCGAACTTCCTGGCCAAGGAGTCTACATCTTGGTCTCCATCTCCTGGGGTGAGTCCATCCACTCTTGCCAGGCCTTGTTAGACTCCGGGGCGGCTGGAAACTTTATGGATGTCAACTTTGCCCAAAGTATCAATGTTCCGACTGTACCTCTTGAAGTCCCACTGTCCGTGTCTGCCCTGGATGGCCAAGCGTTAGGTGACGGAAGGGTCACCCAAGTAACTTCTCCAGTCTTCCTCCAGTCTCAAGGTCACAAGGAAGAAATATCCCTGCACCTTATTCATTCACCAGAGTTCCCAGTTATCCTAGGCCTTCCTTGGCTTACCCGCCACAACCCTCGTATAGACTGGGTAACTAGCCAGGTTGTGGAATGGGGCCCTGTATGCCATACCTCTTGTTTGCTTTCTAGCTCTCCTGTGTCTCCTGCCGAGCTTCCTGATCTCACCAAGTTATCTCAAGTTCCCACAGAGTACTGGGACCTTAAAGAAGTCTTCAGCAAGAGTAGGGCCGCCATTCTTCCTCCACACCGTGCCTACGACTGTGCCATCGACTTGCTCCCTGGGACTACCCCTCCTCGGGGCAGACTGTTCTCCCTCTCTCAGCCAGAACGCAAGGCCATGGAGGAATACCTCAAGGACGCCCTGGTCTCTGGGTTCATTCGACCCTCCACCTCACCTGCTGGTGCCGGCTTCTTCTTTGTCGGCAAGAAGGATGGGGGGCTCCGACCATGTATTGACTACAGGGGCCTGAACAAGATCACTGTGCGCAACTGCTATCCCCTTCCGCTGATGTCCACAGCATTCGACCTGCTCCAAGGCGCCACCGTCTTCACCAAGTTGGACCTACGGAACGCATACCACCTCATCCGTATCCGACAGGGAGACGAGTGGAAGACTGCCTTTAACACCCTGTCAGGGCACTACGAGTACCAGGTGATGCCCTTCGGACTCACCAACGCACCAGCTGTTTTTCAGGCCCTAATCAACGACGTCTTGAGGGACATGATTAACCAGTACGTTTTTGTCTACCTCGACGACATCTTGGTATTTTCCAAGACCTTACAGGAGCACCGCCACCATGTCCGCCAAGTCCTCCAGAGACTACTACGGAACAATCTGTTTGCTAAGGCCCAGAAATGTGAATTTCATGTCCCCGAGGTCTCCTTCCTGGGATTTATTGTACGGACGGGACAACTCCAAATGGACCCAGCCAAGACCCTGGCCGTCTGGGACTGGCCCACTCCCAAGTCCGTTAAGGAGGTTCAGCGGTTCTTAGGATTCGCTAACTTCTACCGCAAGTTCATCAGGAACTTCAGTTCCGTAGCAGCACCCATGTCGGATCTCACCAAGAGGACTGGTGGATCCTATGTCTGGTCTCCTCAGGCAGATAAGGCATTCAAGGACCTCAAGCACCGCTTCTGCACGGCACCCATTCTGGTCCTCCCGGACACTTCCCAACCATTCATCGTGGAGGTGGACGCCTCGGACAGTGGTGTCGGCGCGGTGCTCTCTCAACGTTCGGAAGGAAAGTTGCACCCCTGCGCATACTTCTCCCACTGTCTGAGCCCTGCGGAGTCCCGGTACGATGTGGGGGATCGAGAACTGCTAGCGGTCAAACTGGCCCTTGAGGAGTGGAGGCACTGGCTGGAGGGAGCACAATATCCAGTCCTGGTTTGGATGGACCACAAGAACCTGGAGTACCTCCAGCAAGCCAAGAGACTGAACCCACGACAGGCTAGGTGGGCCTTGTTTTTCAGTCGATTCGACTTCACCCTATCATACCGCCCCGGCTCCAAGAACACCAAACCTGACGCACTGTCCAGGCTGTTCTCTGCCACTAACAGGGAGAGTGAAGTCGGGCCTATTATCCCTGTGTCCCGGATTGTGGCCCCTGTCCGCTGGGGTGTCAAGGAGGTCGTCCGACGAGCTCAACACCAGGACCCCGGTCCTGGGACGGGGCCACCGGGCCTCTTGTACGTCCCTCGTCAAGCCCGGGCCAAGGTCCTCCAGTGGGGTCATTCGTCCCCTCTCACCGCCCACCCGGGAGCTCGGAGGACCCTGGACTTCTTGAAAAGATGCTTCTGGTGGCCAAGCATGGAGAAGGAGGTGAGGTCATTCGTTCTGTCCTGTGAAGTGTGCACCAGAAGCAAGAATCCACGACAGCATCCCCAGGGCCTCCTGCACCCTCTGCCTATTCCCCGTCGTCCCTGGTCCCATGTGGCGGTCGACTTCATCACGGGCCTTCCAGACTCACAAGGTAATACTGTCATTTTGGTAATAGTCGACAGATTCTCTAAGGCCTGCCACTTCATACCACTGTACAAACTCCCTTCTGCTCTTGAAACAGTCAAACTCATTTTCACTCATGTCTTCCGAGTCTTTGGTCTCCCGCAGGACATCGTCTCAGACCGGGGGCCCCAGTTCTCCTCCCGAGTGTGGCGCAGGTTCTGCAAGCTTATCAGAGCCACTGCCAGCCTCTCCTCTGGGTTCCACCCCCAGTCCAATGGCCAGACGGAGAGGCTCAACCAGGACCTGGAAACCACCCTGCGAGGCCTGGCAATGGATAACCCAACTACATGGAGCACCTGGCTGCCATGGGCAGAGTACGCTCACAACACCCTGCAGTCATCAGCCACCAGGTTATCACCGTTCCAGTGCCAGTTCTGGTTCCAGCCACCTCTGTTTCTGGACCAGGAGGAGGACGCTGGGGTGCCCTCGGTCAATCAGTACGTGAGACGGTGTCACAAGACCTGGAACAAGGTCAGGAGGACCCTCATCCAGACTTCCAGGTCCAACCAGATTCAGGCCAACCGCCATAGAAGGCCTGCCCATGTCTTCCGCCCGGGGCAGCGGGTTTGGCTGTCCACCAAGGACCTTCCACTGCAGGTGGAGAACCGCAAGCTTGCCCCTCACTACATTGGCCCCTTCAAGGTTGTGCGCAGGGTGAACCCTGTCGTCTACCAGCTCCAGTTGCCCCAGACTCTTAGGATCAACCCTACATTCCATGTTTCCCTGTTGCGGCCCGTACTGTCGTCCATGTATGCCCCTGCCCCTAGGATTCCTTCCCCCCCCCCCGCATCTTCCAGGGTCAGACCGTGTTCACTGTGAGCCGTCTGCTGGACTCCCGCCGGGTCCATGGCGGGCTTCAATATCTGGTGGACTGGGAGGGCTATGGCCCTGAGGAACGCTGTTGGGTCCCTGCCCGGGACATTTTAGATAAAGGACTTTGCCAGGACTTCTATTTGGCCCATCCTGAGTGTCCTGGGAACATCAGGAGACGCTCCTTGGGGGGGAGGTCCTGTTAGGACTTGGACGATCTTGGCCTCTAGAGGCTGCTATTATTCTGTCTTGTCATGTTTATTTTGGCCTCTAGAGGTCGCTATTGCTTCTGTGTTTTGTGTTTGTCTTTATTGCCTGTTTAGTCCTCATTATTGTCACCTGTTTCCCATTTATTTTGTGTATATATACTCCCTCAGTTCAGTCCCTAGTCACGGAGTCTTTATGCTATGCTGTTAGTGCTAGTTCCCTCTGTCTCATGTATATTGCCTGTGTCCTAGTATTCTTTTGTTTTTGTTGCTTTCTTTTGGACTTTGTGGATTTTTGTTTTGACCTTTGGATCTTCTGAGTGTTTGGGGTTTTGCCTCTTCTTTTCTGGGTTTGGATTTTGGACATTGAACCTTTGGATATTTTTATTTTGTATATCTTCTGAGCTTTTGGATTATCCTTTTTGTTTTTCCCTTGGATTGTAAATATTGTAAATAAACTGTTTTTGATACTCTACTTTCGCCTCACGCCTCTGCATTTGAGTCATTCCCCTGGTGGCCTAGTGGGGGTTTGCTGGATTATCACACCAGTGATCTGGGTTTGAATCCCAGCAAAACCCTAACAGTTGCAGCTTTGCTTTGCCATATGCAGCTTTCTGTTTGTGGCTATACTTGGCAATTTTCAGTGGAGAGCAACCAATTGACACAAGGCTTTTGTCAAGTGATTCAGCTACCTCACCAGTGTATGTTGGATCCACATCTACACACATGCTCTCTTGTTCTGATTCTGTAGAACCTGCTGAATCTGCTTGGCTTAAATGTTCTTTCACTCTCTGTGAACATTTAGAACACAATTTTTGTCCAGGTTTAATATTTTTATTTATCAGTTTTGAAAGTGAATCTGCTGTTTCAGGAAGAATTGAACGTAATTCTGTTTTAAATTTTTTCTTGTGCCTTTCATATGGATCACAACAACTTTTCTGTAGCTCTTCATATTTCATCAGAAACAGTTTCTCATGATGCAGACATACTGTGTCTGTGCTTGAAATGTTCTCAAGTTCAGTTCTCTGTTTAATTAATGAAATTTGCTCCAAACTATACTGAGAGAGTGTATTTAACTTACAATTTCTGTTGTATGTTAGTTTATGGCAGTCAGAATCTTTCTTTAGTCCAATTCCTATAGAACAGGGAGGAAGTTCAGCCATTTCTAGATGTCTAAGAACAAACTAATTTATACTGATCTCAAATTGAAAGCAACTACAATTAAATTCCCTAGTCAACTATTCAAAATATCCAATCCTTGCAAAGAAACACATTCAGTTAATAACATTGGTAAATTTTCTCAGTGCTCTGTATTACAATGTATTTAATACAATCCAAGCAATATAATGTTATCTGAACAAGTATGCAGTTTACAGACTCTAAAACTATAAGATATGAGCCACCTGTTCTGGTATCAAAGGTCACCTATTGTGCTGTGTTGATATTGATAAGGCTGGCTGTTGACTGGTACACAATAGCTGGTCATTGATTGCTAATGTTACACAGTCTTAGATTAAAATCAATTTACAAATAATTAATACTGAGCATTAATTGAAATTTTATTTAAAATTGAGGAAGAAACATGTCTCCTAACCTACTTGAGCCTTACTGAAGCATTTATTAACCCTCAAATATCAGTTATATGAAAATATATCAAAAATTCGAATCTGTGAAAATGGATTTTTTAAACCCCTGTAGTTTAAAAATACTTGAGAGACACAGAACAAAAATTTGGAAATATAAAATATGGGTCTTGGGGATTACTGAAAAAAGATTTACAAGTTCCTAACTGCTATCCCACATTGGATTTCTTGCGACTGAAAATGGCATGTTTTAGAAATCGGCGAATTTCAAAACCCTATTACAGACAAACTAGGAACAGTGGAGACTCGGTAAAACTGAAATTGGTAGATATTTCTGTGTAGATTTGAATAACATTCTTAGTTTAAGCATTACTGCCACAGGCAAGCTTCCAGAATGAGTTAAAAATGCAAAAATTGCAAATTTGTCTTTTTAATTTCCTTGTTAAAATCACCATCTAATATACAATGACCATTGAAATTCTAAGTTGAAGCTTGTAGTACAAGACATTGAGTCTCTCTGTTCAAAATTTTAGGTTTCTATCTTGCATAATAAAGATTATATTGCACTTTGAAATATGTATGTTTTGAGCAAAAAACAAAAAAAATAAAAAAATTCACATGCCTGTATCTCTGAAACTATTGGTGATAGGAAGCTCAAGTTTTGGGGATTAACTTCTTTTAATAGTATCTCTGAGCCCTCCAAATTTCATTGAAATCTGAGATGGTCGAGCATAACCTCTTGTTGATTTGGCATGGAATGACCCTTTTCTAAAATGTGATTGTTTTTTTTTTTTACAGGTGACACTGACACAGCCTATCGGTAATCACTAAGGTCACGTCACGTCCATAGACTGCATAAAATCAAGTTCAGTGATTTCTCAGCAGCATTATTTAACACGATCAGTTGATGGCAGAATGGAAGGAGGCAGTTCTTCTGGGGAACACAGACACACTCATGACCATACCTAGAACACATGTTTCAGTTTTTTTGAAAGAAATAAAGATTTGTTTTGTTTTAAATGTTTGCCAAAAACGAACCACATCACGGTCTACAAAACCTCGCCGTCCAACCAGCGGGAGCATATTGAGCTATATAAATGTTTTATTCCAAGAGAAAGCTTGCAATGAATTTGTCTGTGCTTTTAGAGCTAGCGATAATGCTGCAATAGCTATGCAGTCTGGTTAGTCAAATGACTTTCTATGGATTTACCCACCAAGTTACCGTCGCCTTGTCCACGGTTAACGTTAACGCATAGCTAGTTAACTTGGACACTGTTAGTTAGCATGTAAAAACTGAGTTACGCTAACATGAATAACATTAACGTATCTGAAGTCCTTTCAGAAATATGTTTTAGCATAATCTTGCCAAATAAACAGAATATAGAAATCTTTCTTTTCTAGTAACGTTAGCTACCCAATATGATTTTGAGTTTGAAAAGATTTCACTAGCATGTCATGTGGAGTTTCACTGACTAGCTAGCTTAACGTTAAACCATCATGATGACACAACATGCGTTCATTTTGTGAATTCACATTTCTGTCTTTGGCAACGGTGTTAGGTTTTGTAAGCTTTGTGGCAATAATACAACAATGCGTTGACAGAAAATGTCAAGTCAAGTCAAGTTTATTTGTATAGCGCCTTTAACAATAAACATTGTTGCAAAGCAGCTTTACAGAATTTGAACGATTTAAAACATGAGCTAATTTTATCCCCAATCTATCCCCAATGAGCATGCCTGTGGCGACAGTGGCAAGGAAAAACTCCCTCAGACGACATAAGGAAGAAACCTCGAGAGGAACCAGACTCAAAAGGGAACCCATCCTCATTGGGCAACAACAGACAACATGACTATAACATTAACAGTCCTAGCATAAAGTCAACTTTGTTGATGCTATAAACCCCCCACCGACAGAAACCTGAGCGCAAAACCGTTCACGACAACCGCAGTCCCAAAGTCAGCAAGTCAACTGCAGCCCTAAAGTCATGTACATTTAATACTTAAGTATTTTTAAAAGCAAGTACTTCAGTACTTTAATTAAGCTCAAAATCCAACACTTTTGCTTTCACCATATTGGATCCAACCTTTTTGCTTGCAGATAAGTGAGTGTAAGACATATTGACCTACTGCGGCAGGACTTTAAAAGGAATAACTAATCCAGGAATCAATGTGCACCTCGAGCTTTTGTTTTATGGGCTTTTTGACCCACAGTTTGGATCAGAACAAACATTTCACTGCATTCTTTTTCACCGTAACAATAAAGGACCTCACTGCGTTTCCTCTTACAGAAAAGTCACACATGTTTGACACAAAAAATCTGGTTTTGTTTGTCCATAATTCATTCACATATTATCCATCCATCCATCCATCCATTATCTCTAGCCGCTTATCCTGTTCTACAGGGTCGCAGGCAAGCTGGAGCCTATCCCAGCTGACTACGGGCGAAAGGCGGGGTACACCCTGGACAAGTCGCCAGATCATCGCAGGGCTGACACATAGAGACAAACAACCATTCACACCTACGGTCAATTTAGAGTCACCAGTTAGCCTAACCTGCATGTCTTTGGACTGTGGGGGAAACCGGAGCACCCGGAGGAAACCCATGCGGACACGGGGAGAACATGCAAACTCCACATAGAAAGGACTCGAACCCAGGACCTTCTTGCTGTGGGGCGACAGTGCTAATATTGCATTGCATCACAGATTGTTTTTTTTTATTATGTAATTTTTCACATATGATATTTTTATACATGATGTGACATGTAGTGAAGTTGTTTTATTTTTTCCATGTGCAAATATCTCATCTCATCTCATTATCTGTAGCCGCTTTATCCTGTTCTACAGGGTCGCAGGCAAGCTGGAGCCTATCCCAGCTGACTACGGGTGAAAGGCAGGGTACACCCTGGACAAGTCGCCAGGTCATCACAGGGCTGACACATAGACACAGACAACCATTCACACTCACATTCACACCTACGGTCAATTTAGAGTCACCAGTTAACCTAACCTGCATGTCTTTGGACTGTGGGGGAAACCGGAGCACCCAGAGGAAACCCACGCGGACACGGGGAGAACATGCAAACTCCACACAGAAAGGCCCTCGCCGGCCACGGGGCTCGAACCCGGACCTTCTTGCTGTGAGGCGACAGCACTAACCACTACACCACCGTGCCACCCATGTGCAAATATTTTACACAATTTATTTATTTTTCACATTTTCAAATTTTTTATTGTTCTTGTCTTTTTTAAATTTTTTAAATCCACACACCTTGAGTTTAAAGTCAGAATTTTGAGAAAAAAGTCAGAACTCCCTTTTTTTCTCACAGTGGCCCTAATCCTCTTCTGTATATTTTCTATTTTCATTAATTTACTTATTTATATTTAAATTGGCATGTTATTTTTCCACACAATTAATTTTGTTTCACAGATTTTCAAGCCTAGGGCGTGCGGTTTTATTTTTCCATGGGGTATTTTCCCACTTGATGTGTTTTTATTTTTTCTTTCTTGTATTTATTTTTCATGTTCAATTATGCATTTAATCTCATTTGTAAACTTTATTTCGACATGATTAATTCTTCATATTAATATTTTTGCTTTAATTTTGATTTTTTTTTCACATTTTTCATTATTTTCCCCCATGTGATTTTCCAACTAATTGGTTATTCATTTTCATATATTAATTTTATTCATTTATTTTTATGTCTAGTTTTTTGCATGTTTCCCTCCTCCTCTCTACTCTGTTTATTTTCACATTTTTCATATGTAGTTTTATTTTTCCATGTGATTTGTTTGCACATGATTCATTCATTTTTAAATGTTTAATCTCTTTTTTTTCACATCTAATACAGTAAGCCATGGGCTAAGGGTGAGAGAAGCAGTGTCGGGACCCACAGGTCACCGGTTCGATTCCCTGGACCAGCAGGAATGGCTGAAGTGCCTTTGAGCAAGGCACCTAACCCCCACCTGCTCTCCAAGTTGATCTGAGTATGTTGTACGTTGCTCTAATAAGAGCGTCTGCTAAATGCTTGTAATTATTCATATAATCTTACATGTATTTACTTGAATGCAGTTTCAGTGTATAACATGGTGAAATGCACCTTTGTGTTTTTCACACATTAGTCTCACTCTTTCTGTTTCTCTGTCCTTAATACACCCACCCACCTGCAAGTAACATTTGCAACAAATACACACAGTGCTGAGCGTAAATGAGTACACCCCCTTTGAAAAGTAACATTTTAAACAATATCTCAATGAACACAAACAATTTCCAAAATGTTGACAAGACAAAGTTTAATATAACATCTGTTTAACCTATAATGGGAAAAAAATAAGGTTAATAATATAACTTAGAGTACACATTTTTCAGTTGTACTCAAATTCGGGTGGTGCAAAAATGAGTACACCCCACAACAAAAACTACTACATCTAGTACTTTGTACTGTATGGCCTCCATGATTTTTAATGGCAGCACCAAGTCTTCTAGGCATGGAATGAACAAGTTGGCGACATTTTGCAACATCAATCTTTTTCCATTCTTCAACAGTGACCTCTTTTAGGGCCCGTTTACACGAGGATGCTGTCGGGTAAAAACGACTAAATATTTTATCGGAAGTGCCTTTCGTCTACACGGGGACGGCGTTTCCGAGGCTGAAAAACGGAAAAAATTGAAAACGCCTTCCAGAGTGGATAAGTTAAAAACAGCCCCCGTTGCATATCCGTCTAAACTACCCAATACGCGAAACTCTGCTCGGATCTGCTCACGTCGGGTACGCGTTTACGTCATACATATGTCATATACTGTACATGCCAGCCCGGGAAGTAAGAAAGTAAGTAAAAAAGTAAGAGCATGTCTGATTACATCGATCCAACAGACCTTCAAGCTGCTCTGGCAGCTTTAATAAACGTCCAGGAGTCCTTCGAACATCTATACCGAATCTGCACATATACCGTTAATGAACAGAGGCGGGTATAGTATGCTCTTACTTTTTTACTTACTTTCTTACTTACCATAGCCAGAGTAGTCAAAGTTTTCGCGGTGCAGATGTGCAGATCAGACAAGACGGAAGACGTTGCGCATGCGTGCAGACATAGCGGAGGTCTTTCACAGCACCACCTAGCCGCCTGGCGTGCACATCCAATTGAATTCCACACATTTATGCATCACCGCATAGACGCAGATTTCCTCCTTGAAAACGGTCGTGTAGACGCGGAAAAAAGTGAGAACGAAAACGGACTTTTGCGTTTTTGTTTCAGACCATCCCCGTGTAAAGTGGGCCTTAGTGACTGGATGCTGGATGGAGAGTGATGCTCAACTTGTCTCTTCAGAATTCCCCATAGGTGTTCGATTGGGTTCAGATCAGGAGACATACTTGGCCACTGAATCACTTTCACCCTGTTCTTCTTCAGAAATCCAACAGTGGCCTTAGATGTGTGTTTAAGATCATTGTCATGTTGGAAAAGTGCACGACGACCAAGAGCACAGAGTGATGGTAGCATCTTCTCTTTCAGTATAGAGCAATACATCTGTGAATTCATGATGCCATCAATGAAATGCAGCTCCCCGACACCAGCAGCACTCATGCAGCCCCACATAAGGACACTGCCACCACCATGTTTCACTGTAGGCACCATGCATTTTTCTTTGTATTCCTCACCTTTGGATGCCATACAGTTTTGAAGCCATCAGTTCCAAAAAGATTGATCTTGGTCCCATCAGTCCAGAGTATAGAGTCCCAGTAGTCTTCATCTTTGTCAGCATGGGCCCTGGCAAACTCTAGGTGGGCTTTTTTGTGCCTGGGCTTTAGGAGAGGCTTCTTTCGTGGACGGCATCCATGCATGCCATTCCTCTGCAGTGTACGCCGTATTGTGTCATGGGAAATAGTCACCCCAGTTTGGCTTTCTACTTCTTTAGATAACTGCAGTGAACTTGCATGCCGATTTTCTTCAACGCTTCTCATCAGAAGACGCTCCTGTCGAGGTGTTAACTTCCGTGGACGACCTGGACGTCTCTGTGAGATGGTTGCAGTTCCATCTTTCTTAAATTTTTGTAACACTTTTGCTACAGTATTCTGACTGATAAGTCACGCTTTGCTAATCTTCTTGTAGCCTTCACCTTTGTGGTGGAAAGAAATTATTTTCTTTGGGGAATTCTGAAGAGACAAGTTGAGCATCACTCTCCATCCAGCATCCAGTCACTAAAAGAGGTCATTGTTGAAGAATGGAAAAAGATTGGTGTTGCAAAATGTCGCCAACTTGTTCATTCCATGCCTAGAAGACTTGGTGCTGCCATTAAAAATCATGGAGGCCATACAAAGTACTAGATGTACAGTAGACATCGCATACAACGGCCTCGGATAAACCGGATATTTGCCTACACCGTACTGATTCTCGTGGTCCCAGCCCCGTCTAACTATAACTCCTTTAAATTTCATCGCATATACCGGCCTTTATATACCGGACAATCGCATATAACATACCAAAATCCCTGGTCCCAGTCTAGTGCATTTCCATTAAAATAGCCTCGCATACAACGGACAACAATGCCGTTTCCCCTACGAAGAGTTTTTAACACACAATGCACAGCGTGATGTAGCGCAGCATTCTAAGTCTGGTTGCCAATCAGCGATATCGATCAAAGTGACATCATGCAGCCTGTTTCCCTGACACCATCCAATCAGCACTCAGATAGTTCTGATTTTGAATGCTGGTTGGAATGGAATGGCATCGAATAAGCGTAAGCAATGGACATACAAAGAGAAATACGATATTGTCAAGTTTGCCGAGAGTCATCCAGAATGGAAAAAAGTAGAACTAGCTGCCAAATTTGATATAAAAAACAAACATTATCTGATATTCTGAGAAAGAAAGTTGAGATCGTTTCTATTATTGAAAACCCTGATAAAGTGGCCAAGGATGCAGGCGGCGTCAAGCGTGTTCGGAAAGTCAGTTACGAAGATGTGGATGCGGCACTTTTAGTGTGGTTCCGCCAAAAGGCAGCCTTGCTGGACATAAGAATTGATACAGAAATGCTTCGGCTGAAGGCTGAGTATTTTGCTCGCCAGCTTGGACATGAGGATACCACCATATCTGGGGGCTGGGTCAATCGTTTCAAGAGAAGATGGGGCATTGGAAAGGTGCTTAAGTGTGGGGAAGCCGGTTCTGTGGATCAAGATGTTGTTACTGACTGGCAGACAGGGAAGTTAGCCGATTTCTTGAAGCATTACAAAGCAGAAGATATTTATAACGCCGATGAGACTGGTCTGTTTTATATGATGTTACCAGAGAATGCCCTGGGCTTTATAGGGGAAACAGTTCATGGGGGTAAGCAGAAAAAGACCAGGATTACCCTATTAGTCGCCGCCAACATGGATGGGTCGGACAAACTTCCGATGTTCGTTATTGGTAAGAGTCAGAAGCCACGAGCATTCAAAGGTTGCAGGCAGATACCCCTTGAATATACCGCAAACAAAAAGGCCTGGATGACCAGTCGTTTGTTTGAAGAGTGGCTGAAGAAGCTTGATTCTTGTATGGTGCGTGGAAACAGGAAAATCTGCATGATTGTGGACAGCTGTCCAGCTCATCCTGACATTGACCTACAGAACATCGAGTTGGTTTTTCTGCCGCCAAATACGACAAGCGTTACCCAGCCCATGGATGGCGGGATCATCAAGAACCTGAAGTTCTACTATCGAAGGATTCTTGCTACAAGGAGGTTGAAGGCAGCAGAAAAGGATGAACAGTTCAAATGGGACCTCTTAGATGCGTTGTTTGCAATAAAGACAGCATGGGCCAACGTCAAGACTAGTACGATCATCAATGTCTACAGGTAAGGTTAAGAGACAATTTTTCTAAGACTCAGGCAGTGTGAGATACACCATGTCTCAGATTTGCCCAAATTTTTTTCCAAGATAGGCAAATTGTCCCTAGTAAGGAAAATGAGGCGAATTGTCCCTAGCAATTCAAGCTGCATACATCCTACCCACTACACTAGTAAGAAAAATGACACTTTTGGCAGTCAGTACTTTACTTCCTTTGTCATTTTTGAAGGTTCTACAGGGGTTTCCATAAAAAAAATCATTTATGAAAATTTGGTTTTCAAATGGAAATATTTAATTGTGCCCTGACAGATTATTTTAGCATGTTTAGCCTTAAGATTAAAAGGTTTAATCTGCAAACTGTTACAATGAATTATAATATTTATTTCCGATTCATTTCAGGAAGGTGGGCTTTATCTCTACTTACGAAGATGAACAACCCCGAGAAGTAGAAATGGTCGAACCAACTGACGCCACGGACACTGACCAACAAGATCGTCGAGAATTCAGAAATGTGTGGGACAGGTTGAGGAAATTTCTTGGAGAAAGGATGCCAGAAAACATGGACGATTACCTTGACATTGATGCAGATGAAAATGAGGCAAGTCTGTAAGGCCTAACTGTTTGTTTGAAAGGGTCATTGCATTCTGCTTTCCTTACTAACTTACATGTGTGTAGTAATATCATAATCTTGCATCGCAGATTTTAATGTCTTATCTTGTCCTCTGTCTCATTCCAGGTTTATGAAGTGATGACTGACCAAGAGATCGTGGAGTCTGTCCAGTCCCTGGCTAGTGCCGATTCTGATGTTGAGATAGCTGGCGATGAAGGGGATGGTCCAGCTGATGAGAGAGCCGCTGAACCACTTTCACCCCCATCAGTCAAAGCGACTTATGATGCTGTAGATGTCATTCGGCGTTTCGCTCTCACCATGCCAGAGTCTTCAGACACAGATGACGTCTTCAAACTCGCACAGAAAATGCCGATTCTGTTAACCAATGAAGCCCCAAAGCGGCTTAAGCAAAGCTCAATTTTGGACTTTGTGCAGTCAGAAGTTGTGTTCTAACCCGCCACAGAGGGGTTAAGGTGTGCGGGACTGATCCTCTGTATAAAGTTTGTGTTTGTAATCCAAGTATGTACTTCAGTACACAGCTGGAAGTTGTTATTACTGCCAAATCATTCCTCACAGTGTTACATAATGAACACTCTATTCAACTTCGCATACATGTAGATTCAGTGTATCTTGCAGTGTTTTGAATTGTGAGAACTCTCTTTTTCAGTCAATCATCTTGCAGTCACAGGGCATTTGACTAGTAATTGATTAATTTAGGTCTTTTGATTCATTCATTTAGGCTTCTTTTCTTTATATGGAGTGAGTTAGGATATTCTGGATTAATTGTTAAATGTGCAGTGCTGGTAGGAAAGAATAAAGATACCTAATGAATGGCAAAAGGACTTTAATTTCTTTGAAATAATCAAAATATCACATACATGTACATGTGTATGTTACAGTGATTGAACATACATGGTCAAAACAGACAGAACAGTGTGCACTCCCTTCAAGGTGACTGGGTGTATAACGAACAGTAGTCTGCTATATGCGTATAACAGACAAAGTACGGCATACACATATAACAGACAAAGTACGGTATCCACATACAACAGACTTCGCATATAACGGACAAAAATGGCTGGTCCCAGGTGGTCCGTTATATGCGAGGTTTACCGTAGTAGTTTTTGTTGTGGGGTGTACTCATTTTTGCACCACCCTAATTTGAAGTAAAACTGAAAAAATGTGTAATCTAAGTTATATTATTAACCTTACTTTCACGTTATAAGTTAAACAGATGTTATATTAAACTTTGTCTTTTCAACATTTTGGAAATTGTTTGCGTTCATTGAGATATTGTTTAAAATGTTACTTTTCAAAGGGGGTGTACTCATTTACGCTCAGCACTGTATCAGTCAGTCAATTAAGGTATCTGTATCAGTGAAAACATTCAATCAAGCCAGTCTTTAAACAGGACCAAGCAATGAAATAAATAGTTTATTTGCTCAGTTAACTTTCTCTCTCTCTCTCTCTTTCTCTCACACACACACACTATTCCCAGTTGATGTTTCATAACATCAGTCCCTTGATGCCTCTGTTTTCAACTTGTTTTTCCCCTCATGGGAAACTCATTAAATATTTAAACTGGCCATTTTCACTCAATTTGATGTGCTTTAATGTACCAAAGATAAGGCAATGCAAAAATAGGCTAAAGTGCATTAGTTCCACCAGTAAAACGGACAAACTTTTACAAATAATTGTGTGTTTTGGTCATGAATACATTAATTTAGTAGCAGGTAGCGCTGCTGCCTCACAGCTCCAGGGTCTCTGATTTAATCCTGAACTTGGGTTTGTGTCTGTGCGGAGTTTCACGTTCGCCCTGTGTCCACCTGGGTTTCTTCTGGATTTCTCCCATCAACTAAAAACACACCAGTAGGTGGATTGAATATGCTAAATTGTCCTATGTGTGAATGTGTGTGCATTGTGCCCTGTGATGGACTGGTATCCCAGTCAGGGTGTATTCCTGCCTTGCACCCAGTGTTCCCAGGGTTACTGGTTTAAATTAAAGGCAGTTGGAGATCATCCATCCTTCTGTCCATCTTTGGTACATTAAAGCACATCAAATCAAACACAGATCTATCTATCTGTCTATCCATCTATTCATTCCACAAAGCAGCATAGATTGCATTGGAGTGTGATTCAGCCAGTGTTGTCGTCGAGTCACTAAACCTCAAGTCCGAGTCCAGTCTCGAATCCCCAGTGTTCAAGTCCGAGTCAAATCCAAGTCATTAAAAAAAATTCGAGTCGAGAACAAGACTCCAACCACATCATTTGACGGTGGCTGTTGCTGCCTTTATGTGAAAGCGTCTCTGCTACTGTGTTGGACTAATGTTACTGCTCGACTGCGCCATTTTAGTTAACAGGCTACAGATAAAAAGCTTGTTCATCGCTCAGCAAGCCCCGCCCACTATCAACAGGGCAAATAACATGAGAGAGGGTTAACACTAGCTAGTTCATCGATCAGCAAGCAAGCCCCGCCCACTATCAACAGAGCAATGAACATAGCGTGTCACTTCCTTCTCTGGGTGGAGTCTTGCCAAATGACGATTGAAGTTCGAGGTTGTCCCCGTCGTCTCCTCGATAGTTCTTCTACATATGGAACACACAGCAGTGCATTTTTTCCCACTGCACGAGAAGTTTGTATAAGCAAAGCGGACAATCCTAGGGGTGTCCTCTCCAGGCATTTTAGCGCCATTAACGTTAGTTTGTTCCTGAACATGATATATGAACAGGTGAATGTGCATTCTCTTGAACAAAATTAGTATAAAAATTAATGTAGATATAAATATATCATGCCAAATTATTATGGCATGTTACAAAAAAATAAAGAAAAAAATCAGAGTCCTCGTCTCCACTTTATGAGTCCGAATGCAGTTAATGCACGAGTCCGAATCCAAGTCTGAGTCATCAGTGCTCAAGTCCAAGTCAAGTCACGAGTCGTTAAAATTAGGGCCCGAGTCAGAGTTAAGTATTACGGAGTTGAGTATTAGCATGCTAATACATAATAAACAAAATTTCAACGTACTTTATAGAAACTTCTAAAGTTATTTGACTGACTGTTTACCCTTTATAAGGAAAACTGGGTTTGCTGGCTGGCTAGCTAATCATTCCTGCCTTTGTTTGTAGTACACATGGCTCATCATCATGGATTTTTTTTTTTCTTTTGCCAAAATCTTTAGTTCTACAGAATATCAATGAAAGATGTAAAATTCATCAATTTAATAATTGATGAGTTGTTAATACTGCACATAACTTGAGGTATTATTTTAAAAACACAAAAATACAACACACCTGACACAGAATGGCAACTGCAACTCAGTGTTTCAGTGCCTGAATTCCAAGATGTTCCTGCCAATTCCATTTAATTCTCCTTTCTGTCACTTTCAGTAGTCTGTAAAAAAGAGAGCGCCGATTTCCTCTTGAAGCTATTTGTACAGCAGCTCTTTTCCATTTTAGATGTGTTGCCAGCAGTCTTTTTGCCACTCAGTGGGAAACCGCAGTGACTTCTACATACAATGATGTCACATGCATACCCTCTACAGCTTGGGTGGCCAACCCGCGGCTCGCGAGCCGCATGCGGCTCTTTGCCCGGTGTCATGCGGCTCTTATGTTCATATCGAAGTTTGTGTTTGTGTTTTTTTTTTATGTGCGTGTGCGCTTTGCTTGAGTTCAGTATGGTATTTTCGTCAAATGCATCTTCGCTTTGCTTGGGTATATTACGGTATTTTCAGGTCATGTCAAATGCGCATGTGCGTGAGATAATCGCTAAGTTTTTGGGCAAGGTGTATCTTGTGTCAAGTAGCCTCTCAAAATGGCAACGAAAAAAAAATGCACAGCAAAACGAAAATATGAAGACGAACATAGGACATTTTTAACAGAGTGGGAGAGTTTATACTTTTTTGTTGAACGTAATGGCAAGCCATTCTGCCTTATATGTCAGTCGTCATTAGCTCATTTCAAAGCTTCCCGCCTACCTGAATAAGCAAGGAGCCAGATATGCAACACTAATTGAAAACCTGCACGAAAGCTTTGTAACCCGGTTCCGTGATATACTGTACAACTGAAAAGGCCACAGGTTACGTTCCTCGTCGACCCATTCAATGCGGAGATGGACTGTTTGAAAGCCCCGCTTGTCACAGATGAGGCTGCGGCTGAGTTGGAGATGATCGATCTTCGTGAGGAAGACCAACTGAAACCTGTTTTGAGGGAAGGCACCATTGAGTTTTGGAAAAGTGTGCCATTGGAAAAATACCCGAATGTGAAACGGGCTGCGCTTAAGATACTGTCAATGTTTGGGTCAACATACATCTGCGAGTCTGCGTTCTCTACCATGAAACACGTGAAGTCAAAGCATCGTTCTGTTCTGACTGAAACCCATGTGAAAGAACTGCTTCGAGTGGCAATGACGGAATACAAGCCAGATTTGAAGAGGATTGTTCAAGGCAAGGAATGTCAGAAGTCCCACTAAGCAACATGCATAGTAAGTGCATACAATACTGATTGCTGTAAATGACTGGCCTGTGGTATTAGTACTGACTGAAGGAGTAAATTTCTCTCATGTTGGTGTGTGACATTTACTATTAATCTGACTGAGCAGAGGTGCGTGAACGTGTGTGTCTGTGAGAGAGAGAGAGAGCGAGGGGGGGCGATGTTCATGTGCGGTCATGTGTATGGTGTGGCTTTTTTTTGGTAATGCCATGAGTCCCACTAAGCAGCATGCATAGTAAGTGCACACAATGTTCATTGTTAAAAATGACTGGCCTCAGCCTGTGGTCTTAGTACTGTAGGAGTAAATATGTTGGTGTGTGACATTTACTATTAATCTGGCTGAGCAGAGGTGTGTGTGAGAGAGAGAGAGAGAGAGAGAGAGAGAGGAAGAGATGGGTGATGTTCGTGTGCCCATGTGTATGATGTGGCTCTTTGCGGTAATACAGTAAAAAATGTGGCTCTTGGTCTCCAACTGGTTGGCCACCCCTGCTCTACAGTGTCAGAAATCGGGGTACAGGAGGAGTCCATTTCTGTCCCCCATGGTACAATCTACACTAATAAACCCCCTCAGGCTCATTATTGGACCTTAAAGTGATTAACCAGGAAATTTTGAAATTACAGGGTTATGGAATGTCATCATTTTGCTTTAATACAAGATGTTCTAGACGAAAAAAAAAATTAAGCGGACTTGAGCTTAAAAAAACACGTTAAAGTTGTAACATCAGTCCGTTGGGCCATTTTCCCAGGCATGGCCGTACTGGATTAGCCAGATACATGGATGTATTAGGAGACGAAAACGAGGGTGGCGCTGCTTGACGTAGGATTCCATACCGTACGTCTTCCTCATTCTGTCTTGGATCCAAGACGTTTAGCCGAGTTGCTTCATGAAGTAAAGCGAGAAAACTTTACTCCTGGAAAATGCAGCAAATTATGTAGCGAGCATTTTACAGAAGATTGTGGATTTGTGGAGAACTTGGATGAAAAAATCACTGGGAAGAAGTGAGACATGAGGCAGAAACGACGACTGAAGCCAGACGCGATCCTGACTTTGGTTCACCACAAAACACTGGCAGCATGACAGCATACCGCTGTGTCATGCATCAAACGGATGGAAGATAAGCAGGTCAATATATATTTTTAAATAAACAGGAAATAAACTAGCTCCTACTTCATTTTGATTCCTTTTCTAATACTGCATTGGCATAATGTTTGTGGAGAAATGCAAACAAATTGACCGAGACCATAATACACTAGACCATAATATTATACTATAGTCTAGTCTAGCATGCACTTGTACACCTCCGCTGTGCTCACGGAAAATGATATCACACACGATGGAGTTATGGCGGCCTCCCTGACAAACCTTATCCCCGTATATTTTCACTTTAGTGGTTATATCGTTAAGAACAAATTCAACATGCAGGTTTTTTATAAAGGACAGACATAAAGACCAAGTTTTCTCTCAGTTTGTTTATTTGTGAAATATTTTCTTTCAAGTAACTATTTGGACCTTTTTAGGTCCAAATAGGCTGTGAGCACAAAGCCTTCGTATCTAGGAAAGAAAAAGGCAAATCGTGTAAATACTGTATGTTCCCAATCAGGTACAAATAAGTACCTTAGAGGGTACTGATCCAGTGACAAGCCGTTATACTTCAAAAGGTACAATAATGTATTTATTTTCTGACAATATACTTACATGACTATGTAACTAATGTAACTTCAGAAGACATGAAGAAGCTGTGAGCACAAAGCCTTCGTATCTAGGAAAGGAAAAGGCAAAAAAAAGAAATGCAGAAGGAAGGAAATGAAATGGAGCTAAACCATAAGGCAGACATTAATTCTAAGTAATTAGGTTTAGTCGATTTGTCGTCCATCTCGTCTCTACTTGTTCACGTAACTGAGCTGAAAAATGTGAGTGGTGATGTAGTGGTGATCTTGAGTAAGAGGGCTCGCACGAGCTTGTTACTACTAGTTATAACAACGGTACACTGATGACTGAATAACCTGATGAAATATTCATTCTGTTCATTCTTGGATATAAAAATATGATCACTGTGCTTGAGGACCCCTGAGAAAGTTGTCGGATCTTTGAATTTTAGAAACAGAACTGATTACAGTTAATTATTATTTCTTTGATCGCACACATTTAAACAAATGAATTGCTTTAGTCCTGAAGGGTCTTTTATATTTTTTTATTTTTTACTCTTTTTTCCGTCAGTAAGCAGTGAACCAGATGCCTGTTTTTCTTCTCCAGAGAGATCATTTCGAGCTGATCATTAACTTATACTCAGCTATTGATTCTCTATCTTTATTAAACACACACACACTCCACATGGCTAATGAGCACCTTTGCACCTCTCTCTCTCTCACTCACACACACACACACACACACACACACACTCCCTCTCACGCTCTCTCCCCCTCCCTCCCTCTCTCCCTCTCTCTCTCCCTCTCTCTCACACACACACTCTCACTCCCTCTCCCCTCCCTCCCTCTCTCCCTCTCTCTCCCTCTCTCTCACACACACACACTCTCACTCCCTCTCCGTCTCCCTCTCCCTCTCTCTCTGTCTCCCTCTCTCTCCGTCTCCATCTCCCTCTCTCTCTCTCTCCGTCTCCCTCTCTCTCTCTCCCCTCCCTGTCTCCCTCTCTCTCTCTCCCCGTCTCCCTGCCTCCCCCCTCTCTCTCTCTCCCCGTCTCCCTCTCTCCCTCCCTCTCTCCCCGTCTCCCTCTCTCTCTCCATCTCTCTCTCCCCATCTCCCTCTCTCTCTCTCCCCATCTCCCTGCCTCCCTCTCTCTCTCTCTCTCCCCGTCTCCCTCTCTCCCTCCCTCTCTCCCTGTCTCCCTCTCTCTCCCCGTCTCTCTCTCTCCCTGTCTCTCTCTCCCCGTCTCTCTCCATCTCCCTCTCTCTCCATCTCCCTGTCTCCCTCTCTCTCTCCCCCCTCCCTGTCTCCCTCTCTCTCTCTCCCCATCTCCCTCTCTCTCCATCTCCCTGTCTCCCTCTCTCTCTCCCCTCCCTGTCTCCCTCTCTCTCTCTCCCCATCTCCCTGCCTCCCTCTCTCTCTCTCTCTCCCCGTCTCCCTCTCTCCCTCCCTCTCTCCCTGTCTCCCTCTCTCTCTCTCTCTCTCCCTGTCTCTCTCCTCGTCTCTCTCTCCCTGTCTCTCTCTCTCCATCTCCCTCTCTCTCTCCACCTCCGTCTCTCTCTCTCCCCATTTCTTTATCTCTCCCCATCTCCCTCTCTCTCTTTCTCCCTCTCTCTCTCTTCCTCTCTCTCCATCTCCCTCTTTCCGTCTCCCTCTCTCTCCCCATCTCTCTCTCCCCGTCTCTCTCTCTCTCTCTCTCCATCTCCCTCTCTCTCTCCGTCTCTCTCCACCTCCGTCTCCCTCTCTCTCTCCCCGTCTCTCTCTCCCCATCTGTCTCTCTCCGTCTCCCTCTCTCTCCCCGTCTCTTTATCTCTCCCCATCTCCCTCTCTCTTTCTCCCTCTCTCTCCCCATCTCCCTCTCTCTCTCTTCCTCTCTCTCCCCATCTCTCTCTCTCTCCCCGTCTCTCTCTCTCTCGTTCTCATCAAAAACTCTGATCAAAGTCATGCACCTGAAATCACACTTTCACAATTTTAGCACTAACATCTTTTATTATTCACAGAAAATTTCACCACATCAATTCAACAAATCCAACCTTCTCTGGCATTTGCTCTTTCCTTTCAAATGTCCTTTCTTTTCATTTTTTTTTCCAAACACTGTTTATGTTGAAGCCTGTCTGTAATTCTTTCTCTCGAGTCCCGGTTTTACAGAAACTCGTAAAACTAAATTAAGAAATTGTAACAAGCAGGAGTGAGCGGCAGGATGCAAGAATGTACTCCTGACATTTTTATTAACAGAATTTCAGTTATTGTAGTTTCTAAGCACAAGCTGAAGGATACGCCAAGGAGCAATCCAAACCTGTGAAGCAGATAAACAGGCAGAAATCAAAGCCGGAAAAACACAAGAGACTAAAAACTTTTGCAGAATTGTGAGGAAACACAAGCACCAAGCCTGGAGAGAACTATTGTGGAAATTATTTTGGAGGGTTGAGAGTACAAAGAGCTGCAAAATATGAGAAAATTTGTAAGTAGTGAGTTGCAGGAGTGGAAATAATTATTCTCTTTGTCTTCTTCTTCTTAAAAGAATGTCACATATACACTCACCGGCCACTTTAATAGGAACCTGTTTTTGATTCTAAGATTTCTGTTCTTGGCTGCAGGAGTGGAACCCAATGTGTTCTTCTGCTGTTGGATGCCGAGATGCTTTTCTGCTCACCACGGTTGTAAAGAGTTGCTATGAGTTACTATATCCTTCCTGGCCAAAAAGCTCAAACCAATCTGTCCATTTTCCTCTGATCTCTCTTATCAACAAGACGTTTGTTTCCACCCACAGAACTGTCGCTTACTCAACTCAGTGTTTTTTGTTTTTTGCACCATCCTGTGTAAACTCGAGAGAATGCTGTGCATGAAAACCCCAGGAGAGCAGCAATTTCTGAAATACTCAAATAAACCAGTCCATCTGGCTCAAACTAACACCCACGTCACAGTGAAAGAAAGTCACACTTTGAGATCACAATTTTTCCCATTCTAATGTTTGAAGACGGGGCGGCACGGTGGTGTAGTGGTTAGCGCTGTCGCCTCACAGCAAGAAGGTCCGGGTTCGAGCCCCGTGGCCGGCGAGGGTCTTTCTGTGCGGAGTTTGCATGTTCTCCCCGTGTCCGTGTGGGTTTCCTCCGGGTGCTCCGGTTTCCCCCACAGTCCAAAGACATGCAGGTTAGGTTAACTGGTGACTCTAAATTGACTGTAGGTGTGAATGTGAGTGTGAATGGTTGTCTGTGTCTATGTGTCAGCCCTGTGATGACCTGGTGACTTGTCCAGGGTGTACCCCGCCTTTTGCCCGTAGTCAGCTGGGATAGGCTCCAGCTCGCCTGCGACCCTGTAGAACAGGATAAAGCGGCTACAGATAATGAGATGAGATGAGATGTTTGAAGACGTGAACATTAACTGAAGCTCTTGATTTGTATCTGTGTGATTTGATGCATCGTGCTGCTCTCAAGGGATCGACTGATTACATTGACTGTGTAAAACTGCAGGTGGATGGAGGGGTGTTCCTAATAAAGTGGCCACTGAGTGTACATTACAGTACAGTGGAATTCTTGGAAACCGCCTTAATCCTCAACCTTTAATTAGTAATGTAGAGCTTTGACCGAACCTATGAAGCTGTTTAAAATCACAGCACTGGTTAGAAGATAAGTAATGTGAGGTGGTGAAATGGGGGCGGGGCTTCCAGGGGTGTGTGTTCATATCGGAGAGTTCAGAAAAACAAAACAGCTGTCAATCATTCCAGAATTGGACTTAAATCTCATACTAGTGTACTTAAATGTTAAAATGCAGAGATGTTATGTAAAATATGTGAATCTACACATTATTTCTATTGAAAAAAAGTGTGTGTGTGTGTGTGTGTGTGTGTGTGAGGTGATGTGCATAGAAGGAAGTCTATTAACACTAACGTGCTGAGTCGTCATACAACAAATTACTCCACCTTGAGGGTATGCGTATACACACACACACACACACACACACACACACTTTTCATTCGCAAAAACAAAGTGAATGCTTGCATTGCAGTTGTTAATTTGATTCAAAAGGCCAAACTGGATGAAGTGGAATTAAATATATTAATTAAAGGAGGAACTAAGAGACAGAGTGCAATTTAACAGCGTTTCTATCACACCGTATCTGGCAAATTCAATTATAAAAGCTGGGATGAAATATTCAAGTGCATCAGGATGTCAGGATGTTTACCACTGAGGCTTAAATGTGGGTGTGTGCGCTGTGGAAGAAAGTCAGTGGAAGAAAACAACTGCTCCTGCAACTCTTTCAGATCTTTATTCAAAAAGGATGTGAGGAAGCTGTAGACGCTCCTTTTAATAAGATGAACCTCTAATTGGCTGTGTAATGAAATGATAATATCATCATGCGTTCTTCAAACCTCTGATAAGATACTTTGGCTTTGCTGAGAATTACCAGATTCTTCCATGTGAACTGTGACTTGAAGACGAAAAAGCTGAAGGTAGCTTCAGTTTATTCCATTTTAAGGTTGTGTGTTTCTGATTTTGGTCCCTGATGTGCCTGATATTCAGAGGTGGACAAAGTACCCATCTTCATTACTTAAGTCAAAGTACAGATCCCACTGGTCAAATGTTACTCCGATACAAGTAAAAGTTGTCCAGTCAAATTTTTACTTGAGTTAAAGTACTGAAGCACTTGCTTTTAAAAATACTTAAGTATTAAATGTACATTTTCTGTCAACGCATTGTTGTATTATTGCCACAATGCTTACAAAACCTAACACCGTTACCAAAGACAGAAATGTGAATTCACAAAATGAACGCATGCTGTGCCATCATGGTGGTTTAACGTTAAGCTAGCTAGTCAGTGAAATTCCACCTGACATGCTAGCAAACTCTTTTCAAACTCAAAATCATATTGGATAGCTAACACTACTAGAAAAGAAAGATTTCTACATTCTGTTTATTTGGCAAGATTATGCTAAACCATATCTCTGAAAGGACTTCAAGGCAAGGCAAGGCAAGTTTATTTATATAGCACATTTCATACACAGTGGCAGTTCAATGTGCTTTACAGAAGTAAAAGCAAAACAGTAAACAATAGAGAATAAAATTACATAAAATAAATGGGAAAAATATAATAAGAATTAAACAATAGTAGAAAAAAAATAAAAGGAAGTAGAAGTTCAAATAGGGGGAGGAAAAAAACAGCAGAATAAAATAGAATAAAAGTTAAGTAAAATTTGAAACATGCAGAAACTGTAAAAGTACAGATTATAAAAACATGTAAGGAAGACAATATTAATTATTTAATAGAAAGCATCTGAAAACAGCTTGGTCTTTAACCTAGATTTGAAGCTGCCAACAGCAGGAGCATTTTTAATGTCCTCTGGGAGTTGGTTCCATAGCTGTACTGCATAGTAGCTAAAAGCTGCTTCACCACACTTTGTTTTAACAACTGGTTTTAATAGTAAATTTTTCTGTTGCGATCTGGTAGATCTGATTGGGTTAGGCCGCTGCAACATATCAGAGAGGTAATTGGGCCCTGTACCATTTAGAGATTTGTACACCAGCAGCAATGCTTTAAAGTCAATTCTGTAGCTTACTGGAAGCCAGTGAAGGGACCTTAGAATTGGAGTAATGTGCTCTGTTCTTTTTGTTCGTGTGAGAACCCTCGCCGCTGCATTTTGCACCAGCTGAAGTCGTTTGATGGTCTTTTTTGGCAGGCCTGTGAAAAGGCCATTGCAGTAATCAACCCTACTAGAGATGAAGGCATGTATCAGTTTTTCCAGATCATTTTTTGACATAAGTCCTCTTAGTTTGGAAATGTTTTTTAGGTGATAGAATGCCGTTTTAGTGATTGCCTTCATGTGACTGTCAAAGTTTAGCTCGCTGTCAATGAAAACACCAAGATTTTTAACCATTTCTTTAGTTTTAATCCCTTTTGTGTCAAGAATAGTGGTAATCCTGAGTCTTTCATCTTTTTTTCCAAATAGAATTACTTCTGTTTTATCTGAGTTCAGCTGAAGAAAATTTTGTGACATCCAGTTTTTAATTTGATCGATACACTGGTAAAGACATTCAAGGGGGGCATAATCATTAGGTGATAAAGCAAAATAAATTTGGGTGTCATCTGCATAGCAGTGATACAAAATTGAATTGTTATTGATAATTTGCCCAAGTGGGAGCATATAAAAGTTGAAAAAATGGTCCAAGAATCGACCCCTGGGGGACACCACAGGTCAAGGGCATTGACGTTGAAGAACAATTTCCCATGGTAACAAAAAAGCTTCTATCTTTTAAGGATGAATTTAACCAATTGATAACTTTACCAGTCAATCCAACCCAGTGTTCAAGTCGATATAGCAATATGTTGTGATCAACAGTATCAAAAGCTGCACTGAGGTCCAGTAACACCAGGACCGATGTTTTGCCTGCATCAGTATTAAGATGTATGTCATTTATAACTTTAATCAGCGCTGTTTCAGTGCTATGATTGGCATGAAAACCTGACTGAAAATTATCAAAACGGCTGTTTGATATCAAGAAGGCAGTTAATTGATTGAAGACAATTTTTTCAAGGATTTTCCCGATGAATGGTAGATTTGATATTGGCCTGTAGTTATTTAATACTGAAGGATCCAGATTATTTTTTTTAAGTAGGGGCTTTACAACGGCTTTTTTCAGGGACACAGGAACAACGCCAGTCTCTAGGGATGTATTTATAATTTGAAGCACATCTGTAATTATAAGATGAAGAACAGACTTAAAAATGTTGGTGGGCAGAATGTCCAATTCAGATGTTGAGGAACTGAGATTTTGTACAGTTTTTTCAAGAGTCTCATAATCAATTAAACAAAATTCTGACATTGTGTTGAAGTTATCTATTTGTGTCATTGGTGATTGCAGTTTTTCAATTTTTTGCAGCTGAGATGTATTATGAGCAATATTCTGCCGTATTTTATCAATTTTACCTTTGAAGAAGGATGCAAACTCATTGCATTTATTAACTGAGAGAAGTTCAGGTGCTAATTGTGGTGGGGGATTAGTTAGCTTCTCTACTGTTGAAAATAGCACACGGGCATTGTTCATATTCCTGTTTATGATATTGGAGAAGAAAGACTGTCTTGCTTTACGAATTTCATAATTATAATTACAAATAATTATCAGATAAGTTAACGTTATTCATGTTTGCATAACTCCATTTTTACATGCTAACTAACAGTGTCCAAGTTAACTAGCTATGTGTAAACGTTAGCCGTGGACAAGGCTATGGCAACTTGGCGGGCAAATCCATAGAAAGTCATTTGACTAACCAGACTGCATAGCTATTGCAACGTTATCGCTAGCTCTAAAAGCGCAGACAACTTCGTTGCAAGCTTTATCTTGGAATAAAACATTTATATACCTCAATATGCTTCCGCAGGTTGGATGATGAGTTTTTGTAGGCCGTGATGTGGTTAGTTTTCGGCAAACAAAGCAAACATTTAAAACAAAAAGTATTTTTAATCCTTTCAGAAAACTGAAACATGAGTTCATGGGCCATGGGTGCGTGCATTCTCCAGAAGAACCGCCTCCTTCCATTCTGCCATCAACTGATTGTGTTAAATAATGCTGCAGAGAAATCACTGAACTTGATTTTATCCAGTCTATGGACGTGACGTGACCCTAGTGATTACTGATAGGCTGTCTCAGTGTCACCTGTGAAAAAAACAATCACGTTTTAGAAAAGAAAAGTAAAAACCATCAACTTTCAAAGCTGCTTCATAGTAACGAGTAACGAGCACATTGACAGAAATGTAGTGGAGACCATATTTGTCTTTCAAATGTAGTGAAGTTAAAGTCACAAGTTTAAAAAAAATAATACTCAAAGTACAGATACTCAAAAAGTGTACTTAAGTACAGTATTCAAGTAAATGTACTTCGTTACTGTCCACCTCTGCTGATATTCAATTAATAAATGTTCTATTTCTAAAACATTTAAACACAGGTAAAGTGTCCTTCACACAACCTTTGTACATGTTTCAGACAAATAGCTTTAATAAAAACAGAAATAAGCCATCTACAGAACTAAAAAAATAAAAAAGACAGTCTTGTTTCCTGTCCCAGCTTTCTATTAGAACACTTTACCTTGAATTTTATATGTTAAAATGCCTTCAAAAGGTACTTTGTGTAAGAATTGGCCATCTGTTGAATTCATACTCCACATTCCAAATAAATAGGAGGTAGTACACATATATCACAAGAAAGTTGGGGTGTACACTTCTATCATAAGAAACAAGGAAATGAACAATCCCTCTCCCCTTCCAACCAAAGCAAACACTCTCATAGAATTATCACTGACTGAATATAGCATAAAGCAATTTTTAGTAGCTCCACTATTGGGTTCATACAATCTAAATTTACAGTCATCAGTTATGAAAAAAAAGCGCCAACTACTAACTAACAGCAGGACTAGAATACGACAGCGTTGTAGTCGAGTCACTAAACCTCGAGTCCGAGTCCAGTCTCGAGCCCCCATGGTTGAAGTCCGAGTCAAGTCCAAGTCATTAAAGGAAATTTCAAGTCCAGTCCGAGTACAAGAATCCAACCGCACCATTTGATGGTGGCTGTTGCTGCCTTTATGTGAAACCGTCTCTGCTACTGTGTTGGACTAACGCTACTGCTCGACTGCCCTATTTTAAGTAAAAGGCTACAGATAAAAACTTTGTTCATTGCTCAGCAAGCAAGCCCTGCTATCAACAGAACAATGAACATAGCATGTCACTTCCTTCTCTGGGTGGAGTCTTGTCAAATGACGATTGAAGTTCAAGGTTGTCCCCGTCGTCTCCTTGATAGTTCTTCTGCAGTACATATGGAACACAGAGCAGTGCATTTTTTCCCACTGCACAAGAAGTCTGTATAAGCAAAGCGGACAATCCTAGGGGCGTTCTCTCCAGCCATTTTAACGACATTAACATTAGTTTGTTCCTCAACATGACGTCTCTCATCTCTCATATCATTATCTCTAGCTGCTTTATACTGTTCTACAGGGTCGCAGGTAAGCTGGAGCCTATCCCAGCTGACTACGGGCGAAAGGTGGGGTACACCCTGGACAAGTCATCAGGTCATCACAGGGCTGACACATAGACACAGACAACCATTCACACTCACATTCACACCTACGGTCAATTTAGAGTCACCAGTTAACCTAACCTGCATGTCTTTGGACTGTGGGGGAAACCGGAGCACCCGGAGGAAACCCACGCGGACACGGGGAGAACATGAAAACTCCGCACAGAAAGGCCCTCATCGGCCACGGGGCTCGAACCCGGACCTTCTTGCTGTGAGGCGACAGCGCTAACCACTACACCACCATGCCGCCCGAACATGACGTATTATTATTAATTATCATTGCATATTACAAAAAAAAGGAAAAAATCCTCATTTCCCATTTACGAGTCCAAATGCAGTTAATGTACGAGTCTGAGTCCAAGTCATCAGTGCTCGAGTCCAAGTCAAGTCACGAGTCCTTAAAATTAGGGCACAAGTCGGACTGGAGTACTACTGTACAAGCCTGGAATACGACCGAACTGCTGAAACTCTGAGAGCCTGCTACAGATAACATTGCTATCTTATAATCTTCATGTGTTCTGTCAGCCTTTACTTTTTGTTATAGCTTGCTTAGCTCAGTTTTTAGAAAGAAAAAACCAGCAACTCGTGCATCAGTAGTTCATCAGTGCACGAGACCACTGTTGGTTGCGACATAGCAAATATGTAACTGAACCTGACAGACAGATTGTCCGTTCTGCAAAAAGAACTGGAAGTACAGTCAAAAGTGTGGACATGCCTACTCATTCAGAGGTTGTTCAGTATTTTGACTATTTTCTACATTTTAGAACAGTACTGAATATATAAAAACTGTGCAATAACATGGAATATATTTGGAATTATGTGGAAAATAGAAGTGTTAAACAACAAAATATGTTTCATATTTTAAATTCTTCAAATTAACCAGCATTTACCTAGATGACACTTTGCACACTATTGGCATTATCTTCACCAGCTTCATGAGGTTGCCACCTGGAATGCTTTTCAATTAACAGGTGTGTCTCATCAAGAGTTAATTAGTGGACTAGTGTTTTGCCTTCTTAATGCGTTTGAAGAAAGCACAACTGAAGCACAACCCATCTGAAGCAGGGAACACACACATACCCAGAACAGTGGGCAGCCATGCTAACAGCACCCGGGGAGCAGTTGGGAGTTCGGTGCCTCGCTCAAGGGCACCTCAGCCCAAGGCCGTCCCATATTAACCTAACCTGCATGTCTTTGGACTGTGGGGAAAACGGAGCACCCGGAGGAAACTCACGCAGACACGGGGAGAACATGCAAACTCCACACAGAAAGGCCCTTGCTGGCTGCTGAGTTCAAACCCAGAACCTTCTTGCTGTGAGGCGACTCTGCTAACCACTACACCACTGTGCTGCCCACTGTTTGAGATCAAACAGTAAATAGTCCATCCATTATCCATAATTGCTTATCCTGTGCAGGGTCGCAGGCAAGCTGGAGCCTATCCCAGCTGACTATGGGTGAGAGGCGGGGTACACCCTGGACAAGTCACCACGTCATTGCAGGGCTGATACGTAGAGACAAACAACCATTCACACTCACATTCACACCTATGGTCAATTTAGAGCCACCAATTAGCCTAACCTGCATGTCTTTGGACTGTGGGGGAAACCAGAGCACCTGGAGGAAACCCACGCAGACACGGGGAGAACATGCAAACTCCACATAGAAAGGCCCCCGTCAGACACTGGGCTCAAACCCAGAACCTTCTTGCTGTGAGGTGACAGTGCTAACCACTACACCACAGTAGATAGTAAATAATAAAAATACAGTAAACAGCCTGATTCCACAACTGTAGTAATCCATATTATGTCCAGAACCGCTCCACTAAGTAAAGAGAAACAACATCCATCATTACTTTAGACATGAAGTGACTTTTTTAATTAATAAAAATAAGGAAAAACATTGAATTAGAAGCTGTGTCCAAACTTTTGACTTGGACTGTAGAAAGAGATTACAGTAACGTTATTTCCCAAATTCTGTGGGAAATTGCAGACAAAAAAAATGTATCATGCTGTGTGCATTCAGCATTACAAAGCAAGAACTAGAATATTCTAAAGATCTCTCGAGGAATCTGTTTTGCTAAGACTGCATATATCACAAGGACAGATAAAAGCTGATCTAGATTAAAAATAAAAAAGGAAGGAATGCACCAGGACTTCCTCTTTTTTTTTCTGCAAATTCATGCAAGAGTCAGTGAATGAAGTAATTGTGCTACATTAGTAAACTGGACCTTGCTAGTTGGTCTGATGTCGATAGCATCTACTGAGCTTCTGAGGTGCCAGTGTGGTTATTTTTAATGGCCATGAATTAAAATTTACTTGCTTATGGCTGTCCATTGATATTTGACGATGATGAGGTCCTCCTCTTCATTGTCTTCTTTGCCTTCCCAGGTCTTGCTGCTGTTGGGGTTGTTGCTGTCTGTCGCCGTCTTTCATGTGCCCGCTCATGAGAGAGAAGCCCAATCCTGGACTGGCAGATCCTGGGACAATGACGACAGGCAAAAGGACCAGATGCGGGAGCAGAGGGAAGGAATTGCCAAAGGTGTCGCTGGGCCCATTTCTCCTCCCTCAGCCTGGTCCATTCCTCCTCAAAGTGGCGGACTCCCTGGGACACAGTCTGCTTCCAGTTCATGCACTCCTTGGCGAGGATCTCAAGGTCAGCAGGAGGGATGCTGCATGACTGCAGGGACCATTTCAAGAAGTCCTTCCAATGCCTTTTGGGTCTTCCACAGGAGCAGGTCCCTTCTGTGAGTTCTCTGTAGAGGACCATCTGGAGCATTCAACTGATGAAGGGGGGACATAGCCTGCACAAAAGATTTGTTGTTGACGGTGGTGATGAGGGTGCGCAGTCCTCATCTGCACTGCTTCGCTCCCCCCGTGGATCCAGGTGGCAAGCAAGGGAGCAGGAAGACCAGGGCCGATAGGGGGCTGCACCTCCGATGTTGGTTCCCGGGAGGATGGGGGTACATGTCTGCATTGGCCACAGGAATTGTCAGAGCATTTGGACCACCTGGCTTTCAGCCTGTGTTCACCCTTCTACCAGTGATTCCAGGAATCACACCCTTGGGGACATTGAGGTCACAGGACTCCGAATTCGGAAGGGCCATGAATTAAAATACTGAGTCCACAAACTACATGGCCAGGAATCAGAACACTGCAGCAACAAGATCCCAGAATTATGGCTATGATTTATATAACATGAGATCTCAACTTACTATAGTTACAATGGAGCATAATATTTAATATGTGACCAAGTTACTATGGAATTATTTGTCAGGAACAGGTTAAAAAAACAACAACATTTCTTTTATATGATGCAGGCTAATAATATGTCAAATGGCAGTCACTCCATCCAGTGTGTCTTAATGCATCATAAGATTTTCCATGAGTTAAGTATTTTATGGTCACCAAATAGATCTTGAGCAATTTATCTCATGCTTTTAATATATGAATTCACTGCCACATCTTATTTAAAAAGAACCACCATATCCCCTCAGTGTCACGAGTTGCATCGAGAACAAACTTATTTTTCCTCATTCAATGTACCGAGAAGCAATGATGCTCTCAAATGCCATTTTGTTCCACTAGCAGGATGGCTGGTTTTATAAGATTACACAAACCAGGTCATGTCTCCTACGTGCCAAGCATCCATGGCATCAGGGGAACAAAACAAAAACTGGTCCTTGAGGACTGGAATCCAGCACAGTTTATTGACCTCCCTGATCCAGTAAACCTACTGAACCTGCTCATTTACTGATGAAGTGAATCAGCTGTGTGTAAGTCTGAACTCTGGACCTACAGCACAAGATCAGGTGCTTATATCCATTCTCTACAAGGCACATCACATGCATTAAAATAGACCTGTCATCCATTATAGCAGGAAGTAAATCACTTTCTCTGGCACCTCACGGGCCAGACAGTGACCTATCCAGTGGGGGAAAATATTTCACATAGAGACCTGGTTCCTCTTAAAGGCAGTATAAATTATATATTACCTATATCCTGCTGTGTATAAATGGTTTGGCAAAAATGACTGAGTCATTTCAAAAGGACTTCCAAGGCCAGGAGAGTTATCAAAAGCATGAAGAGACTACAAAAAGAATCTATATTGCTGACACAATGCAGTGATTTTCATGCTTGACTAAAGTGTAGACATTTGTCTATATATATATATATATATATATATATATATATATATATATATATATATATATATATATATATAAAATCTCCTTCTCACCCCCGGCGGGGGGGTGGTATCCATGTCATCCTCAAGCTCGGGTCCTCTACCAGAGGCCTGGGAGTTTGAGGGTTGATATATATATATATATATATATATATATATAGACAGACGGCACGGTGGTGTAGTGGTTAGCACTGTCGCCTCACAGCAAGAAGGTCCGGGTTCGAGCCCCGTGGCCGGCGAGGGCCTTTCTGTGAAGGGTTTGTATGTTCTCCCTGTGGGTTTCCTCCAGGTGCTCCGTTTTCCCCCGCAGTCCAAAGACATGCAGGTTAGGTTAACTGGTGACTCTAAATTGACCGTGAATGTGAATGGTTGTCTGTACCTGTGTGTCGGCCCTATGATGACCTGGCGACTTGTCCAGGGTGTACCCCGCCTTTTGCCTGTAGTCAGCTGGGATAGGCTCCAGCTTGTCTGTGACCCTGTAGAACAGGATAAAGCAGCTAGAGATAATGAGATGCGATTTTATATATATATATATATATATATACACTGTGTATACACACACACACACGTTTTACTGGGAAATACACCACTCGTATTTTTCATACGAGTTACATCTGGGACATGGAGAACCAAAACCGTGACATAAATCTCTATCTGTCACTCATGAGGAAATCAATGAACTGTTCTGATAAATTTGGGTAGTTTTTGTTTGTGAACGTGTCGATATAATAAAAAGAAAATCACACGTTGGCTTGAAGATATGAAGTTTATCTTCTCATGTTGAAAAACTTGCCTTTTTCATATGAAATACATCACGGATCTCATCTCATCTCATTATCTCTAGCCGCTTTATCCTGTTCTACAGGGTCGCAGGCAAGCTGGAGCCTATCCCAGCTGACTACGGGCGAAAGGCGGGGTACACCCTGGACAAGTCGCCAGGTCATCACAGGGCTGACACATAGACACAGACAACCATTCACACTCACATTCACACCTACGCTCAATTTAGAGTCACCAGTTAACCTAACCTGCATGTCTTTGGACTGTGGGGGAAACCGGAGCACCCGGAGGAAACCCACACGGACACGGGGAGAACATGCAAACTCCACACAGAAAGGCCCTCGCCGGCCACGGGGCTCGAACCCGGACCTTCTTATTGTGAGGCGACAGCGCTAACCACTACACCACCGCATCACGGATCTGAGTGACATATTTAAATAATATTGGCTGGCTTTGAGTGGTATATCAGATAGATTCCATTCAGCTAGCATGACACTGAACGAGTCAAAGATAAGTAGCTGAATGAAATATATCTGATATACCACAAAAAACACCCATTATTATTATTATTATTATTATTCATACACATTCGATGGAACAATTATAGATTTTATAAAAGTTAGGAACGGGGGAGTAACTTACTAATACCGAATACTGATTCTGAAAGTTCTAACAATAAAAATGGTACAAGTCCAAAAAGCCTGAACAACAACCCAACTTATATACAAGCTACATACAGGCTGACAGTTCAAGTTCAAAGTTACTTTTGGTCGTAGTTCATTGTTACATTGCAGTTGTTCAAAACAAAAGGGCTTTGCTGAGTGCAGTCCACGAGTGAAGTCCTCTTATAAAAGTCTCCGTCACTTTTCCTCACCTCCAAGTAGAACTTTGACAATATTTCCGCTATTGCTCTCTTTTCCAGTTTTTCGATGTCCATTGGTATGTTTTTCTCTTAGAAATATGCGTGTTGAAAATATTTCACTCATTTGCTTTGCTTACTCGTGAAATATCCATTTGCCACTTGAAGATAAACTTCATATCTTCACGCAGCACACACACACACACCAAAGGTAAAAAAGTCAACTTTGTAATGTACCTGTTGGTTAAAAATATATATTTTTATATTATAGCATTTATTATAGTATATTCAGAATGTGCAACAGTATTTTAGGAAAATAATCAACTTCAGGTGCAAATGGCTCTTAAATTAAAAGAAGCCTTTATTTTGTCACATGTACACTCAAGCACAGTGAAATTCCTCCTATGCATTTAACCCATTTAACCCATCTGAAACAGTGAACGAACACACACACACACACACACACACACACACACACACAGAGTAGTGGGCAGCTATGCTACAGCGCCCAGGGAGCAGTTGGGGGTTAGGTGCCTTGCTCAAGGGCACTTCAGCTATGAGGGAGGGGGAAATGTTGTTCATTCACTCCCCCACTGTGTAATGTAAAACTGTTGCAGTAGATTGAAACAAAGCCTCTGGAAGTGTATCTGTATGTTCTAGATTATAAAATATTCCTCAAGTTTCTGCTGCTTCAGTATGTAGGTACTATATGCAGTTATGATTTTGATTTTATTTCCTAATTTTATTGTTATACTACTCAACTTCAGTGGTGGAAGAAGTCCAAAGTACTGTACAGTGACTTGAGTAAAAGTACTGCTACTGTAGTAAAAAAAAAAAAAAAAACGTACCCTATGGGTACATGTGGCTACTGCTTATAAATAAAATTGTTTTCTGATCCCATGTTCATGCAGTAAATATAGTATATATACATGTTATCAATTATGCATGCCTCATCTCTTGCAAGCATCACCAAGCTGTGAGCAGCATCAGGGCTTGGAGTATTTTGGTTACTAATTTTGGTTGCTGTGTTTTGTTCAAAATACAGTGCTGTGAACGCTATCCATTTTCAAAATAGTAAGACTTGTTCACGAATTGTCTTAGAAGCATTATTTAGAACCAATGAGCACATTTTGTTTCACAAGTGTAGTGTAAAAACTCTAAAATAAAAAATTAAATACAAAAATTAAAACAAATAGCAGAAGTTTGATATCGGCTTTTCAATATATCTGCCAAAAAGCTCAAAAAAACTTACAAAACCTTTCATTTGACCTTTCAGAAGGACCAAACAAAAGCTGTGATAATCAAAAGGTAAATTTTCTTAAAATAAACACCACATACTTGATATCGAATCAGTAGCCTTGGCGAACCACAAGGTGAATTTCGTTTATCTTTTTATCTGCCGATTATCTTCCGATACTTCAAAGTTATAACGAGGTTTCTCTTATTTCGTTTCTGGTTCTGATTGGTTCCGAAGTTTATCAAGAAGTAGAATGGGTAATCGAACTTGATCAAAATAAGTGCTGATTGGTTACGAAGTTTCATTATTGTTACACTCATTCTTACATTCTTACAACACGATGACAGTGGCTCCGCCACTTGTCCTTGTGTACCTTTGATAACACGAGAGCAACTGTTCATATCGTGAGATCACAATTCGTAGTTCTGGTGATTGTAATGCTTATGCGTATGCACATGCGCAGCGCGCTATTGTTACACTCATTCTTCCATTCTTACAGCACAATGACATAATGGCTACTGCCTTGCTTTGCCTCTATGAGGCAGTAGCCACAAAAATTTAGTTAAATGTAAAAATAGTGATCAGGAAAATCATTTAAGTAAGAGTAAATAAATCACCTGGTGAAAAACTACTTGAGTAATGACTTCAGAAGTTATTTTTTTCCATGACTAACACTGACTCAACTAATCTGTTAACGTTCTGTAAATATGTTCTAGTTTCTATTCTTATGTTAACTCACGGGCGGCACGGTGGTGTAGTGGTTAGCACTGTTGCCTCACAGCAAGAAGGTCCGGGTTCAAGCCCCGTGGCCGGTGAGGGCCTTTCTGTGCAGAGTTTGCATGTTCTCCCCGTGTCCGTGTGGGTTTCCTCCGGGTGCTCCGGTTTCCCCCACAGTCCAAAGACATGCAGGTTAGGTTAACTGGTGACTCTAAATTGACCGTAGGTGTGAATGTGAGTGTGAATGGTTGTCTGTGTCTATGTGTCAGCCCTGTGATGACCTGGCGACTTGTCCAGGGTGTACCCCGCCTTTCGCCCGTAGTCAGCTGGGATAGGCTCCAGCTTGCCTGCGACCCTGTAGAACAGGATAAAGCGGCTAGAGATAATGAGATGAGATGAGATGTTAACTCACCAAGTGAGCTATGCTAATGCAAGCAAAACAAAGAAAGAAATAGTATAAAATGACAAAATTATGTGGAAAAAAAGAGAAAATTAGATAGGACAGGTCTTCAAAGCACCACATTCTGTTCATATTCATGTAAACTGAGAACCAGAAAACAGAACCAAGAATGAATCTAAGACACAGAAGGTCTTTCCAATCTGGAGTTACAATTAAAAAAAAAGTTGAAAACAACATAGAAACGGGCTCCTATGCACACTGAAATTACTCTGTGAGAACTCCAGATGGAAAGCGATTTAACTAGGGGTAGAAAATATGAGAATTTATCGGCCTTTTTCCCCCCACAACCCTCACATATGTTCAGCTGTAGGCAGATCATTTAGGTAGAACTAGCAAATGTGTTCCTGCTGTATGAACTGCATCATTTTTGTACATGCACTGGATAAAATATTCTGGGCTACACACTCGTTCACTGAGAGCAGAGCTGGATCAGAGCTCTGTGTGGGCATGTCCGTGTGTGGCCACGAGGCTAATGTGAGAAGCATTATTGTAGAACTCTGAGCCACATGCCAGATGAATTGGAAATGTGCTTTTGCTAATAGTGACCTCTAGCCAGAAAATCATTGGGGACCACCACTGAGAGCTGGTTTGTTGTGTTGCAGCCTGGATGATGTGTCGATGCATTCATGCTTAAATGATAAGAACTACACTAAAGATAGCTTTTGGTTTCATGACCATAGTATAATCTCAAAAATAAGACACGAGATTGAAAGGATCTAGATTATCTTGGTGTTCAGCAGTGATCATTGGTATAAGTGGTAAACTGCTAACATTTAGTAATTTTTGGTAGACACTCTTATCCTAAGTGACTTATGCTGGGGCGGAGCTAAGAGGTGGCCGGGGGGACCGTGGCCACCACAGGGCACTCCTTGGCCCCGCCCTGGCCACCCCAGGGCCGGACAATAAAATTTATAAAACCGATATGTCCCACGAAATGTTAGGTCCGCCCGCTGGATTTTTGTTCCGCCTATTTGGTTTCTGCGGGGATGCATATTACCGTAGCACATAAACATTTCGCGCGTTCAAGCAGCAGGTGGTATCAGATAGTCATGCTCTAGTCCGACAACACAACAACCTACGAACTGCGTGAACGTGCGATTAATTTGGGATGTAAGTTATTCATCTCTTATACTCTCTTCACGTTTTCTCATTTTGTAGACATACAGTTACAATTCTGTCCTCAGACAATTCAGAGTTTCCAGAAATCTCCACTTTGCCCGGGGTTTGCGAAAGTATCCGTTTTCAGTGACTGAAACCTTCGTTTACATGTAAATGCAACCGTATAGATAAATATGCGTCTTTATAGATATCCGGCTACAGTGGAATTTGTGCTGTGTGCACACATAGATAGATACTAGATAGATAGAAAGCAAAACGTCGGTGGTTTTCGATTGTACGACTCAAAAGAGAAAATTACGTTGGCAAATTAGCTGTCTGTGAATCACTTTGCTCACTCTAACCGCAGAATACAACTTTTAAAGTTAATGTTTGCCTGTTACATGAAAATATAGAGATGTTGTGTGTTACTGGTGGGAGTACACATTGATTAATAATTGTCACACTCATACATACACAACACTCATGCATTCTCTCAACACACACTCTCCCCCTACCCCTCTCATGCACCACTTATATTTACATGTAACACACTCACTCATACACAACACTTATGCACTCTCTTAACACACTGTCTGTCTTACTCTCACACACTCTCACACGCACACGATTTGTGCACTACATTTCTATATTTACATGTAACATTCATACACTCTCAACACAGACACACAACTCATGCACTAAATTTTTATATTTAAATGTAACACTCATGCACTGTCTTAACACTCTCTCTCTCTCTCTCTCTCTCTCTCTCACTCATATATGAACTAGTGCTGTCAAGCGATTAAAATATTTAATTGCGATTAATGTCGCGACTGTCATAGTTAACTCGCGATTAATCGCAATTTAATCGCACATTTTTGTCACATGAAAAACCATTGTAATTCTCTTATCAGCATAAAAAAGTGAATGTGCTTGCTCACCGTTCGAACTACAGGGGTACTCGGGGGATCCGAGATCCCCTGAAACAGACATGAGATCCCTTGAAAACATGATTTGGGAAATGTTGGGGGGTCTCTAAAATATTGGCAAAATGATGTTTATTGACATAGCAATTGTGTGTAACGGGAAGCATTTGCATATCCGAAGTGAGCGCGCGATGGAGAGCCGCGCTCTGAGACAAGCGCAAGCACCCCCCCCCAAGGGAAAAAAAGGGACCCCCCGAAAATATCGGCATAGTTCGAACACTGGTTGTACCAATGTTTTTTTTTTTGTTTGTTTTATTGCAGAGCATAACACATCTTATCACAGCCACTGCAAAGTGGGGCTGGAGCCGCCGATGGGAAAACGAAACCTAAGCCGAGCACCGTGGCTCTTCGGGGGAGGGCAGAGGACTCTGGCTGTGCGGCGTGGCATCATGTCACAGAGCGTTAATCTCGCGATAAAAAAATTATCGCCGTTAAAATTGAGTCATGTTAACGCTTTAATAACGCAACATTTTTGACAGCACTAATATGAACACATACTTCACTCTCTTAACACACACTATGTCTTTCTCTCACTCACTATAAGATACAACTCATGCATTCTCAACACACACACACACACACACCACTCATGCATGATGCACTACATTTCTATATTTACATGTAACACACTCACCGTCAGGGCCGCTGACAGCTTTGTCTGGGCCCGGGACAAAATGCTCTGAATGCCCCCCCCGGGCCAACCCGCACACACACCCACCTCTCTTATCCCAGTCTCTACTCACTCCAACCCTTAAATGACAGGTATTCAAAAACCATTCAACCGGTCAACAACCATTTCATTTTAGCATTTCAACATTTTTACAGTTTTAACATTTTAACAAAAAAAAAAGCCCAAAACCAGCAACCTCACACACATTGATCCTGTGAAGTAATCCCCAATTTCACTGAATCTTCCCCCCTGTACTGTAACGGAATAAGCGGTTACTGTTACTTTGTATCCTTTAACCGAATGCCATTAAATGTATTCCGTTACGCCCCAAGCCTGCATGCGACAGCCCCCGCAATGCCTTCCTAAACTCGTGGATAGTCTACTATAATCACGCGATTGGGGTGCTCTTGAAGGAGCAGCGATGGACGGGGGATTTCGGGCAGGGCTGGGGGCGAACATAGTATACTGTGCGTGCGTACTGTCCAGTGTGAAAAGCAGAGAAGAACACACCGCTCGAGAAACGGCGGGATATGATTGTGGGCTAATGTGAATATTCTTAGCTTCAATCAGATATATGAAACACAATGTTATTAAGCCGTTGTGGTTATGAAATGATTCAATGCCCTGTGCGTTTGATATGGTGTTCAGTGTGACTTGCTCTCCCCTCGTTTGTAACATGAATTGCGTGCCGCGCGTGCCTTGGTTGGGGTTACTTTACGGGGCTGGAAAAAGTTGGCTGTGTCTTACCTGGCTCAGCTGCCCCACTGCCTTTGCTAGTACCTGCTGCATCATCCGAATCTTTTTTAAAATATTTATGCAGTGAGCCACTGAGTCTCTTGGTTTCTTCCTCTCTTTTTCTCTTTTCTTTTCTGTGCTCCTGACTTGTGCATGTTGGCAAATGGCATGCACGCTGATTGTCGAAGCGCTATGATCGAACGATGTTGTTTTTTTCCCCTTAATCAAAGAGTCAGACCAAACCATTTTTGCATTAGGGGTGGTAGGGGGTTCTTGACGCCTTTTTCAAAGACAATAAAGGCAAAAGATCTAGAAATCATTTATTGAATGCAAATATAGCACATTTCTCCCCCAAATCAACACATTTTGAAATGAAATAAAATAATTTAATCGCAACTTCATGAGAGCCCAGTTCTGGGCCCCCCCATTCCTGGGCCCGGGACAACATACCCATTTGTCCCCCCCCGTCGGCAGGCCTGCTCACCGGTATACACAACACTCGTGCACTCTCAACACACACACCACCCATGCACTACGTTTCTATACTCACATATAACACACACAACACTCATGCACTCTGAACATACACTATCACACACACACACACAACTTATGCACTTCATTTTTGTATTTACATGTAACATATCTTCTCTCCGGGTGGCACGGTGGTGTAGTGGTTAGCGCTGTCGCCTCACAGCAAGAAGGTCCGGGTTCGAGTCCCGTGGCCGGCGAGGGCCTTTCTGTGTGGAGTTTGCATGTTGTCCGCGTGGGTTTCCTCCGGGTGCTCTGGTTTCCCCCACAGTCCAAAGACATGCAGGTTAGGTTAACTGGTGACTCTAAATTGACCGTAGGTGTGAATGTGAGTGTGAATGGTTGTCTGTGTCTATGTGTCAGCCCTGTGATGACCTGGCAACTTGTCCAGGGTGTACCCCGCCTTTCACCCGTAGTCAGCTGGGATAGGCTCCAGCTTGCCTGCGACCCTGTAGAACTTGGGTGGCCAACCCGCGGCTCGCGAGCCGCATGCGGCTCTTTGCCCGGTGTCATGCGGCTCTTACGTTCATATCGAAGTTTGTGGGGTTTTTTTATGTGCGTGTGCGCTTTGCTTGAGTTCAGTATGGTATTTTCGTCAAATACATCTTCGCTTTGCTTGGGTACATTACGGTATTTTCAGGTCATGTCAAATGCGCATGTGCGTGAGATAATCGCTAAGTTTTTGGGCAAGGTGTATCTTGTGTCAAGTAGCCTCTCAAAATGGCAATGAAAAAATGCACAGCAAAATGAAAATATGAAGACGAACATAGGACATTTTTAACAGAGTGGGAGAGTTTATACTTTTTTGTTGAACGTAATGGCAAGCCATTCTGCCTTATATGTCAGTCGTGGCGGCACGGTGGTGTAGTGCTTAGCGCTGTCGCCTCACAGCAAGAAGGTCCTGGGTTCGAGCCCTGGGGCCAGCAAGGGCCTTTCTGTGTGGAGTTTGCATGTTCTCCCCGTGTCCGCGTGGGTTTGCTCCGGGTGCTCCGGTTTCCCCCACAGTCCAAAGACATGCAGGTTAGGTTAACTGGTGACTCTAAATTGACCGTAGGTGTGAATGTGAGTGTGAATGGTTGTCTGTGTCTATGTGTCAGCCCTGTGATGACCTGGCGACTTGTCCAGGGTGTACCTCGCCTTTCGCCCGTAGTCAGCTGGGATAGGCTCCAGCTTGCCTGCGACCCTGTAGAAGGATAAAGCGGCTAGAGATAATGAGATGAGATGTCAGTCGTCATTAGCTCATTTCAAAGCTTCCCACCTCCCTGAATAAGCAAGGAGCCAGATATGCAACACTAATTGAAAACCTGCACGAAAGCTTTGTAACCCGGTTCCGTGATATACAACTGAAAAGGCCACAGGTTACGTTCCTCGTCGACCCATTCAATGCGGAGATGGACTGTTTGAAAGCCCTGCTTGTCACAGATGAGGCTGCGGCTGAGTTGGAGATGATCGATCTTCGTGAGGAAGACCAACTGAAACCTGTTTTGAGGGAAGGCACCATTGAGTTTTGGAAAAGTGTGCCATTGGAAAAATACCCGAATGTGAAACGGGCTGCGCTTAAGATACTGTCAATGTTTGGGTCAACATACGTCTGTTCTGTTCTGACTGACACCCATGTGAAAGAACTGCTTCGAGTGGCAACGACGGAATACAAGCCAGATTTGAAGAGGACTGTTCAAGGCAAGGAATGTCAGAAGTCCTACTAAGCAACATGCATAGTAAGTGCACACAATATTGATTGCTGTAAATGACTGGCCTGTGGTATTAGTACTGACTGAAGGAGTAAATTTCTCTCATGTTGGCGTGTGACATTTACTATTAATCTGGCTGAGCAGAGGTGCGTGCTTGAGCGTGTGTGTCTGTGAGGGAGAGAGAGAGCGAGGGGGGTCACATGTATGGTACACATGTGTGGTCATGTGTATGGTGTGGCTTTTTTTTGGTAATGCCATGAGTCCCAGTAAGCAGCATGCATAGTAAGTGCACACAATGTTCATTGTTAAAAATGACTGGCCTCAGCCTGTGGTCTTAGTACTGTAGGAGTAAATATGTTGGTGTGTGACATTTACTATTAATCTGGCTGAGCAGAGGTGTGTGTGTGTGAGAGAGAGAGAGGAAGGGATGGGTGATGTTCGTGTGCCCATGTGTATGATGTGGCTCTTTGCAGTAATACAGTAAAAAATGTGGCTCTTGGTCTCCAACTGGTTGGCCACCCCTGCTGTAGAAGGATAAAGCGGCTAGAGATAATGAGATGAGATGAGATATCTTCTCTCTCTCTCTCTCTCTCTCTCTCTCACACACACACACATAAAATTTGTATACTACAGCTCATCTATATCTACATACAGTGGTGCTTGAAAGTTTGTGAACCCTTTAGAATTTTCTATATTTCTGCATAAATATGACCTAAAACATCATCGGATTTTCACACAAGTCCTAAAAGTAGATAAAGAGAACCCAGTTAAACAAATGAGACAAAAATATTATACTTGGTCATTTATTTATTGAGGACAATGATCCAATATTACATATCTGTGAGTGGCAGAAGTATGTGAACCTTTGCTTTTAGTATCGGGTGTAACCCCCTTGTGCAGTAATAACTGCAACTAAACATTTCCGGTAACTGTTGATCAGTCCTGCACACCGGCTTGGAGGAATTTTAGCCCGTTCCTCCGTACAGAACAGCTTCAACTCTGGGATATTGGTGGGTTTCCTCACATGAACTGCTCGCTTCAGGTCCTTCCACAACATTTCCATTGGATTAAGGTCAGGACTTTGACTTGGCCATTCCAAAACATTAACTTTATTCTTCTTTAACCATTCTTTGGTAGAACGACTTGTGTGCTTAGGGTCGTTGTCTTGCTGCATGACCCACCTTCTCTTGAGATTCAGTTCATGGACAGATGTCCTGACATTTTCCTTTAGAATTTGCTGGTATAATTCAGAATTCATTGTTCCATCAATGATGGCAAGCCGTCCTGGCCCAGATGCAGCAAAACAGCCCCAAACCATGATACTACCACCACCATGTTTCACAGATGGGACAAGGTTCTTATGCTGGAATGCAGTGTTTTCCTTTCTCCAAACATAACGCTTCTCATTTAAACCAAAATGTTCTATTTTGGTCTCATCCATCCACAAAACATTTTTCCAATAGCCTTCTGGCTTGTCCATGTGATCTTTAGCAAACTACAGATGAGCAGCAATGTTCTTTTTGGAGAGCAGTGGCTTTCTCCTTGCAACCCTGCCATGCACACCATTGTTGTTCAGTGTTCTCCTGATGGTGGACTCATGAACATTAACATCAGCCAATGTGAGAGAGGCCTTCAGTTGTTTAGAAGTTACCCTGGGGTCCTTTGTGACCTCGCAGACTATTACACGCCTTGCTCTTGAAGTGATCTTTTTTGGTCGACCACTCCTGGGGAGGGTAACAATGGTCTTGAATTTCTTCCATTTGTACACAATCTGTCTGACTGTGGATTGGTGGAGTCCAAACTCTTTAGAGATGGTTTTGTAACCTTTTCCAGCCTGATGAGCATCAACAACGCTTTTTCTGAGGTCCTCAGAAATCTCTTTTGTTCGTGCCATGATACACTTCCACAAACGTGTTGTGAAGATCAGACTTTGATAGATCCCTGTTCTTTAAATAAAACAGGGTGCCCACTCACACCTGATTGTCATCCCATTGATTGAAAACACCTGACTCTAATTTCACCTTCAAATTAACTGCTAATCCTAGAGGTTCACATACTTTTGCCACTCACAGATATGTAATATTGGATCATTTTCCTCAATAAATAAATGACCAAGTATAATATTTTTGTCTCATTTGTTTAACTGGGTTCTCTTTATCTACTTTTAGGACTTGTGTGAAAATCTGATGATTTTTTAGGTCATATTTATGCAGAAATATAGAAAATTCTAAAGGGTTCACAAACTTTCAAGCACCACTGTACTTTCCCCCTCTCTCTCACACACACACCACTCATGCACTACACCTCATCTATGTCATGTGTTACATCAGTGTAACACTTTCACTCACTCACACACGCGTGCGCACACACACACACACACACACACACACACAAACACATTTTGTAATTCAACACATTTAGTTTGTACAGTACTTACAATGGACAATATCACAACATGTTGTAAGTGTTTACATATGTTGTATGTACGAGTTAAGTATACAAGTATTTTCCTTTTCCTGAGCAAAGCACTCTTTATTCAAGCCTGACTAATATCCTTACTACTTCCCAGGTGCCTGGGACAGGTGATCTTTTAGTTTTTACTTTTGCATTTTAGTAGTGATCGTTAAAATCCTGATGCTTAACTAGAGTCATACATGTCAACCTATATGGAATGTCCGTATTTTATACGGATTTGATTCAATAAACGTAGTATACGGGCGTACAAATAAAGTTATACGGATTCTTTAAAAAAACTTCAATATTTATTTAGAGCTATAATCAATTCCCACGATGATAAAAGAGCGCATAACATTTACAAACATACTGTACACTACAGAAAGCACAGACAGCCAGTAAAGAGTCTTATGAAATCACACGTTATGTTGTGGTAGCGAGATTTCGTTCCACTTCTGATCATGCGCACACCGCATTGCGAGAATCCTGCCAACCGGGCAGTAACATTTTGTTTGACATGCGTATTTCCACCTGAGCGACTTTCACTAGCGACTGAAAAGATTCTGAATGGGCACTCCAGCAAGATCAACACAGACACTTGCTGTGACATGCAGCCTAGTGAGGTATTTGTGCAGAGTGCTAAAAAAGCTGTCATGGAGTACAATTCAGAACATTAGAGTGACACTTTGTGTTTTTGTCAAACATTGGAGCTTTGTATTCAGTCTGAAGGTTTATTGTTATTAATATTGAATAAAAAGTAACTTGGATATATCATTGTTAATTATCATTCAAATTTTAGGTAAATTATTTTAATTTGCATCTTATACGGATTTTATAAGGGAAATACAGATTTTGGAGGTTGGTTATACAGGTTTGATTGACCAAAGGTTGACATGTATGTAGAGTAAACAAGTTGGATGGTTTCTTTGTTTTGCAGATGCTTTATGTTACATAAATAAATTAATACATTAATTTCTGACCTCTTGGCTCACATAGGTTTTGTTCGTGAGTTAGGCACCAGATATGCCACCAGATACATCAGAATACAGGAAATAAAATCTAGCTAATTCAAAATTTCCCGGGGGAGGACCCCTGGAACCCCCCCCCCCTTTATTTAGTCACAGCATGGCCACCCCTTGTATATCCTTGGCCCCCCTTTGGCCACCCCATGTAAAAAATACTGGCTACGCCACTGGACTTATGGTTGAGTTGAGCAGATAAGATTTAAAGCTCTTGCTCCAGGACCCAACATTGGCAGTTTGGTAGTGCCAAAATTCAAACTCACAACCTTCTGATCAGTAGTTCAGGGAGGTCAAAATATTTCTTTGCACATCATGGATTGTTAGAAAGCTGGGGTCAGAACACAGGATCAGCCATGATACAGTGCCTTGGAGCAGAAAGGGTTAAGGTCCTTGCTCAAAGCCCCACCAGTAGCAGCTTCGAGGGCTTCAAATTCACAACCTTCTGATTAGTAATTCAGGGTAGTTGCAATCTTTATGTGTACATCATAGATTGCTAGAAAGCTGGGGTCAGAATACAGGGTCAGCTATGATACAGTGCCCTGGAGCAGAAAGGGTTAAGGTCATTGCTCAAAGCCCCAGCAGTGACAGCTTCTAGGGCTTCAAATTCACAACTGTCTGATCAGTAGTTCAGGGCAGTCAAAATATTTCTTTGCACATCATGGATTGTTAGAAAGCTGGGGTCAGAGCACAGGGTCAGCCATGATACAGTGCCCTGGAGCAGAAAGGGTTAAGGTCATTGCTCAAAGCCCAAGCAATGGCAGCTTCTAGGGCTTCAAATTCACAAGCTTCTGATCAGTAGCCCAGAACCTTTAACCACTTACCAACCACTGCCCCAATAATCCCTTCTTTACCTGCTCCATCAGTGTCTCTCAGTGCTAATGGCTGAAGATCACTGGCAGCAAGAATTCCATTAGTCATCTATCCAAAATGATATAGCCTACAGTATGTAGATATAAATATCTCATTCTCATTATCTCTAGCCACTTTATCCTTCTACAGGGTCGCAGGCAAGCTGGAGCCTATCCCAGCTGACTATGGGCGAAAGGCGGGGTACACCCTGGACAAGTCGCCAGGTCATCACAGGGCTGACACATAGACACCCATTCACACTCACGGTCAATTTAGAGTCACCAGTTAACCTAACCTGCATGTCTTTGGACTGTGGGGGAAACCGGAGCACCCGGAGGAAACCCACGCGGACACGGGGAGAACATGCAAACTCCGCACAGAAAGGCCCTCGCCGGCCCCGGGGCTCGAACCCAGGACCTTCTTGCTGTGAGGCGACAGCGCTAACCACTACACCACCGTGCCGCCCTAGATATAAATATATCCAGTGTTTTACACATTCAAGTTGCTCACTGAGGTAGAAGTAGTGACATTTACATTTACAGCATTTGGCAGACAGCCTTATCTATAGTGACTTACAGAAGTGCTTTATAGTCTCTATCAAAAACACACTATTCATGGAAGTTCACTAGGTCAGGGATTAAGAATGTCATCAAGTTAAATCTCTTTGGAGGAGGTTAGTACAACATGCAAGAAACCACAAGTCAGGATTTTTTTCTTTTTTTCTTTTATTTTATCAGTGTTAATTCAAGTGCTTGGTGACATGGTTGAAGTTTAGTCTTCATTTGAAGGTCACCAGTGGCTCAGTTGTTGGGATTGCCAGGGGAAGTTCAGTTCATTATTTTTTATTCATTTGTCAGATTATTTTATCCAAACCAACGTATGATTAAAATGAGCAAATGAAAGTTAAGGACCTTGCTCTCAAGGGGCCAACAGTCTTCTTCTTCTTGTATGTCAGCCGTAGTTGACTGCAGATATGTTAGCTAGCTTGCTCTCAACAGAGCTACCCAGGGTGGATGTCAAGGATGTAGAGCAGTTCCCACCCAACCATTCACACACATGGGTAATTTAGTAGCCAGTTAACCTAACTGCATGTCTTTGGACAGTGGGGGAAAACTGAAACACCCAGAGAAAACCCATGTAGACACAGTGAGAACATGCAAACTCCACACAGAAAGGCCCCTGTTGGCCATGAGGTTTGAACACAGAACCTTCTCGCTGTGAGACAACAGTACTAACCCTTGCATGACTGTGCCACCCTGGGCCAACAGTGACAAGAATTCATTCAGCTATCCAAGTGCCATGAGTCTTGACTCAAGACTTGTGAGTCAAACAAAAGCCTTGATGCATGTCTTCTTTGTATCTTGAGAGATGTTGGGTCCAATCAAGCCATGCTAGAGGCTTGGAAAGAGCATAGTGCAAACTGCAGTGGGATACATGCTTTAAGGTAGGTGGGTGCTGGGCCATTTTTTGGCTTTTTAGGCAAGCATCAGTGTTTTAAGCTAGTGAAGGTAATGCAGCAATGGGGTGGTGTGGGAGAACTTGAAAACAAGTCATGCCACTGTTGGATACATGCAGAGGCATACTTGCCAGGAGTTAGTTACTGTAGTCAAATCTCAAGTTGACAAGGGACTGAACAAGTACTGGAGTCACCTGAAGGAAGACTGGTTTGTCTTGATGTTGTAAAGGAAAAACTTGCATGACCAAGTTGGTATAGTTGTTCAGAACTACCCCAAGGCTATGTGCACTGTCAGGTGGTGTGATCTGAATTTTGTCCAGGGCGATCATACAATCCTGATGTGGGGACGCACTTCCAGATATTCAGCAGCTCAGTCTTGCTGGGATTTAGCTTCAACTGGTGAGCCGTCACAAGTCATCACCTGCTCACTTGACTCAATACTACCCTGATGAGCTCCATCGATCTCACACCATACATGATGGCTGTAATCAACCAAGCTCTACAAGCCAAAGATCCCTTCAGTCTTCAAGTCTGTTCAAGTCAAACCACTCATTAAAAAATATAATTCTGCTGCCTGCCTGGATTACTGTACATGAAAAGAAACCAGATTTGATGGCACATTCCTTGATGCACCTCTCCATTAATGAGATGTGAAGTGGCACCACCTTCTGTACCACCTTTAACTATTATGAAAATTACTGTAGTAGTTTTAGAGAGTGTTAAAACAGTACATAATGTCACAAAGCTGATTGCAGAAATCCAGGTGTAGATTTAAATCCTAAATGAGAAGGCCAGAGGCAACTGTGGGAAGGAAAATACATCTGAGATAAAAAATGAAATTTTGATTATTAGCTCATCCGGCTGACAGGTGATGAGCTTATTCCATCCTGTGTTGTCTATCCGGCGGCATCCACATTTCACGAAAATCGCTGCTTCTCTCTCAATTCTTCACCAATTTTTATTCTTTTTGGCAGGAAGGTAGGTCTGGCTGGGGTGCATATGGCATCTACCCAAATTTGCATAATTGCAATTAGTAATGAATATATGGAGTAATTAAGCCCTAATGAGCAGTTTCCACACAAATCACTTCTTCTCCCTCAATTCTTCACCGAATTTGAATCTTTCTGGCATGAAGGTAGGGGTACTTAGGGTGCATATAACTCCTACCCAGATTTGCTTAATTACAATTATTATTGAAATTATGGACTAATTAAGCCTTAATGAGCAGTTCAACAAAAATCATTTCTTCTCAGTCAATTCCTTGCCATTTTGGATTCTTTCTGGCAAATAGGTCTGTATCCCTAGGGTGTATATTGCTTCTATATGTAGCTTGTATATAGTGTATGTAGCTTGCAGCATTTATGGCGCAAGGTGGCCCACTTTAGATCGTTCCTTCTGGACTAGACGAGGCCGGAGTGAGCTACGCCGTCATTGACGGTCTCATTGATTAATCACATTATAGCAGCACTATTTCAGCAAATTATACTTGCGTCAATAGATTTTTACAATACCTTACACGAGAAAGAGCTAAATGTATGACTTCTTCAATGGTGTGTGTATGTGTGTGTGTGTGTGTGTGTGTGTGTGTGTGTGTGTGATTATAATTGCAAAACTGACAGATTTTGTAGCCAAGGCAACTTTACACATACACTGTGGAGAAAAAAAATCTTTCAGGGCCAAAGGTGGTAAACTTTCAGAAACTTTGTATTTACTTCAGAAATTTTGACAGCTGAAAATGAGCAGGGGCAATTTCATCTGGCTGAAATGTGGGCTTGTCATGGCTCAATATGAGACCACAGCAAGAGGGATGGCACATCTATTCACTACGGCCAGTGGGTTAGTTAGAGAGAGAGAGAGAGAAAGACACACACAACAATCCTGCAGAACTGTGCTACAGAAAAGCAAAAAAAAAAAAATATTTCATTAAAAATGTAGCATTGAGGAATGGGAACAGTACATATTGTGGAGGTTTATGCCACCTGAATGGCATTCGAAAGCAAAGCACAGAGCAGTTTTTAATAATTAAATGGGTTTTATTTTTTTTATAAAGGTCTGTATTCATGTCGAACTCCATTCAATAAATAAATGAGATCCACACACAGATCGTGATTTATTAAAGCTTTATGTGTGTGAAATTGTGCATGCAGCCATTTAAAAAAAAATCCAATTTCCTTATAGGGATTATTGTGGATTGTGTCTTTTAAATGAATGTCTGTTTTGCATGTTCTCCTTGATAGATATGCAATTGGTGGCATAGACATAAAAGTAAAATTACACACAGGGCAGAGTCACTGACTGCATGCACAAGATAATATGACTAAAGAGCAGGGATTATGTTTTACTAGTCCCTCAAAATAAAATCTTCACGTACAGACCTGCCAATTTATTACAAAATTATTTGTGTAGTATTACATTTGACACTTGTTTTTTTTTTTCCTTTTGGCCTAAAAGTGGGGCTCATGACCAGTTTCACGGAAATTGGATTCCCTGGAGGTTTGAGACGGCAACATCATCATGTCACTTCTAGCATTTGATTGCTTGCACCATGCCCAATTTATCCAATTCAGCCTGCTAATTATCACTATTTATTTTGGACTGGAGGAAATCAAATCCATAATGTGTGCTTCATGTTGCCAATACAAATTCCAGCTCTCTATCTTTTTTTAAATTTATTCATTTATTTAGGGGTCCCCCCCCCCCCCCCCGGGTCTGCAGCAAAAGATCTATTCTTGGGTTTCATGTAACGTCACATCCGCTTCATTAGTTATTCAAAACTTTAGCTGGTGGTCAACCAAAACTCAGTTGACAAAGTGTTTGTACGAAGAAGGTTTGTTTGTTTACACTTCAGCTTGCAGCGCTTCGTTGTAAAGACATGAATGAAAAGCTTAAAAAAACATACTTACGCGGGCAAAAACAATACAGGATTCATTCGGCAGTGGCTTGATAGCGAGGTCCTTTACCCAGCCACATACAAAAAAGTTGTAAGCCTCCATACTCTTCCACACTTTCATCTGTTTTGCGATGTAGAAGGACGTCTGCAACACCAGATAGTTCGAGATGTCGGGGAACTCGACTGAAGGGTAGTTTTCGAGATTGTATGACAAATCCTTCTTTCCCAGGGGTCGATTCCATTGCACATAGCAATCTTCTGAATATATCTAAAGCGAGCAGTGGCTTCTAGATTATGAGCGTACTCTTATAAGTTAGCGCTTGTTGGTTGTACTACGGCAGCCATTTTGGTTTGCTAGACCAAAAGCTGTTTTACCAGAAGTGAAGTCAAGTGACTGAAACCCAAGAATATTGTATTGAATCAGTGTGTGCTTCTCTGTGTGTGTGTGTGTGTGTGTGTCTGTGTGTGTGTGTGTGTGTGTACTGCACTTATGAAGCAGAGCAGCAGAAGATTAAAAGCATCAAATGATAAAGCCTCATTAATTATTCTGAGGGGGATGAATAAGCCTGCAGTAAGAGACTGAGCTGATTTAGAGTTTTTATTCACATCATTATTTCACTCACTGATTTGCTTACACACACACACACACACACACACTAAGCAGCCAGTTGAATCGCATCCACATGCTAAACATAGCAAGCACTCTCAGGGAAGAAGAAAATACAAAAACAGGATGTGCAGATCAGAAGAGTGTACTCCAGCAGAATGAGTGAGTGAAGGACAGGGAGGACAAGCGAGGAGGAACAAACACACTCAGAGCTGTGGCCAGGTACAGAAGGTTATCTGACAATCCTCCATGTCTGATTGAGGCTTTAGGGGAAGTGATGGAGCGAGGAAATAGTCCCGTCTGTGCTGAAAATCCTCACTTATCATCAAGACAGCATGGATACAAGAGCTGTGTATAATATAAGTTCTAACACTTTGCTGTTCAGAAATTCACAAATCCCTGTCACCCCTCTTACACTAAAGTCACACCAATTTCACATGTGGTTTTTAGACACTTCACATTGTCCATGTGTAGTGCATGAGTTTGTATTTTTCACATGATCAGTGAGATCAGTCTCATTTCTTGTTTTCTTTCTCCACATTTCCAGTTCCATAAATAACGCATGCCACTTTATGCAGAATGTGGCATACTTGTGTCTTAAAGTAGGTGTGAGTAGCTTAGTATAACAGACAACGGAGTGTCTGTCTGTGTATATATATGGCGGCACGATGGTGTAGTGGTTAGCGCTGTCGCCTCATGATAAGAAGGTTCTGGGTTCAAGCCCCATGGCTGGCGAGGGCCTTTCTGTGTGGAGTTTGCATGTTCTCCCTGTGTCCGCATGGGTTTCCTCCGGGTGCTCCGGTTTCCCCCACAGTCCAAAGACATGCAGGTTAGGTTAACTGGTGACTCTAAATTGACCATAGGTGTGAATGGTTGTCTGTGTCTATGTGTCAGCCCTGTGATGACCTGGCGACTTGTCCAGGGTGTACCCCGCCTTTCGCCCGTAGTCAGCTGGGATAGGCTCCAGCTTGCCTGTGACCCTGTAGAAGGATAAAGCGGCTAAAGATAATGAGATGAGATAGATATATATATATATATATATACAGTGGTGCTTGAAAGTTTGTGAACCCTTTAGAATTTTCTATATTTCTGCATAAATATGACCTAAAACAACATCAGATTTTCACACAAGTCCTAAAAGTAGATAAAGAGAACCCAGTTAAACAAATGAGACAAAAATATTATAATTGGTCATATATTTATTGAGGAAAATGATCCAATATTACATATCTGTGAGTGGCAAAAGTATGTGAACCTTTGCTTTCAGTATCTGGTGTGACCCCTTTGTCAAGTCAAGTCAAGTCAAGTCAACTTCATTGTCAAATATGCTATACATGCTCGACATACAGCACAGATGAAATATCAGTCCTCTCTGACCCACGGTGCAAACAGGCAATGCATTAAATAAAAATAGAATAGTTGAAAAAAAACAACAACAATATAAACAGTATAAACACTAGATAGGAACTAGACATAGACTAAACACTCAGATAAACAATACAGTATAAACACTAGATAAGAACAAGACATAGACTAAACACTCAGACAATATAAACAGTGTAAAGTTAACACTAGATAAGAACTACACACAGACTAAACACTCAGACAATATAAACAGTATAAACACTCTAGATATGAACTAGACGTAGACTAAACACTCACACACACACACACACACACACACACACACACACACACACACACACAAATTGGTTCAAATAACCAAACAGTCAAGGACACTTGAGGTATAGCAGGTAAACATGAAACATGAAATAAGCAGTATAAACAAACTAGCAGCTGTTAAGATGAGGTAGTGCGGAATAGTGCAAATGAGCGAGGTAAAGTGAGATGTGCAGTCCCTGAGTTCAGTGTGTTAATGTACGATGAGATGTGTGTGTGTGTGTGTGTGTGTGTGTGTGTGTGTGTGTGTGTGTGTGTGTGTGTGTGTGTGTTTTGGGGGGGAACTGTGAGGATGACATGTCAGATGCTGAAGGCGGGGCAGGGGGGTGTGCGAGCAGAATCTGTGGCAGGGGGCAGAGGGGGGAGGAGGGGCAGAACAGGGAGGGAGTTGAGCCTCCTGACTGCCTGGTGAAAGAAACTGTTCTTGAGCCTGCTGGTTTTGGCCCGGAGACTCCGCAGTCTCCTTCCCGACGGCAGCAGGCTGAAGAGGCTGTGAGATGGGTGGGTGGGGTCACCTGCAATCCTGATGGCTTTGCGGGTGAGGTGGAAGTTATAAATATCCATTAGAGAAGGGAGAGAGACACCAATGATCCTCTCAGCTGCTCTCACGATGCGCTGCAGAGACTTGCAGCAGGACACGGTGCAGGCGCCGTACCACACGGTGATGCAGCTGGTCAGAATGTTCTCAATAGTGCCTCTGTAGAAAGTGTGCATGATGGGGGCCGGGGCTCTTGCTCTCCTCAGTTTGCAGAGGAAGTACAGACGCTGTTGGGCTTTTTTGGCCAGTGATGCGGTGTTGTTGCTCCAGGACAGGTCTTCAGAGATGTGCACACCCAGAAACTTGGTGCTGCTCACCCTCTCCACTGCAGCACCATCGATAGATAGTGGAGCATGCTGGGTGTGCTCTCTCCTGAAGTCCACAACAATCTCCTTCGTCTTCTCCACGTTCAGACAGAGATTGTTGTCCTTGCACCACATGGCCAAGCGGCTCACCTCACTCCTGTAGATTGTCTCATCGCCATTGTTGATGAGACCCACCACAGTCGTGTCATCTGCAAACTTAATGAAGAGATTTGAGCTGGATGTTGGTGTGCAGTCGTGGGTCAGCAGAGTGAAGAGGAGGGGGCTTAGCACACATCCTTGGGGGGCCCCTGTGTTCAGTGTGATGGTGCTGGAGGAGTTGCTGCCAACGCGTACAGTCTGTGGTCTCCCCATCAGGAAGTCCAGCAGCCAGTTGCACAGGGAGGTGTTGAGTCCCAGCTGGTCCAGTTTATGAATGAGCTGCTGAGGAATGATTGTGTTGAATGCTGAGCTAAAGTCTATGAACAGCATTCTGACATACGAGTCTTTTGTCTCCAGGTGGGTGAGGGCTGAGTGGAGGGCAGTGGAGATGGCGTCATCGGTTGAACGGTTGGACTGATATGCAAACTGGAAAGGATCCAGGGTGGGGGGGAGGGCAGACTTGATATGCCTCATGACTAGCTGCTCGAAGCACTTCATGAGGATGGGAGTGTGTGCGACAGGGCGGTAGTCATTGAAGCAGGAGGGAGACGGCTTCTTTGGGACCGGGATGATGGTGGTGGTTTTGAGGCATGTGGGGACAACAGCCTGGCTCAACGAGATGTTGAAGATGTCTGTAAAGACATCTCTGAGCTCCTCGGCACAGTCTCTCAGGACACGACCAGAAATGTTATCAGGACCCGGGGCTTTTCGTGCATTTGTCGTCCTGAGAGCTCTCCTTATGCTGTCTGGGGACAGTGTCAACACCTGGTCGCCGAGAGGTGGTGGGGTCTTCTGTGCCGTGGTGCTGTTGTCTGCCTCAAAGCAAGTGAAGAAATCGTTTAACTGATTCAGCAGAGACGTGGAGTTGTCACAGGACTGTGGCAAGGACTTGTAGTCTGTGATGGTCTGAATCCCCCGCCACAGGTTCCTGGTGTCTCTGCTGTCATTGAAATGGTCAGCAATGTGCCTGGAATACTGTCTCTTGGCCACCCTGATGTCTCATGACAGATTGGCCCTAGCTGTCCTCAGGCCCACCTTGTCCCCAGCTCTGAAGGCAGCGTTCCGAGCCCAGAGGTGCCTATGGACTTCCCCTGTCAGCCATGGCTTCTGATTGGCCCGAATGGAGACGGTTCTGGTGACCATAACGTCATCCATGCACTTCCTCATGTAGGCAGTGACGGTCTCCGTGTACTCCTGGAGATCTGTGGTGTTGTTGTAGGCGGTCGCCTGTCTGAACATGCTCCAGTCAGTGATGGAAAAACAGTCGTGGAGTGCCTCTGAGGACCCCTCTGGCCACGCACGTATCTGTTTTGTAGCTGGTTTGGTGACTTTAACCAGCGGCCTGTATGCTGGCATTAGCATAACAGTGGAGTGATCTGAGGCCCCAAGGTGGGGGAGGAGTAGGGCTTTGTAGGCATCTTTATGCATGGCGTAAACATTGTCCAGAGTATTGTTTCCACGTATAGGAAAGTTGATATGTCCATAGAGTTTTGGAAACACACTTTTGGGGTTTGCATGATTGAAATCCCCAGCCAGGATGAGGAAAGCATCTGGGTGGGCTGTCTGCTGCTCACTGATATGCTGATAGAGTTCATTCAGTGCTTCACTCCTGTTGTTATTGGAGCCGGGAGGGATGTATAATGCTGCCAGCAATATGGCTGTAAATTCCCTCGGCAGATAGAATGGCCGGCACTTAATAATCATAAACTCCACCAGAGGTGAGCAGTGTTTGCAGATCACAACAGCATCACGGCACCAGGCATCACTGATGTAAACACAGAGTCCTCCGCCGCAAGTCTTCCCCCCCTCGACTAGTGCTCTGTCTGACTGGTAGCATGTTAGCCGGACTAGCTGAATGGCACAGTCCGGGACGCTGTCATTAAGCCATGTTTCCACAAACACAAGGACACAGCACTCACTCACAGACTTAAAAGATGAGTGGAGCAGGCGGACGTAATCCAGCTTGTTGTCCAGCGAGCGTACGTTGGCCAGAGTGATGGTAGGGATAGCCGGCTGGTGAGGGCTAGCCGCTAGCCTAGCTCGAATACCTCCGCGCTTGCCTCTCTTCTGCTTCCGCATGTTCCACCTGTGGCGCTTCCACTGTGGGCTGGATGCAGGAGTGGGGGTTGGTGATTGAGCAGGCCTCCGGAGCAAACTGTAGCTGCATAGCACTTCCGCGTCCGCTGGATTTATATCCGTGAATATAGTTCTGCGGATGTCGAGCAGAAACTCACGGGAGTATGTGTGCCTTGAGACTAATGAAAGCGACAAAGTTGAACAGATACACACTGTTTTAAAACACAAAAAACATGAAAACACCGTTCTGTCGGGACAGAGAGGAGCCGCTGCGTGCGTGCGCACCGCCATTCTGAAAGTTTTTGTGCAGCAATAACTGCAACTAAATGTTTCCGGTAACTGTTGATCAGTGCTGCACACCGGCTTGGAGGAATTTTAGCCCATTCCTCCGTACAGAACAGCTTCAACTCTGGGATGTTGGTGGGTTTCCTCGCATGAACTGCTCGCTTCAGGCCCTTCCACAAAATTTCAATTGGATTAAGGTCAGGACTTTGACTTGGCCATTCCAAAACATTAACTTTATTCTTCTTTAACCATTCTTTGGTAGAACGACTTGTGTGCTTAGGGTCGTTGTCTTGCTGCATGACCCACCTTCTCTTGAGGACAGATGTCCTGACATTTTCCTTTAGAATTCGCTGGTATAATTCAGAATTCATTGTTCCATCAACGATGGCAAGCCGTCCTGGCCCAGATGCAGCAAAACAGGCCCAAACCATGATACTACCACCACCATGTTTCACAGATGGGATAAGGTTCTTATGCTGGAATGCAGTGGTTTCCTTTCTCCAAACATAATGCTTCTCATTTAAACCAAAAAGTTCTAATTTTGTCTCATCTATCCACAAAACATTTTTCCAAAAGCCTTCTGGCTTGTTCACGTGATCTTTAGCAAACTGCAGACGAGCAGCAATGTTCTTTTTGGAGAGCAGTGGCTTTCTCCTTGCAACTCTGCCATGCACACCATTGTTGTTCAGTGTTCTCCTGATGGTGGACTCATGAACATTAACCAGTGTGAGAGAGGCCCTCAGTTGCTTAGAAGTTACCCTGAGGTCCTTTGTGACCTCGCTGACTATTACACGCCTTGCTCTTGAAGTGATCTTTGTTGGTCGACTACTCCTGGGGAGGGTAACAATGGTCTTGAATTCTCCATTTGCACACAATCTGTCTGACTGTGAATTGGTGGAGTCCAAACTCTTTAGAGATGTTTTTGTAACCTTTTCCAGCCAGATGAGCATCAACAATGTTTTTTCTGAGGTTTTCAGAAATCTTCTTTGTTCATGCCATGATACATTTCCACAAACGTGTTGTGAAGATCAGACTTTGATAGATCCCTGTTCTTTAAATAAAACAAGGTGCCCACTCACACCTGATTGTCATCCCATTGATTGAAAATGCCCGACTCTAATTTCACCTTCAAATTAACTGCTAATCCTAGAGGTTCACATACTTTTGCCACTCACAGATATGTAATATTGGATCATTTTCCTCAATAAATAAATGACCAAGTATAATATTTTTGTCTCATTCGTTAAACTAGGTTCTCTTTATCTGCTTTTAGGACTTTGTGTGAAAATCTGAGGGTGTTTTAGGTCATATTTATGCAGAAATATAGAAAATTCTAAAGGGTTCACAAACTTTCAAGCACTATATATTATATATATATATATATATATATATATATATATATATATATATATATATATATATACACACACAGTATATATAATATGCAATTTCCCCCGAAACATAGAGATACTTATGTGAACATCTACTGTGTCTTGCAAAATTATTCATCCCCCTTGGTGTTTGTCCATTTTTTTCAAGCTGGAATTAAAATGGATTTTTTTGGGGTTAGGACCATTTGATTTACACAACATGCCAACCACTTTAAAGGTGCAATTTTTTTCAATTGTCACACAAGCAATAATTAAGATGAAAAAAACAGAAATCTTGAGTGTGCATAGGTATTCACTCCCTTTCGTATGAAACCCCTAAATAAGAGCTGGTCCAGCCAATTCGCTTCATAAGTCACATAATTATTTGATTAAGATCCACCTGTGTGCAATCAGAGTGTCACATGATCTGTCACATGATGTCTGTATAAGTCAACCTGTTCTGGAAGGACCCTGACTCTGCAACACTACTAAGCAAGCAACATGAAAACCAAGGAGCACTCCAAACAGGTCAGAGACAAAAGCTGTGAAGAAGTATACAGTAGATCAGGGTTGGGTTATAAAAAATATCCCAAACTTTGAATATCCCAGGGAGCACCATTAAATCCATTATAGCAAAATGGAAAGAATCTGGCACCACTACAAACCTGACAAGAGAAGGCCCCACCCACCAAAACTCAGACTGGGCAAGGAGGGCATTAATCAGAGATACAACAAAAACACCAAAGATAATACTGAAGGAGCTGCAAAGATCCACAGCGGAGATGGGAGTATCTGTCCATTGGACCACTTTAAGCTGTACACTCCACAGAGTGGGCGGGGCTTTCTGGAAGAGTGGCCAGAAAAAAAGTCATTGCTTAAGAAAACACATTTGGACTTTGCCCAACAGCATGTAGCAGACTCCCCAAACACATGGAAGAAGATTCTCTGGTCAAATGAGACTAAAATTGATCTTTTTGGCCATCATGGGAAACGCCATGTGTGGCACAAACCCAACACTCTGAAAACACCATTCCTACAGTGAAGCATGGTGGTGGGAGCATCATGCTGTGGGGATATTTTTCATCTGCAGGGACAGGAAAGCTGGTCAGGACTGAAGGAAAGATGGATGGCACTAAATACAGAGAAATTCTGGAGGAAAACCTGTTTGAGTCAGCCAGAGGTTTGAGACTGGGATGAAGGTTCACGTTCCAGCAGGACAATGACCCTAAACATATTGCTAAAGCTATACTGGACTGGTTTCCAAGACATTGAAATGTCTTGGAATGGCCTCATCAAAGCCCAAACCTCAATACAATTGAGAATCTGTGGCATAACTTGAAGATTGCTGTACAACAATGCAGCCCATAACTTGAAGGAGCTGGAGCAGTTTTGTCTTGAGGAATGGGCAAAAATCCCAGTGACTAGATGTGTTAAGCTAATAGAAATGTACCCCAAGAGACTTGCAGCTATAATTGCACTACAAAGTATTGACTTTGGGGGTGAATACCTATGCACACTCCAGATTTCTGTTTTTTTTTTTCATCTTAATTATTGTTTGTGTCACAATAAAAAACAGTTTGCACATTTAAAGTGGATTTTTGGGGGGTTAGCACCATTTAATTTACATGTTGTGTAAATTAAATGGTGCTAACCCCCCCAAAATCCATTTTAATTCCAGCTTGTAATGCGACAAAACAGGACAAACACCAAAGGGTTTGTCTTACTTTGCAAGACACTGCATAAGCTTTATACAGTCACACATTGAAGTGATACAGTGGTGACAGGATTGAAGATGTACAGGATGTGTGAATGGACATGTAGTATTTAACAGTGTGAAACAGCATTAAATGCTGTGGTCCTCTAGTATACATGTGGATAAATGGATTAAAAGAAGCATAAAACAAGCGGTTCCTTTAGAACCCATGTGGATATGATAAAGGATAAGACTGAGACTAAAGAATGTAACAGGATTTGCCGGGGTTGCTTTTTTCAGATTCCTTGATTGTTTTTCATTTGATGACATTTTATGGCAGAACAAGTACAGAATGTCAAAATGAGAAGAAAAAAAAACATTGTGGGAGGACGAAAAGGGGATAAGAGACCAAATCAGAGAGAAAAAGAGAATCTAAGGCAGAAATACAGACAGAGCTACAGTATGAGAAATTAAATTAGTTTAATTCAATTTTTAAAAAATAGGGGCATGTTTTTAAAGGAAAAAGTCAAACCTGCCTGCTCCGACAGATATCATTTGAAATTGCACCTGCCGATGATATTTTTTCATTGACCTTATTAACTTGTTCTTTCTCCCAAATAGATTAACAAGTGATCCTGACCTGAACGACTCGCATATTAAACTTTCTTTGATTTTTACTGGTGTACAGGATGTATGTCATCATGAATTTCTGTGTTGAAACTTCTTTCATTGACATTTTGGTATTTTCACTTTGCTGCATTACGCACAATGTCTTGCAGCTACTTGTAGATAGATGCACCAGTGGGTTTTTAGCTCTCACTTCATCTCTACCTAAAGAGAGTGATGAAGTGGTGCTTTAGTCCTGTCCAACTCTCTCACCTTTCTCATCTTTACACTCAAAAGCTTCAACTTTCTTACAAATACCACTGTCAACACTGTCATCTTATTGATCGCTAACAAACTGAGCCAAGTCTCTGTTCTAAATCATATACTTGCATCGCAATCTGGATCTTTGTGTCCAGTGTTTGCACTAATGTCTGCATTACTTCTACGCTGGATTTCCAAGAACAATGACATATTAAATTGTTACAGCACTAACAATGTTTGTCCATGATATTTGTGATATTAGACAAAATGGCAAACTTACAGCAATAACCAAAATACAGCACCAAGCAACACATTAGGACCAGAACCTAAAAACTAAACCCATCACAAATATGCCACCGGATTCAGGATGGGGTTTACTGGTAAGACCAGGAATTTGTCATCAGAATATGAGCTCTGTACCATCCATCCATCCATCCATCCATCCATTATCCATAACCTCTTATCCTGTGCAGGGTTGCGGGCAAGCTGGAGCCTATCCCAGCTGGCTATGGGCGAGAGGTGGGGTACACCCTGGACAAGTCGCCAGGTCATCGCAGGGGTGACACGTAGAGATACACAACCATTCACACTTACACCTACAGTCAATTTAGAGCCACCAATTAACCTAACCTGTATGTCTTTGGACTGTGGGGGAAACCGGAGCACCCGGAGGAAACCCACGCAGACACGGGGAGAACATGCAAACTCCACGCCCGTTGGCCACTGGGCTCGAACCCAGAACCTTCTTGCTGTGAGGCGATAGTGCTAACCACTACATCACCGTGCCACCAAGCCGCCGAGCTCTGTACCAATTCTGAATTTCAGATTACTTCTATCATTTCTCAAGGACAAAGAGAAATGCGAGAGAAACAGGATTAATGGTGTGACCTTTGATGAGCTAGGCTATGGTTTCCACCATGTTCATGATCATTAGGTTTCCTCTCACTGCACAATCTGAACGGAGCTGTCGAGGCAAAAGAATACAAAAAAGCAAGAAAAGGAAAAAACAAAACAAAGGATGTTGGATACTAATACTGTATGAGGAGGTAAAGCCAAGTTCCGTCACCCTCTGCATGCCTCCTAATGATTTTCTAATGAAAGCCCTGTTTATATCCTAATTTGCAGCCATTTGCTGATAGGTTCATGTAATGGATTGTCTCACTGCTGCTGTCTCTTTTCCTGTGCAGCACAAACAATGCCGACAAGTGCAGGCTCGAGGGGCAAGATATTTATATAGTGCTCACATTGATACGCAAATGCAACAAAGACCACAGAACCACCAACTAATGTGAACCTATAGAGTAAAACCTTACATTACCCTACATTATAGGCATTTAGCAGATGCTCTTATCCAGAGCAATGTACAACATACCCAGTGCAGCCTGGGGAGCAGTTGGAGGTTAGGTGTCTTGCTTAAGGACACTTCAGCCATTCCTGCTGGCCCAGGGAATCAAACCAGCAACCTTTTGTTCCCAAAGCTGCTTCTCTAACCATTAGGCCATGGCTTCCCCCCAGGGAGGTGTTTTACTTACTTACTGCCTATTATGTCCTGGCATGTAGCGCAGCAGCAAAGGATGACCACTTCTGTCTGTCCTGGGCCAATTTATCTCCAGCGGATAGCCACCTTGTCATGGCTGGAGAGCTTGCATACCTCTATGACCCTAGGGCTATGCTGGCTGGAGCTGAGTCTCCTGGTCGGGTCACCCAAGCCAGACAGGTCAAAAGGTAGAGGCCAGACGAAGTGCCATCCACTGGTCTTCCAGGTTAGGAGGTTGGGCACAGGGCTAACAACCCTGTCTTGTTTTAAAAAAATGGTGTTACAGAAACAGCAACAAATGAAAATACTACAACTGTGTGTGCCAGGCTCCCAGGAAGGTGTTATGATGATTTTATTTCTGAAAGTCATACGATACAGAAAAAAAAACCTAGAACGGCACTCGGTAGAGTGTATACCTCCGCCAAGCCATATATTAGAATATCCAGATGTTTATTATATTTACATAGTACATATCTGGGGGCAGCACAGTGGTGTAGTGGTTATCATTGTCTCTTCACAGCAAGAAGGTTCTGGATTTGAGCCCAGCTGCCGATGGGGGCCTTTCTGTGTGGAGTTTGCATGTTGTCTGTGTGGGTTTCCTCTGGGTGCTCCGGTTTCCCCCACAGTCCAAAGACATGCAGGTTAGGTTAATTGGTGGCTCTAAATTGACCGTAGATGTAGATGTGAATGTGAATGGCTGTTTGTCTCTATGTATCAGCCCTTTGATGATCTGGCAACTTATCCATGGTGTACCCTGCCTCTCACCCATAGTCAGCTGGGATAGGCTCCAGTTTGCCCATGACCCTGCACAAGATAAGCAGTGAGGGATGATGGATGGATGGGTGGATGGATACATATCTGGATTTGCATCAAAATCCAATCAATTGATCCATGGCTCAGCTTTCCTCAAAATTTAATCAAAATCCATTCGCTACTTTTTGCGTTACATTGGGAACAGGCAAACAAACAGAGGTGAAAACATGACCTCCTGCAACCAAGTTGGTAGAGCTAAAAACAACATTCCTGAGATTTAAAATTAAGATGATACAAAACTCTAAGTAGCATTCTCCATCCATAAAATGAAACACCACCAATAAACTATTAGGCATAAAACACCTCCAGTGCACAGCCGGAATTCACAAGTTTTATGGAGTAAATATAAAACAGTCATTTATTGAAGTGAGTGCTGAATAAAAGAGTGCAATCCAAAGGTCAGCTGTTAATGTACACTCCATTCAGTTTGTCTGCTTTTAGGTAAGATGCCACTTCAGCTAAGTAGTTTCAAAAAGTTCCACGTAATAAGCCCTGTTCAAAAAGAGTCAATGCACTCCTTTGGTGTTTCAAATTATTTTCCATCAATAAAGTGAAGTACAACCTCGATTCCAAAAAAGTTGGGACAAAGTACAAATTGTAAATAAAAGCGGAATGCAATGATGTGGAAGTTACAAAATTCCATATTTTATTCAGAATAGAACATAGATGACATATCAAATGTTTAAACTGAGAAAATGTATCATTTAAAGAGAAAAATTAGGTGAGTTTAAATTTCATGACAACAACACATCTCAAAAAAGTTGGGACAAGGCCATGTTTACCACTGTGAGACATCCCCTTTTCTCTTTACAACAGTCTGTAAACGTCTGGGGACTGAGGAGACAAGTTGCTCATGTTTAGGGATAGGAATGTTAACCCATTCTTGTCTAATGTAGGATTCTAGTTGCTCAACTGTCTTAGGTCTTTTTTGTCGTATCTTCCGTTTTATGATGCGCCAAATGTTTTCTATGGGTGAAAGATCTGGACTGCAGGCTGGCCAGTTCAGTACCCGGACCCTTCTTCTACACAGCCATGATGCTGTAATTGATGCAGTATGTGGTTTGGCATTGTCATGTTTGAAAATGCAAGGTTTTCCCTGAAAGAGACAACGTCTGGATGGGAGCATATGTTGCTCTAGAACCTGGACATACCATTCAGCATTGATGATGTCTTTCCAGATGTGTAAGCTGCCCATGCCACATGCACTAACGCAACCCCATACCATCAGAGATGCAGGCTTCTGAACTGAGCGCTGATAACAACTTGGGTCGTCCTTCTCCTCTTTAGTCTGAATGACACGGCGTCCCTGATTTCCATAAAGAACTTCAAATTTTGATTCGTCTGACCACAGAACAGTTTTCCACTTTGCCACAGTCCATTTTAAATGAGCCTTGGCCCAGAGAAGACGTCTGCACTTCTGGATCATGTTTAGATACGGCTTCTTCTTTGAACTATAGAGTTTTAGCTGGCAACGGCGGATGGCACGGTGAATTGTGTTCACAGATAATGTTCTCTGGAAATATTCCTGAGCCCATTTTGTGATTTCCAATACAGAAGCATGCCTGTATGTGATGCAGTGCCATCTAAGGGCCTGAAGATCACGGGCACCCAGTATGGTTTTCCGGCCTTGACCCTTACGCACAGAGATTCTTCCAGATTCTCTGAATCTTTTGATGATATTATGCACTGTAGATGATGATATGTTCAAACTCTTTGCAATTTTACAGTGTCGAACTCCTTTCTGATATTGCTCCACTATTTGTCGGTGCAGAATTAGGGGGATTGGTGATCCTCTTCCCATCTTTACTTCTGAGAGCCGCTGCCACTCCAAGATGCTCTTTTTATACCCAGTCATGTTAATGACCTATTGCCAATTGACCTAATGAGTTGCAATTTGGTCCTCCAGCTGTTCCTTTTTTGTACCTTTAACTTTTCCAGCCTCTTATTGCCCCTGTCCCAACTTTTTTGAGATGTGTTGCTGTCATGAAATTTCAAATGAGCCAATATTTGGCATGAAATTTCAAAATGTCTCACTTTCGACATTTGATATGTCGTCTCTGTTCTATTGTGAATACAATATCAGTTTTTGAGATTTGTAAATTATTGCATTCTGTTTTTATTTACAATTTGTGCTTTGTCCCAACTTTTTTGGAATCGGGGTTGTATCTCGCTTTAGTACTGGCCCTGAACATAAACATTATAACATCTCAAGTACATCAGCAGCATTTACGTTTCATACATCTGAAGGAGTAAAACACTTCACTTTGTTCATCAGCAACATCCAATAAGTTTGAATTAAAGCAAAACATATTGAATGTGAATTAAAATTGAAGGTCATAGAGAAAATGATATAAATGATCAGTTCAATATGTAATCCATATTTAAGTACCAAAAACAGTGGTTTCATAAACATGATGAAATATTATAGCTAAACTAATCTCTGGCATATGAACCACACACTGTGTTTGCCATTTTCAAGGCTTTGATGGTTCACTGCAATTTGCAGAATAGTGTTGAATACCCTTGAAAATACAATGAACAACTGTTGCCAGGCAAAACAAACCTCACCACCGGCTGTCAGGCTGTCGTCCTATGAAAACCCATGACCTTCAGTTTGACATTTCAAAGTCTTTCAAGGCCAAAGGTCATGGTGCCAAATGAAAGCCCACATGGCACTTCCTATAAGTTGATAATGGTAAATATCTGTCTACCATCAACTGTTTTCAAGTTACAGCCCTCTGAAAATCCATGACCTTGAGTTTGACCTTTCACGGTTGCTGTCTATCAGCAACCGTTTTTGAGTTATAATGGAAAATGTTATTTTGACCGAAAGGTTGACCTTTCCGGTGACCTTGACCTTCACCTTGACCCGATTACCCCCAAAATTTAAACCGGTAATCTACAGACCATTGCCCACCTATCCTGAAAATTTGAAGTCAATCAGTGCAACTGTCTAGACGCTAGATTGTTAACACACACACACACACACACACACACACACACACAAACAAACAAACAAATGGAAATTTGAAAGAAAACTATGAGAGATAGTCCATCGTGTAGCATATCAATGGAAGAAGAATTGAAAGATGAACATTTTGGAGTTGGTTTGAAATAAATATGATGAAGGAAGATATCGTGAGAAAAAAAAGATTTTGACCTTTTTGGTGACCTTGACCGGATGACCCTCAAAATGTTGGAGGTTCTATTTGAGACCAATACCCATCTATCCTGAAAGTTTCATGAAAATTGGTCCAGCCATTTTCCGTAATGTTGCTTAAAAAAAAAACAAAGAAACCCCACTGAAAACAATACCTCGCCCCCTGGTGGACTTCGTCCTGGGCGAGGTAATAGTCTATGCCACTCTGTGTGTGTGTGTGTGTGTGTGTGTGTGTGTGTGTGTGTGTGTGTGTGTGTGTGTGTGTGTTGTACACTGAAAATATGAACTTGTCATACGTTTCTTTCAAAAACGAGTCAATCATAAGTCACAGTGGATAGTGAATAATTTTAATGAAGGTCATATGTTAATCATGAACTTGGACTGAAAGAGATTTAATGAGGGATTTTGCTGGACTCAGTTCCTATCAGAGATTTTTTTTTTTTTTTTGGATCCCTGGAGAACCTTGATATCTTATAATTTATTCAGATATCTAATGCAAGATGATGCACATCACGACTGTCATGGTGTAGATTGCATGACCACAACAATCAATTTGCAATTTTGTAAAGTACCAGTCAAATGTTTGGACACGCCTACTCACTGATATTTTTTTTCTGTATTTTGACTATTTTCTACACTGTAGACATAAAAACTATAAAATAATATCTGTAACGTGGAATTATGCGGAAAAGAAAAAAAGTGTTTAAAATATATGTTTCATATTTTTTGATTCTTCAGCATATCCAGCATTTACCTTGATGATGCTTTGCACGCTATTGGCGTTATCTTAACCAGCTTCATGAGGTCGTCACCTGGAATGCTTTTCAATTAACAGCTGTGCCTCGTCAAAAGTTAATTGGTGCAATTTCTTGCCTTCTTAATGTGTGTGATATCAAATAGCAAATAATAAAAATACAGTAAATAGCCCTATTACACACCACAACTGTAGTAATCCATATTATGTTAAGAACCGCTCAACTAAGTAAAGAGAAACGACATCCATCATTACTTTCAGACATGAAGTGACTTACAGTAAGTAATAAAAATGAAGAAAAAATATTGAATTAGAAGGTATGTCCAAACTTTTGACTTGTACTCTAGAAATTATAAAGATATTACTGTAATATTATGGGCCATGTATTGTGCACAAATTAACAGTGTAAATATTCTAATAACATTAATAAATTGGACATCATGACATGACATTGCTCACTATCTAGGGTCTGGCAGCTTCACTAGGTGGACCCCTTCTCCACTGATGTTGAATAATTAACACTTATTCCGTGAAATTGAGTCGTACATGAGCTGATAGACGATGAGGCGCATAGCACCGTGTCGGCTATAAGCCACATCCGGCCAGATTGAGTGGAATAACTGTTTTCTATCCACATTCACTGAATTTTGAGAAACAGAGCATTTTTATTTCTTTTTTTTTCAAATTTGATAAATAAAAACTTTATGAAAAACATCCAACAAAATCATTTCCACTCAGAATATAAACAAACCGGCAAAATGACAAGAGCAATTTGTGAAAAATGCTATAATAATAATTCTTGAAAAATAAAAAAGGTACATTCTTCCCATCAAATCCTTTTATTCCATATTTTGTTGCTTCTTTTGTATTTTTGGGGGTTTTGTTTTCAAGTAGAGTTTTTATTTCTTCCTCAGTTGGTTCAGCAGCACATTCCGCCATTTTATTTTTCTCTACTCATGGTATATAAAATATACTGATAGCCTAGTAGTAGAGTAGCCAATAAGAGTGCACGATTGCTCATATCCATTGAATGTGGATAGAATAATTCTAGTTGGCTGTATTCCTTTTTTTTCTTCCTCTTCCAAGTTCATTATCCAACTCTTGGTCAAGGTGACTGACTGGACTACTGATAATTAAAAATACAAATGAGTACAAACCAATTATGTGAATAATAAGAGTTTTTTTCTCCCATTTTGAGCCAATTGAAGCATTTTAGCGAATAACACATGGGTCACGATACTCGTTAATTTATGAACAAGTTTCTTGTAGTTAAGAATGTTCTTCAATGTTCTTTAATTAAAGAAGCCTTTCTTTAGAAGAAAAAAATACTTTAAATACATTATAGAACCTTTGGGAAATGTACCCCTCATTGGTTGCATAGATATCTCCCCTCATACTAGGCCAAAAAATAGCACAAAGGCTGCGTTATAAATTAATTTTATTTCCAACTTTAAAAAAAGTACACAAAGCCACAAAGCTTCTTATTCTTTTCTTTACTTTTTTTGTATTGTGTGGATAGCATTCAGAAAAGCAACAAAGAATTGTCTTGGAAATGCAAACGAAGCAGCACAGTAAACAGTGATTACGATGGGCACACTTACCTTCCTGAAGAAGAAAAACAGAAAAAGGCTTCACACTTTCTCACATTCAAAAAGCCCCGTTCAAAACAAGCTCCATCATGAGGCACCATAGGACGCAAACCAGAAAACATATTACCGTGGAAGAAAATAAAACTGGCTTATATTTCTAGCTTTGCCTTTTGAGAGAAAGCAAAGGTGCTAGGAAATGCATTACCAGGAAATAGCTCCCATGGACACATGACGCACAGCATCCTACATTCAGTGAAAGTCATGCTGGCTCTCTCTGAGCTCTATTAATTTAGCATAGCTTTTCTTAATCTCTTGCTTCCAATCCATTGAGCCACAAGCTACACAGTTGAGGGACATCTTGAGTGCTTAACTCCTGATGCACCCATAGCTTAGAAATAAGAGGAAGCTGGAGAAGAGAGTGTGTGTGTGCGTGTGTGTGTTTTATTCATAATGCTACAAGGTGAACCAAACAGATATGGCCTTTTTCTCGGTGTCGGTCATCTATGACCAATCCACACTTTATCAGGGTTTTCACAGACATACACTATCTGTGTTGTTTTCAGTGATGGCTAATACCGAATTTAAAAAAAAATCTGTAATAGAATTATGTTGGGCAAACTATAGCACTGATACATACACCCTCAAAGCTTTAATGTGGATTTAGAGAAAAGCTAATTGTGTTTCAAATAGAAACTGAAATGTAGAAATCTTGACCCTGCACACAATCTGCTCAGCAATTTATCAGAATCAGAAGCACTTTATTGCCAGGTATGTTACACACACGAGGAATTTGACTCCGGTTCAACTTAGCTTTCATAGTACAGACAGAAAGAAAGTATAGGAAAAAAAACACACACACACAGAGATAAACATAAACAGTTACATATCAAGGACATCTGCAAATATAGACGTTATCGCTGTATAATAAGAGAAATTAAATGATTTATTTTTCTCTCCTGCCTTGACAATATGAACCTGCTTTCATTTACTGATATCAATTCTTTGTTAACATTTTAAACATGGACTTGTATGGCGGACGCTCCATACAAAGTTTTTTGTTGTTGTTGTTGTTGTTGTTGTTTTAAATGTGTAAAATTGGTATTATTCTATCCACATTCACTGGATATGAGCAATCACGCACTCTGATTGATTGGCTACTCTACGACTAGGATATCAGCTAATATACCGTGAGTAGGGAAAAATAAAATGGCAGAGCGTGTTGCTGAACCAACCGAGGACGAAATAAAAACTCTACTTGAAAACAAAACCCCAAAATTGTTATCAAGTATTTATAAGAAACAGAAATAGCTCAAAGAATATAGTCCCCCCGCCATATCTCCTGTTCCACACTCCAGCCCAGTTGGTGGTGGTAATGCACCTTTAGTTGGTTTGCCAACCACCAAAAAAACCTGAAAGAAGAAGAAGCAAAAGAAGAAACCCCCAAAATGAAAATAATAATAATAATAATTAATTTTTAAAAAGCAACAAAAATATAGAATACAAGTATTTGATGGTAATAACTTTTTTTTTCAAGAATTATTATTATTATAGCATGTTTCACAAATTGCTCCTGTCATTTTGCTGGTTTGTTTACATTCTAAGTGGAAATTATTTTGTCGGACGTTTTGTATAAAGTTTTTATTGATCGAATTTGCAAAAAATAAAAATGCTCTGTTTCTCAAAATCCAGTGAATGTGGATAGAATAAAACAATTATTCCACTCAATCTCGTCGTACATCGTTTATAGCCAACTCGGTGCTATGGTACGTGCCTCCTCAGCAGAGATGGGTGTAACGCTTTACTAAGTAACGCGTTACTGTACTCACACTACAGTTGTCGGTAACGTAGTAGTGTAACGCGTTACTGTTATAAGTTTATTAATCACATTACAGTTCCTAACGTAGTAGAGTAACGCGTTACTTTTATAAGTTCATTAATCACACTACAGTTCCTAATGGTGCGCACTGCCGTGACGTTGCCAAAGTTTAAAATGCGATGGCTGAGGGAGAACGAGAGGAGAGAAGCCGCGAAGAATTTACTGCCTGCAGAGTGTCGCGCTCGCGCTTCAGTTCTTCATGCGCCCGTTTTGGGGAATAAGACTCCCGCTGCCTCCTACAGCACTGTGGCTGAGAAGGAGTTCTTTGACTTTGACGAGGAGGAAAACACATCTTCCTTCAGCTGTGACACAGAAGTCATAGAGTATTTGCAATCGGGGTCAGAAATGGAAGTACTTAATCGGTTTCCTCATATAAAAAAGATATCACTGAAATTAAACACAGCTACCCCATCTAGTGCGCCAGTCGAGAGGCTGTTCAGCCTGGGTGGTCTCGTGCTGACGCCTAGAAGAAACAGGTTGTCAGACAACAGATTTGAAAGACTGCTCCTCATGCGCTACAATCATTGCTTTAGTGGGGAGTACCCCCAGTAAGTTCACGAAGTCTGTTTGCAAGGCTAGACCGACAATCAAACGTGTTTAATTGACTTCATCTAGGTTAAATGGTCATTGTGGTATTTAAGTTTTAAGGCATTTATGCTGCGTTTTCTTTATAGACTACCTCTTATTTAACTTTTAACAGTGTCTGCAGGCGATTTAATTTGTGCTATTTTTAGTCAGTGCTGTTTTCAAGCTAGCCTCTTATTTGTTTTAGACTTTTGAGGAGGCTTGTTTTTTTTTGGCAGAAGCCTGTCCACAGACCCATACTGACTCTTCTTCCTCTGTACCACTTGTTCATGTTGTCATCATGACATTTAAGCCTTAATTTTTTTTTTTTATTAAAGGGCATTAAAGAAAGGCTTGCCTTGTGTCTTACTGATTGAAATAGGAAGTGTGCCTGCACATATAGGCCTAGGGTTTTGGGTTTTTTTTCTTAACGCTGTAGCTGAGTAATGCAATGTAATGTAAGGAGTTACTGTTCATAAAGAGTAATGAAGTAATGTAATGCATTACATTTTTTTTACAGTAGCGAGTAATGTGTAGGGCGGCACGGTGGTGTAGTGGTTAGCGCTGTCGCCTCACAGCAAGAAGGTCTGGGTTCGAGCCCCGTGGCCGGCGAGGGCCTTTCTGTGTGGAGTTTGCATGTTCTCCCCGTGTCCGCGTGGGTTTCCTCCGGGTGCTCCGGTCTCCCCCACAGTCCAAAGACATGCAGGTTAGGTTAACTGGTGAGTCTAAATTGACCGTAGGTGTGAATGTGAGTGTGAATGGTTGTCTGTGTCTATGTGTCAGCCCTGTGATGACCTGGCGACTTGTCCAGGGTGTACCCTGCCTTTCGCCCGTAGTCAGCTGGGATAGGCACCAGCTTGCCTGCGACCCTGTAGAAGGATAAAGCGGCTAGAGATAATGAGATGAGATGAGTAATGTGTAATTGATTACTTTTTTTAAGTAACGACCCCAACACTGCTCCTCAGCTATCAGCTCATGTGTGACTCGATTTCATGGAATAACTGTATATATACTGTAGTTAGGTTTTGTGTGATTACATTATATTACTTCAGCCATTCCTGCTGGTCTACGGAATCAAACCAGCAACCTTTTGGCCCCTGCTTCTCTAGCCTTTAGACCATGGCTTCCCATAGCTACTGGACCACATTACTACATGACTTGCATGTCAGATTGTATTTATAGAAAAAAGGAAAAGTGCCATGAGCCTAATTATATGTCTTGAAAAGCAAAAAACTTTACATGTGATGTAGGCGACACTCAATATGTAAATTTAAAAAAGAGGTCAACTTATTTATTACATGTCAAACGGATTCGAATAGTATAGTATTAAAGGTCAGCTGGGTTGAAATATATTGGTGTAGAATGTCTCATACAGAGCATTCAAGTAAATGTGTGATATTTATTTAGCATGTCACTACAGTGACATGGCCACTCTGACTTCCATTAGAGTTTTGAGGGAAGATGACAGGAGGGGTTTCCCAATGCCTTCTACTGGATTATTATAGAGGTTTTCTCCTCTTATGGGCAATTTAGAGTAGCCAGTTAACCTAACTGCATTTCTTTGGACTGTGGGGGAAACCAGAGCACCTGGAGGAAACCCACGTAAACAGGGGGAGAACATGCAAACTCCACACAGAAGGCCCCCATTGACCACTGGGCTTGAACCCAGAACCTTCTTGCTGTGAGGCAACAGTGCTAAGCACTGCACTGCCATGCCGTCCATGTGATATGCTTTCTTTCCAAATATTTGACCATCACCCCTATATGTGCTTGTTGAACGTCTCATTCCAGATTCAGTCCCCTTTTGCTGTTATAATAACCTCTTCTCTTCTGAGAAGGGTTTCCACTAGATTTTGCAGCATGGTTGTGAGAAGAGCTTTAGTGAGATCAGGTACTGATATTGGGTGAAGAGGCCTGGGGTGCAGTTGGTGTTCCAGTTCATCCTAAAGGTTGAGGTCAGGGCTCTATACAGGACACTAAAGTTTTTCTATGCCATGTTGGAAAACCATGGAGCTCACTTTGTGCACAGGGGGCAGTGTCTCATCTCATCTCATTATCTATAGCCGCTTTATCCTGTTCTACAGGGTCGCAGGCAAGCTGGAGCCTATCCCAGCTGAGTACGGGTGAAAGGCGGGGTACACCCTGGACAAGTCGCCAGGTCATCACAGGGCTGACACACAGACAACCATTCACACTCACATTCACACCTACGGTCAATTTAGAGTCACCAGTTAGCCTAACCTGCATGTCTTTGGACTGTGGAGGAAACCGGAGCACCCGGAGGAAACCCACGTGGACACGGGGAGAACATGCAAACTCCTCACAGAAAGGCCCTCGCTGACCACGGGGTTCGAACCCGGACCTTCTTGCTGTGAGGCAACACCACTACACTACCATGCCGCCCCAACTGCATATTATAAAGTTTAAATTTTGGCACTTTATTAAATGAACTACTGTAGATTAAGATTAAAACATATTTAAAGGAAAAGAAAACTTATTTCATACATTTAAGTTTGCAGAAAAAAATTTACTTATAAACACATTAATAAGTGTCAAATGTAGCATAATTTCGAATAATAATGATAAGCATATTTGGCAGTGTGATGTCACTGTGACCCTTTAACAAAATAATAATCCAGAACCTTCTTTTGTTAAATGGATCCCAGTGACATCACGCTGCCAAAAATGCTTATGATTATTATTTGAAATTATGCTATATTTGACACATTTGGACAACTTCACTTTGTGAGAGTGTTTATAAGTACATAATCTTTCTGCAAACCCAAACTAATGAATTAAGTTTTCTACTCCCTTAAAGCAGATTAATTCTCCTTGGCTTTTGCTTGGACCAATGTTGGGCAACCCTCTCATAGTCCATCTCGCTGTCATCCATGCTGATTTGGATTAAATTGTCCAGCAAGTCTTTTCCTAGCTTATTAAAATCAGTCGGCTTTGTCCATCTGGTGGGGGACAACGTCGTCAGCCAATGAGATCGCTTATAATGAATCGGAAACTTCCAGGATGTCTGACGTTTTCTTTCAATATTTTTATTGGACGGTTTGAGCACGTGATCTTGACATAGCCAACAGCTTACAGTTTGTTTACATCATACCACGCGGACATATTACTTTGACAGAATCAACACAAACATTGGAAAAAAAGACCGCTTGTTTAACACAAATATCAATCAATATGTAAATGGGTCTGTTATTTGCTCTCCTATGTATCTGGTTACTTGTGGGTAGGAAATTTAACGTATCGGTATAAATCTAAGCGTATCGGATTTTAACTAAAGCGACTAAGCGTATCAGCAGACAGAGAAAGCGTATCAGGCCCGATACGCTAAAACGCTTTGGGGAAAACCATGCAGAGGTATTGTGATGCTGGAACAGGTTCCAGTGAAGGATACCACTGATGCTTCTCCTGCTCTTTGGACCTGCCTGATCCATCCTGATGTCCTACTTCTGGCTGGAGTCTCATCACGTCGCTCGGAGGACGGCCCCATATGGACAATTGAAAGATACACTTGGAAGATGGATTTGGACACTTACAGTTTTGCTCTGATAGCTGAGGACTACAATGGTCATGATACTTTAAAACAGTTAGTCCTGAAATGAATTAGTCTGTGCTTATGTTCAAGAGAACCACTTCAATAAGTGATTCTCTGCACTAATAGCAGTCTGTGGGTGGTAGAAATGGGCAACTGGACTTGCTTGAAAATTCTTGAAAACGTTTCACCGCTCGTCCAAAAGGCTTCCTCAGTTCTGTCTGTCTGACTTCTGTGTTTGTCCCATCCACAGAATGATTCTATTAATATTCTGGATCAGAGAAAACACTGATCCAGTCTCCATTACAACCATGAAGGGCTTACTGCACCTGATTGCACCATTATACTTTCTCTTTCATGCACACATACAGATAAAGACAGAGAGACAGACTGCAGACAATGTAGAGAAAAAGTCTCCTTTCAACTTCTAAACAGTCATCACAATCCTACTCTGTGTTGGAAATTTCCCTGTTGGCTCAGTGAAAGTGCATGAACATTAACCACTACTGGATTCCTCATATCCAAGGATCATTTATGATAGGGGTTCTCAACCTTTTCTGCTTTGAGGCCCACCTATTCAGACTTGTACCGAGTCGGAGCCCATTAAAAAAGATCCCCAATTATTTTGGCTCATCTATTCTATTAAAGTCTAATAATCTATTGTAAAGTGTCCTTTCAACTTGACAAGAATGAGAATGTAGTGAAGATGCAAGGAGTAGATGTAAAGAAAGTTGGTGAATTCAAGTACCTGGGGTCAACTGTGCAGGAAAATGGGGGCTGCGATAGTGAGGTGAGAAAGAGAGTGCAGGCAGGGTGGAGCAGTTGGAGAAGGATTTTGGGAGTCATTTGTGATAGGAAAGTCCCAGCAAAAGTGAAAGGTAAGATGTATAAGACAGTAGTGAGACCAGCTGTGATGTATAGATTGGAGACCGTACCCTTAACAAAGAGACAGGAGGCAAAGTTGGAGGTGGCGGAGTTGAGGATGTTAAGGTTTGCGATGGGAGGTTGGACAGGATAAGGAACGAGCACATCAGAGGGACAGCACATGTGGAGAGCTTGGGAATTAAGCTAAGAGAGATGAGACTGAGATGGTATGGGTACATCCTGAGAAGAGATGCAGAGCATGTTGGAAGGAGAATGTTGAGGATGAAGCTGCCAGGCAAATGAAAACGAGGAAGGCCAAAGTGGAGATACATGGATGTGGTGAGAGAGGACATGAAAGTGGCAGGTGTGGTAGAGAAAGATGCGGAAGACAGGGAGCAATGGAGACGAAAGATCCGCTGTGGCGACCCCTAATTGGGAGCAGCCAAAATAATAACAATAAGAAGAATCTATTGTAAAGTGTATTAATGGGATGTAACATTACTGTTACAGATAGGAATTTAAATAAATGCAATAAAACAAACTGTTTTTAATTCTAGGTATTGTATTTAAAACTGTATGGATGTGTCAGAAGCCAACATAAACCATGCATGCAGGACATTCTCAGTCAAAAGGGGTTAATGATCCAAAAGTGGAGTCTGATCAATTAACACAAGAACTTATTGTCATGTTTGTGTACAACAAACAAGCAAGTTATTAAAACCAAGAAGTACACTCAAAAGAAGTGGATATAGAAACCACTCAATGGGATTAGATCCTTAGACATTAACAAAGAAGGATTTTTTTAATGGAAGATTTACTCGCTAAATTTGACATTAGTAGAATAAATTTTGATCCTATTGCAACTGGAACTAAATACAAAGACAATAGTTATGCATACTATTAATTCATTTAATATGAAGATAATTAACGGCGGCACGGTGGTGTAGTGGTTAGTGCTGTTGCCTCACAGCAAGAAGGTCCGGGTTTGAGCCCCGTGGCCAGTGAGGGCCTTTCTGTGCGGAGTTTGCATGTTGTCCGCGTGGGTTTCCTCCGGATGCTCCGGTTTCCCCCACAGTCCAAAGACATGCAGGTTAGGTTAACTGGTGACTCTAAATTGACCGTAGGTGTGAATGTGAGTGTGAATGGTTGTCTGTGTCTATGTGTCAGCCCTGTGATGACCTGGCGACTTGTCCAGGGTGTACCCCGCCTTTCGCCCGTAGTCAGCTGGGATAGGCTCCAGCTTGCCTGCGACCCTGTAGAACAGGATAAAGCGGCTAGAGATAATGAGATCAGATAATTAACAGATAATCAACAGATTTTAAGGGTTTTTTTCTAATTGTGTATATTTTTAGTCTTTTGTATTTGTAATTATTTGTATCAGGACATGCATGACCCCACCAGCTCTGCTGATCAACTTATCATGTTTAAATAAAGTTATTCATTCATTATGAGTTGGAAAATCATCCATCTGTTGAGTTCCCCAACATCTCAAACTATCTGGTACTGCAGACATCATTCTACACAGACAGATGAAAACCTGGAAGAGTATGGTGGTGTACAACTTTTTATATGTGGCTGGGTTAAAGATCTGGGGATGAGGACACTACAAGATAAATCCTGTACCATTTTTGCCTGGGTAAATAGGAGTTTCTGGGCTTTTTGTCTGCGTCTTTGAGATGGTTGGTACATAGGACGCTACAAGTTTTAGTACTGGGTGTAAACAAACCCCAGCCACTCGAGTCCCAGTCCTCCCTGCTCTTCTCTTCCAGCAGACATCACAGATCCATAGAATTTACCCACGAACGTATTTATTTATCGCTCTCTCTCTCTCTCTCTCTCTCTCTCTCTCTCTCTCTGTGTGCACACGCATTTGTGCAGGTTAAATGTAGAGGAGGAATGTGACAAAAATAAAGGCTTATTCGTCTTAATTTACCCACAAATGGATTCCACTTGAAAAGTGTTCGGCATACCAGCTCCTGGATTTGGGACACGGCATCATTCTGAACTATTTAGTATTTGGCTTCAAACTTGAAAAAAATTCACGGCCCACTAGATGGCACTTCGCGGCCCACTAATGGGCCGCAGCCCAGTGGTTGAGAAACACTGATTTATGATAATTAAAAATTAGCAGGAACAAAGCAACACTGATGAAAAGCCCATGCTTCTGTTTCTCATCTCTGATATTAAGCCAAGCTAAAAATAAATCAATGGACCTTTGGCTGTCAAAGCCAGAAGTATAAGGGCAAAAGTCAGAGAGCAGATCAACCCTTCATCATCTGTGGAAAAAAATTGCTTGGGTGCAGATAGAGAGAGAGAGTGCAAAAAAAGTGGAATGGGGGCATCGCTGTGGTGAAGCGAGGCAGGTTTCAATTCATTCCTTTGCAACACGGATGAATTCTTTCCAATTTCTAGCTAATATTGCTTTTCTGTGAGCCTGAACTTCGCTGCCTGGCCAAAGCCCTATGGGGAGCAGAATCCCACAACAACCTGTCAGATTAGTGCAAGAATGAGGACAGGTAGAAGTATGGAAGAAAGGGAAAAATGACAAAGGAAAGTGTTTGATCTCCAAGAAAAAAATAGTTTGCAAACCATATTCTATTTTCTTCTTCTTTTTCTTGTCTCTATTATTATTATTATTATTATTATTATTATTATTATTATTATTAATAGCAATACACTCATTTTAGTTTCTACAACTAAAATTGTAGATATACTGTATCTAGAGCACGTCCTCTCAAACTTTACGAATGAAAATATCAAAGCACAAAGCAATATATTTCTTTCAGTATTTTTATTCACTCGTGATCCCCACAGTATCTGCAAATGTGAAGTAACCTTTAAGCTCCACCCACTTCACAATAGCACCATCCCTGTCTCTGGAACCACTCACTACTCACTATATAGTGGACTATATAGTGAGTTTGCCATTTTATAGTGCTGTCTGGATGAACAGTGAGAATTATTACACCCTATATAGTGGACTCATAGTATCCCACAATGCACTGTGAATAGTAGTGTACAACCGATGGTCACTAACCAAGCAATATATACCATCATGCACTGCAGTCGCAGTGAAAGAAAAGCTGCAAAAACTGTTTCATAAGGAGCGTTAAGTATTTTAGATTGAGTATCGCGGTAGTTTGTTTTTCCTTCTAACAACGGGCATGAGACAAATTTATAAGATGTGGCGTGAAAATGGCAATAATATTGTCGTGTGTTGGGGTGAATGGATGGAGGAAGAAACACATTATAAAGAGACATTCAAGTACAATTAAAAATAGTAAAAGAATAGAAAATAAGCTAAAATAGAATAAGACGGATGAAATGCAAGAATAAAAGTTTATTTAATAAATACAGTGGGGGCGGCACGGTGGTGTAGCGGTTAGCGCTGTCGCCTCACAGCAAGAAGATCTGGGTTCGATCCCCGTGGCTGGCGAAGGCCTTTCTGTGCGGAGTTTGCATGTTCTCCCCGTGTCCGCGTGGGTTTCCTCCGGGTGCTCCGGTTTCCCCCACAATCCAAAGACATGCAGGTTAGGTTAACTGGTGACTCTAAATTGACCGTAGGTGTGAATGTGAGTGTGAATGGTTGTCTGTGTCTATGTGTCAGCCCTGTGATGACCTGGTGACTTGTCCAGGGTGTACCCCGCCTTTCGCCCGTAATCAGCTGGGATAGGCTCCAGCTTGCCTGTGACCCTATCTAGGATAAAGCGGCTAGAGATAATGAAATGAGAAAATGCAGCGGCAAAGAAGAAAGAAAGTATTCAGTCTTGATTTAAAAGAACTGAAAGCTGCAGCAGACACAAAGTACTTTTTTTATGAATGTGAGAAATACACAGTATAATACTGTATGTATTTATCACAAAAACACATACATATATTTTGAAAACCTATCAGCTGACTGATCTGGCACGTTTTAACTGTGCAACAGTAATAACGTAAATACGTAAATGATGCGGCGGAGTAGTGTCCGAAAGTGGGTTTTTTTTTTTCATTTTACAAATGAGCTCAGGCGGCACGGTGGTGTAGTGGTTAGCGCTGTCGCCTCACAGCAAGAAGGTCCGGGTTCGAGCCCCGTGGCCGGCGAGGGCCTTTCTGTGCGGAGTTTGCATGTTCTCCCCATGTCCGCGTGGGTTTCCTCCGGGTGCTCCGGTTTCCCCCACAGTCCAAAGACATGCAGGTTAGGTTAACTGGTAACTCTAAATTGACCGTAGGTGTGAATGTGAGTGTGAATGGTTGTCTGTGTCTATGTGTCAGCCCTGTGATGACCTGGCGACTTGTCCAGGGTGTACCCCGCCTTTCGCCCGTAGTCAGCTGGGATAGGCTCCAGCTTGCCTGCGACCCTGTAGAACGTGATAAAGAGGCTAGAGATAATGAGATGAGATGAGACAAATGAGCTCAATATATAGTCCTCTATATAGAATTCCCTAGATAGTGAGTAGGGAGTAGTGAATGAGTGAGTGATTTCGGACACAGCTCATGTCACAGATCCGTGAAAAGCTTGTTTCCTGATTGATATGCCAATATACAGTATGAATCATTATAGTATACTGTACATATCGATATTTGCACTGTGGTGCAGTGTGTTGCCTCAAAGAAAGAAGTTTCTGGTTTCAAGCCCCATGGCCAACAGGTGGCTTTCTGCATGGAGTTTGCATGTTCTCTTCATGCCTGCGTGGGTTCCCTCCAGGTGATCTGGTTTCCTCCTACACTCCGAAGACCGCAGATTAGTTCAAATTGCCCATAGATGTGTATGAGTATGAGAGTAGCTGTTTGTCTGTGTGTTAGCCCTGCAGTGGATTGGTGACCCGTCCAGCATGTACCCCACCTCTCGCCTAAAGCCAGCTGGGATTGGCTCCAGCTTTCCCATGATCCACAATGGATAAGTGGGATAGAAGATGAATGAATATCAATTTTCTTCATAAACCTTATAAAATCACACTAACTACAGTAGAAACTGTACTGTATATTTTGTAAAAGCATTTTTTTCCAAAACATTTTTCTTCATTGAGATTGAGACCAATGTTTCTATATTATCTCCATTTGTGAAACTTGTTAACATGTTCATTCTCATATCTAATTTTATAAGATAGAGTAATTTCATGAAATGTTAATTATTGCTGGATTGATGTTAGGTTTTATTATGAAAACGGCATCAAAGATGGCTACATATACTGTGCACATGTTGAGAAACATGTAAAGCAAAAATGCTTTGAAAAAATAATGAAATTAAACATTTCTACTTGAGAAATTATACTATAAAGAGCAGTAGGCTATAATACAATAAACAAAAGTCTATATTTGGTGCAACAACACTTTGCTTTTTCAAAATTAATCAGTATTTTGAGGTAAAACCTGACACATATAGGGTTTTTTGTTGTTTTTTTTGTTGTTGTTTTTTGCTGAAAAGTGGTCTATTATGTATCGTATACTCTATATAATGATTTTCCAACACATTTTCTGTAAACATCTCTCTTGCATGCATAGTCACAGTGAAATAAATATTTGTCACATGCAGCAGAATGAAGCAGCATGCAAATGTGTAAACTCAGTGTGATGTTTTATTGTCACCATCCATAACCAGGGTCATAAAACAGCAAGGCAGCAGTAACCATCCATCCATCCATCCATCGGCCATAACCACTTATCCTTTGCAGGGTTGCGGGCAAGCTAGAGCCTATTCCAGCTGACTATGGGCGAGAGGCGGGGTACACCCTGGACAAGTCATCAGATCATCACAGGGCTGATACATAGAGACAAACAACCATTCAACTCACATTCACACCTACGGTCAATTTAGAGCCACCAATTAACCTAACCTGCATGTCTTTGGACTGTGGGGGAAACCGGAGCACCCGGAGGAAATCCACACAGACACGGGGAGAACATGCAAACTCCACACAGAAAGGCCCCTGTTGGCCACTGGGCTTAAACCCAGAACCTTCTTGCTGTGAGGCGAAAGTGTTAACCATTATAGCACCATGCTGCCAAGGCAGCAGCAACCATGGAATATTCATAACATATAAACGTAAACACAGGCAATGGTCAAAATCAGTGGGCTATTCCCATAAGCAAGCTAATAAATGAGGGGTTTATTTGGAATACCCTCGCTTGACTTAGCATAACAGGTTAATCCCGGCTCAGCAAATTCCATCAACAAAGCAACTTGTTTCCACTAATTCAAGCCAGAATTCGCCAATCGAGGCCCATGCGTGTGCACACAAGTAGCCTTAGTAGTCCAGTGAAGAGATAGGAATATGGCAATGAATGAGATAACTGCTTTTTCACTCCAGTTGAACAATGACATAATTAAATCAAGTATATAATAAAAGTGTTCCTGCAAAGAGAAACAACACCTCAGCAATTAACAAAGTTCAAGAAGCAGCATGGTGGAAAATATGACAAATATGTAAGAATATATCATTAAAACAAATACATCATAATACTAGAAGGGCACTCAGAGCATATACCTCCACTAAGCCATATTTTTGGATTTGCATCAACATCTAATCAACTGTTCCTTGGCCCATGGCCAACCTTTCCTCAAAATGTAATCAAAATCCATTCACTATTTTTTTGAGTTACATTGGGAAAAGTCAAACAAACAAACCAACGGAGGCGAGAACATAACCTCCTCCAACAAAAATTGGTGAAGGCTAAAAAAAAAGCCAATTTAAATTGGTTATCGTCAAAACACTTAATATACATTTTGATCTCCAAGTACAAATAGTGCATTATAACAAAGTCACATAGCTAAGGATTTTTTTTTTCCAAATCAGACAAATTTAAGGCAAAATTTTTATTTCATGGACCTTGTTCATATCATTTTAGAGATGTTTAGATTTTATACTGTTTATGCTTTTACTCATTTGAATGTATTTGATTCACATATGTACCTTGTTTCCATGTGAATGACTTGAGTTGCAGCCAACATGATTGACCATGTATTTTCAAAGCTCTGGAATAAAACCAACCACCACACAGTCATCCAAACTCAAGCAAGGACAACCAGTAAACTGGTGACAGGGTCATGGGTGTCATTGATTCACATGGGGCATGAAGGCTAGCCCATATGGTCCAATCCCACAGAAGAGCCAGTGTCGCACAAACTGCTGAGAAAGTTACTGCTGACACCTTTCTGTTTTAGCCAGCATTGACTTTTTCATCAGTTTGGGCTACAGGAGCTCTTCTGTGGGATTGGACCATCATTGTCATCGGTGGCTGTCCATCGCTAGCAATGATGACTGCTTCATTAGGATGCCCACAAGGTCCACACCAGAGCACACCAAATACATTCTCTTTTCCTAATGAAGCGTCTTGCACAGTAAGGTAAGACAAACAATGTCATGCCCCCATCGTGTTGTCTCTCTGGACCTCCAGACCTGATGCCAAGTGGTGCACAAAAGTGCCACAGAACTGATGGGTATGGAAGTTGCCCTGCAGTGACAATTGACTTGCCAAGTGATGCCATCCGTTGGCCATTTGAGTGGCTCTTCCACATGCCATCTGGTGCTGTGTCACTGACCCTCCCTGTTGGGTTCATCTGCTACATTGCACCGAAAAGCGTCCTGCTGCCAGCTCCTTATTCGTGATGTACTATTTAACCCATAGCTGGAGCCCAGGCAGGTGCTACCACTCTGGGTCAGAGCAGACCTGGGAGCAATGGTGATTAAAGGGTGACTCCACTTTCCCCACAGGGGACTCCCCGTGTCCGTGTGGGTCCCCTCTGGGTGCTCCGGTTTCCCCCACAGTCCAAAGACATGCAGGTTAGGTTAACTGGTGACTCTAAATTGACCGTGAGTGTGAATGGTTGTCTGTGTCTATGTGTCAGCCCTGTGATGACCTGGTGACTTGTCTAGGGTGTACCCCACCTTTCGCCTGTAGTCAGCTAGGATAGGCTCCAGCTTGCCTGCGACCCTGTAGAACAGGATAAAGCGGCTAGAGATAATGAGATGAGGGATTAGACCATATGGGCTAGCCTTTGTTCCCCATGTGAATCAATGAGTCTTTGACACCCATGACCCTGTCACCTGTTCACCGGTTGTCCTTTCGATCCTTGGACCACTTTTGGTAGGTACTAACCACTACATACCAGGACCACCCCACAAGATGTGCCATTTTGGAGATGCTCAGACCGAGGCATCTAGCCATCACAATTTGGCCCTTGTCAAAGTCACTCAGATCTTTACACTTGCCCATTTTTCCTGCTTCCAACACATCAACTTCGAGAACTGACTGTTCTCTTGCTGCCTAATATATCCCACCCCTTAACAGGTGCCATTGTAATGAGATAATCAATGTTATTCACTTCACCTCTCAGTGGTCATACAGTAATGTTATGGCTGGCTTGTGTATACAACACAAGCCAATGAATATAATCGCACAGAATCTGACATTGGGAAAATGTGAAATGTTATTGGTTTGTGAGTCTCAGTAACCAGTGAGCAATCAGTTGGGTCCTAAGTGTTTTTAACTGGATAATTGCTGTACTGTATAAAATCCACAATAAGTGTGTGGATGGAAACTTAAAGAGAAAAGAAGCCAGAGAAAGTTTTTTTTTTTTGCTAAAGGGTCAGATTAAAGTAAAACTAAAATGGGC